>NC_053041.3:511454426-511757456 GCF_002575655.3 Aegilops tauschii subsp. strangulata
GCTCTTGCGATGACCGCAACATCCATGTGTTTCTCGCATCCAAACCATGCAGGGGAGACCATGCGGCATAGGCACGGGTAGGTGTGCTGGAATAAGGCTTGGAGGAACGTGTCGCCATCAAACGGTTCCGATCGATCTATGCTTAGGGTATCTTCAACAAGGGATCCTCGAAACAACTGCAAACATCCAGACCGACATGTCCGGGCGATGTAAGCTATCCAACGCGATGTTGCATCCTCTCTCACTTCCTCGTAAGATCCTGGTCCCAAAGGGCAATACATTGAGTCGGAAAGACGGGGGCTTTCGTAAATTCCATTATGTAGCCCGTAGACGCATCCACGTGTCCGAGTCCCCGCAAACTGAATGGAAAGCAGGGAAGGTGTGCAGGAGTCCGGACGTCCACCACTTACGCGTCGGGATGCCACATGCACCCTCACGCCCTTCCGCCACAGGAAGGACCTCGACGATGACTCCGACAACAACGACCACATGGACAGCAATGGAGATTCCGCCAACCAGCCCGACTAGGCATACAAGGTCACCGTCCGCTACAAAATAGTTTTGTTTTTTAAGTTCTAGTTGAATGGACAAAATATCATCCGGTTTATATAAATTACATCAAAGTTTATGTCCATTTACATGAATTCGGCCTCGTTTTATGATATTTGGCCGTCTAGTTTATTTTTGTTTGCATTGTGGATGGAGGTTTGAGGCAAGAATGGCCAACTTCATATCGTTGTCCGTGTCCGCACAAAAATATTATGTCCGTTTTGCGTGCTTCAACATCGACAGATCTTTCGTTCAAGCAGACGAAACGGCGGACGCTGGAATGATACTCAGAGACCATAAAGGACGCTCGTGAACTGCTCGGGTGCTCTTGAGGCTAAGCTTGCGGCGTGCGATGAGGGCCTACGACTAGCGTTGCACTGGACTCAACTACCGCTTCAGATGGAAATGGATTGCTCCGAAATCATCAAGCTGCTCAACTCTAGCCTTACAGATCACTCTAATAACATGTATCAGGTGGCTGAGATTGCCGAGATGTCGAAGGAACGACCTGTACACTTCCAAAAAATCTGTAGAACAGAAAATAATGCTGCTCATGCTATGGCAGCTCTTGGTGGTAGTCACCAACGCACTGCTTGTTGGTTAGCAAACTCCCCACAGAAGATTAGTACTATCATTTCAAGAAATCGTAAGGCCAAGGTTGATTAATTGAAATGGTTTTCCCCTGCAAAAAAAAAATGTAGATGCCCGAGTGTGGCTTCTATCACTGCATATTGGTGTTCATTTTCCAGTATCTATAGTTGTTTGCAAAAATTACTTTTTTTCCTGCATTTTCTACTCTTTTTGCTACCCGGTTAGTCCAAGGAACATTTTCCGTACGAGGGGTATGAATGACGCGGTCAAAGTTGTCAAGTGAACCTAAAAAAAAGTTGTTACGTGGGCCGACCCAGTAACCGACTTGTACTTGCGTTTCGCACGAGCGATTTATATTGCCTCCCTGCCCTGAACCCTACCGCACCAGAGCGGCGGAACCCCAAATCCCCCACTCGCCATGTCGTCAACCGCTGCCGGCGGCAAGCCATCGCTGTCCGCCTCCGCCCTTGTCGCCGACACGGCGACCGGATCCCACCACTTCACGATCGACCTCTACTCGCGCACCAAGGGCATCCCCACAGGCGAGCCCCTCAAGTCCTGCCCTTTCACCGTGGGAGGCCACCGCTGGCTCGTCCTCTACTACCCCAATGGCGACCAGGCGGAGAACGCGGGCTACATATCCCTCCGCCTCATCCTCGCCGAAAACACCTCCAGGACGCTGAGGGCGCAGCACCAGTTCCGCTTCGCCGGCGAGGCGGAGAATCAGGCGCTGCCGCTGGCGGCGGAGCCGCTGAACAACTTCGCCGGCCTGGCGAGCTGGGGGAACTCCAAGTTCATCCGAGCGGAGGCCCTGGAGAAATCGAAGCATCTCAGGGCGGACTCCTTCGCCGTCCGGTGCGACCTCATCGTCGTCAGCGACTTCCGCGCCGTCGAGACGCCTGAGCCCGCCCCTCCGGCATTCGTCACCGTGCCGCCGTCCGACCTTCACCTGCACCTGGGCAACCTTCTTCTCGCAGAGAAGGGGGCCGACGTGGTGTTCGAGGCCGGAGGCGAGACCTTCGCCGCGCACCGCTGCCTGATCGCGGCCCGGTCGCCGGTGTTCAGTGCGGAGCTCTTTGGCGAGATGAAGGAGAGCGTCGACACAACGGCTGTCGTCAAAATAGACGACATGGATGCGCAGGTGTTCAAGGCATTGCTCTATTTTGTGTACACCGACACCTTGCCGGAGATGAAGAGGGAAGAAGCAGGGGAAGACGCCATGTCTCAACATCTGCTTGTCGCAGCCGACAGGTATAACCTGGACAGGCTAAAGCTGATCTGCGAAGACAAACTTTGCAGGTGCATCCAAGTGAGCACTGTGGCGACAATCTTGGTGTTGGCTGAGCAACACCATTGCAGTGGCCTGAAGAAGGCATGCTTTGATTTTCTCAGCTCTCAGGCGAATCTGAAGGCAGCCATGGCCAGTGACGGCTTTGAGCATCTGAGCCAAAGCTGCCCCGCTATCATGAAGGAGTTGATCTCTATGCTCAGCGCCTTGGTTCCGTGATGCTTACCTAGTGTTCTACGAATGGTGGTTGGTGTTCCCAGGATTTCTGTCATCACGTAGTTTTAGCAATGGCAGTTCTTGTTATCTAGACTTAGGCTATCAGGTAAGGCTGCATCTATTCTAGGGATGATCTAAAGTAGTCTCATTTTGTCTGTTCTGTTAGCTGATTGTATCTCTAAAACTCTGTCAGTTAGTCATGAATATCTTTGCTCTACTCAGCTAGCTTGGTTGGTTGAATCTCCGGTTGGCATGCAAATTTGCTAGGCCATCTTTTTTACATACAAGCCATTTTTAGTATTATAATGCTCACTGCTCAGCGTCAACAATGCTACTCTCTGCTTTCTATAGCTGCATCTATGCTTGGTTCGTGCAAAAGCCTGACCAGTGCTTTTCTATAACCTAGTCCGTTAATTTGGAATGACTTCGCTATCAGGCAGATAGTTCATTACATTTTGCATGGTATGCTTTGGATGAGTAATGCAAGATAATTCTTGCTTTATCTCCGGTCAAGTACATACAGTAGTAGCTAGAGAACTGTTGACAGCATTAAGGGACAAGTACATAGAAGGAAAGAATGAAATACATGTAGTAATTTGATGAACAGTCAGGTCACAAGTTGTGTGGCTCAAATTTGCTGGTCTCTGAAATTTCGCTGAGCGCCTGTCTTGCTCTGTGAAATTGCCGAGAGCACTGCATGGCTGCTTGTATATTTCCTCTGTTTATTCATCTTTTGTATAGCTGGTTGCTGTTCGCTCAGCACCCTTGGGTTAATTGTGATCCATAGAAAGTTACGTTCGTGCAGCAAGTCCATGCGTGTTTTTGTTCATATTTTTTTGGTTGACAATCGATTTTTTTGTTCGACGAATATGTTTTTCTGGTTTGTCGGAGCTGACACACTTTGTTTAGTTGGTCAATACAAAAAATACTATTCTCTCTTTTAGTGATCTAAAAGATCTTATATTAGTCTAGATACAACCATTTTAGGACAAGTATTTCCGGACGGAGGAAGTACTCCCTCCTTTCCGGTTTATAGGGCTCAATTGAAAAATCTCACCAAGGTAGATGGTGAGTGGTGGAATATTTTTTGTAGTTTACAAAAGCACCTAATTGCATTGGTCAATTTTCTCTTAATACTTGCATGCAATGATTTAATGCACTTTGAAATCTGAACATGTGACGGGGAACAACCAAATTGAGCCTTATAAAATGAAAAAACTAAAATTTTAAGATAAGCCCTATAAACCGGAAAGGAGGGAGTAGTACTCATTTCTTGAAAGAAAAGATTGACTTTTTGCGCGAACAGTCAAACTAAGGATCCTGTGTAAGTCACCATCTTCAGGGGCGTTCTGTTGTTCTTTAGACAAAACTACGTGTTTCCATCTCAGCTTTAGTGTGTTTATGTTGGACGCTCGTATGTGTACCTGCTGTTTCAGGTTGTTTGTTCGGCCACTCAGCATCAGCATTGGGCTTCTCGATCTCTGCTTCTCTAGTCGAGTTATATATATATATATATATATATATATATATATATACTATAAAAGAACGCACTGTGTCGTGGAGTTGTCACGGCAGATGTCCTCAAGCTAGGACTTAGTCGTGGAGCCATCACAACTAGGAAGCTTGAAGGGGTTATGCGGGACAAGGAACACGAAGGTTTATACTGGTTCGGCCCCTTACGGTGAAGGTAAAAGCCTACGTCCAGTTTGAGGTGTTACTGATTAGGGTTACGATTGCCAGGGAGCTAAACAGCTATGCCCGGCTCTCGATAAGATTGTTGTCGCCCTTGAACCGCTGCCGGGTCGTCCCTTTATATAGGGAGGCTGACGCCCAGCAGCCCTTAGAGTCCCGGCCGACTCATAAGAGCGTCCGGCTCGGACTCTAAACTATACTTGCCTTACACTACAAGTCTACTATAATAATGATTGTAACTTCAGGCCCTAAACTACATCCGGGTCTCAGCCCATCTCTGGCCCATCGTCTTAAAACTTGGCTCCGGGCTTCTGGCAATGACCATTAGAGTAACCCGGCCCCTCCTGGCGGGTGACTCTAAGGTCTATATCCTCAACATTAGGCCCCAGATTGATTTGAGCCGGCTCATGTCAATCTTCAACTCTTCTGACAGAAAAAGTCTCCGGCTTACCATTCATGTGAAGGCCATAACCCGGAGTGACGTCATCCTCTGGACTCCGGATAATCCGCCATGACGTCATCCTCCATTAAGTCCGTTTTCTACTCCGCCAGATCCGCAACGGATCTTTGCTTTACTGTCATTCCGAGAATCGAGGCGTCGTGGGGGGGAGATAATCACGCCACGGTCTCCTTGAATCTCGCGCCCACTTATGACTTCGCCTTATAAATAGGCCGGCCCAACGTGCTCTTCTCACGCTCCCTTTCTTCCTCCTCGCGCCGTCGCTCCTCTGCCCGAGCTCGTGCTCCGCCGCCGTCGTCTCGCCTCCGACCTTCGTCAACCTTGGCCGCTGCATCACCCTGACCCGGACCAGACAAACGGCGGCGACTCCCGCACCTCTTCAGCTCCGGTAAGTTCTCACCACCCCGTAGAGTAGATCTACAGTAGGGTTCCTCCAGTTCTTCATAGTTCGTTGCGGCCTGCGGTAGTTTTGTTTTTTACCACCCTTCTCTTGATCTTAACTCTGCGTAGAACCACTGCGGTAGAGGTTTGAGACCCATTTCACCTGCAAGAAACCCTCCTTTTATTGCATAAGAACCGTGTTCAACCTCAAGAACTTCTCCTGCCTCTCTTTTTTAGGTCTAGAAAATTTGCATTTCACCCGACCATTTTAATCCAAAAAAGTTACTGCAAAATGTGGAACCTGTTTTACCACACTTAGTAAAAACTACAGTCCTTGAATCTTGGCGGCTTACATTCCCGGCTTAAAGAAAAACACGCCCCGTAGAACCTCCTGGTTTAAAGAGAACCATGCTCTGTAAAATCCTCCGGCTTAACTGTAGTAAAGCCGTAAATAACCAATTTACTCCGAACCCCCTGCGGCTTAAATAACCCACCGTATCTGAATATATATCATTAGTCCCCTTCATAAGCCGCCATCTTAGTTTGAATGATAATCTCCGGCTTACAATTAACCCGGACACTTTTCTCTTTATCATAGACCACCAACCTTCACCATGCCTCCCAAGGCTCCCATCACTTGCAACTGGATGAGATCCAACGTCACTGACGAGACCCTGGCCAACTTCGTTAAGTCCGGATATCTGCCCAAGAAGGAAGTGATGTCCTACCGTGCCCCTGATCCGTCAGAAGAAAGACCACAGCCGAGGGACGGGGAGGTAGTGATCTTTGCGGACCATATGAGCCGGGGCTTCGCACCGCCCGGCTCAAAATTCTTCCGGGACGTGCTCAACTTCTTTGACCTTCGGCCTCAGGATATAGGACCTAACTCCGTATCCAACATCTGCAACTTCCAAGTCTTTTGTGAAGTGTATCTTGGAGAAGAGCCGAGTCTGCTGCTCTTCAGAGAGCTGTTTTATTTAAACCGCCAAAATGAGTGTGCCAACGGGCCAAGTCTGGAATTAGGCGGCATCTCCATCCAGCGGCGTAGGGACTGTCTGTTCCCTTACGCAGAGCCGCCGAGCCACCCTAAGGACTAGAATATGACTTGGTTCTACTGCCAAGATACGTCCCCGGCAGATGAGAACCCGCTGCCCGGCTTTCGCCCAACGCGCCTAGAGCCGACTCATCCGCTATCCGACAAACTGACTGCCGCGGAACGCCAGCCTCTGCTTCCAACGATCAATAAGATCAAGGCCCTGCTAGGCAACGGTCTGAACGGAATTGATCTGGTCCGGGTCTGGATCTCATGGCGGGTGATCCCATTAAGCCGCCGCCCCGGCTTAATGTGTGAGTACACCAGGCGAAAGGATGACCCGCAGAGGCACAGTCGCAATGATCTTCCAGAAGACGTTGCCGAGGAAGAGACCAAGGCTCTTCTAAACGAGAGCTTGGCAGATTGCGGAAGAACCGGGCTAGCCCCCTTCTGCAAGATCAATCCAGCCCCAGTGGTAAGCCGCTGACTTTAACCTTTCAACTTCTTTTGCATGTCACCTCGATCTGAACCATTTTAAGAATTCCTTGCTGTATTTCTCAGGCTGATGATAAATTCTGGCGGGTCAAGTATGACCATGAGGCGGACAAGAAGGCCAGGAAGGCGAAGAAAGCCGCCAAGAAAACCGCCCCTCGCAAAAAGGGAAGCAGACCCACTGCTTCGGAGCTACTGCAATTAAACGACAGCTCCGAGTCAGAGGTAATCCTTAAACCTTTAAAGTCTTGCTATATTTGTCGTTTGTTGCTGTCCGCCTTATCAACACCTTGCTTATTGACAGGATGACACCGGCGCCAGTAACCCGGTGGTTGAAGAGATAATGTCACTTTCCTCCGACTCGGAGCCTTTGCCACAGCTGGAAGTCCGAAGAGTAACCCGGAAAGTAAGCTTTTCACATCCATTAGCTCATCAAGACCCTCAATTTCTTTTGAAGCAGCAGGTTCACGAAAGCCGGCGTCACACCCGGGCCCGCAAGGACACCGACCTCTCCGCCGGGTTACCCGACGCAACAAGGAAGCGTCGCACTGAGGTTTTTTCTCACCTGTACCCTTTTCATCCGTTGGCGGGTGTCATCCGTCAGCCACTCAACTCTTCTGACTCCAATTATCAGGAGACCTCCCCCTCTTCGGGTGACTCCATGCAGTCGAGTCTGCCAGCCTTCAAGACTGCACCCGGGTAATAACAATCTCCTTATATTATCTGTCTGTATTTACTCTTTGTATGCCTAACACTTCTGCCTTTTCAGTGCCCAGGCAAAGCTCACCAAAAGAGCAAAGAAGACCAGGTCAGCCGGAGTGCCAGACTTGCCTGAGCCGGAGGCGACGGCTCAAGAGCCGCCAGCTGCCTCCGCCCCCGAAGCCACCACTCCAATGGACACGGCGCCTGAGGCCCGTGCCCCGACTACCAAGACAACGACCGAAGCTTCGGCTAACCCGGAGGCCTCCGGCTCAGCTCCACCAGCAGACAACCCAGACGTGGTAATCACCCGGACGGAATTCGTTGAGCCGGGGAGACCGACCGCGTTGGCCAAATGTTCCGCGAAGGGGGAGTTACTGCAGCCCCACCGGGTGAACCTGGACCTCTCCGGCTACACCGACTTGAGCATTGGAGAGCTCGTTTCTGGCTACATCAACCAAGTCCACAAGAGCCGGGACGCCGAGGTTGCCATGGTCAACCAGATCCAGCAAAAGTCCGAGGTACCCTTCTGCTGTCTTCTTACTTTTCTGCATAGTTACCTTTGCCATGCTAGCCCCCAAGTCGATGACTTATACTTGAATATGTTGTAGACTTTAAGTTCCGGCTTACGCAACTGAGCCAGTAGTACGTAGATAGATACGTTCAATATGCATTAGCCCCCAAGTGCCAAGTGCCTTTGCTTGGAAAGCACTTGGGACTTATGTAACAACTGTTACTTAACCCGGAAACACATGCAGGCTGTTGGCAAGAAACTAGAGGCGGACCTTGCGGATCTTAAGAGCCGGCTGAAGACACAGGAGATGGAGACCCGGAAGGCAAACGCCAAGTTTGTCTCCAGCATCGCCGCTCAAGAGAAGCTAAAGACCGAGTTTGACGCTGAGCGGAAGGCCTGGGCTGAGGAGAAGGCCGCACTGGTGACCTGGGCGGAACAGGCGGAGAAGGCGCTCTCTGAGAAAACCGCCGAGCTCTCCGGCCTAAAGCGCCAGGTTTCCCAAATGGTAGCCGCCATCTTCGGTAAGTCGCCTCACCGGCTTTCATCAAGTCTGTATATGTCATGATTCACCTTGTCACCGGCTTATCTGATCTTGTTAAACAGGTCCCAGGAGTGCCAACCTCAACCAGAGCGTGGTCACCAAGTTAAAGGCCGTGTACACCCTGGTGGAACAACTCTACACCGGGTCACAGCGCGCCTTAGCTGTGGTGGCCCTATCCAACGAGGTGCCAACCCATCTGGCCGAAGTTCTGCGTCGGCTCGCTGTTCTGCCGCAGCGGATCCAGGAGCTACGCCGAGCCTCCGCAAGAGCCGGAGCAATTGCCGCGCTGAGCCGGGCGAAAGCATTCCTGCTGGAGCTAGACCCGGCAGACATCGCCCTGGGTTACCCAAGCCTGAAGGAAGACGGCTCAGCCTTCGACCAGAAGGACTTCGCGGCATGTGTGAAGGCTGTACGCCCGGTGGCCACCCTCATCGGGAACGACACCGACTTAACCAAGTACCAGCCGGGTTATGATGCGGAGAATCAGAGGATTCCAACCCCTCGCTATGAAGCCCTCAATCTGATCCCTCCGGCTCGTCAGCACACCTTCGCCCCGGAGATTGACCCGGCCGGGTTAATTGACGAAGAAGCCCAGTTCGAATCTCTCAGCGGCATCAACTGGAAATCATCAACCTTCGAGGTCTTGGGATCAGCCGGAGGAGAAGACAGGAATGAGCCGGGGACTTCGACTCAGCAGGCATCATAAGTTAGCGGGCGGCTTATCAAACATTGTTCCATCTTTTAGACTTGAAGAATTATTGTAATAGAGTAGGTGCAACAGTTTATCTCTGCCGTGCCATCGTGCACGTTTTTAAATGCGAAAGTCCTTTGAATTTATCTCTTTGATGTTTGTCCGGGTCATAATCATCCCTTTGTTCTTCTCAACCTCAAAAGGTACCTTGAAGTATCCGCCTAAAAAGGTAAATCACAAGTCTCGAAGCGGCTTACCGCCCTGAGAATCAGGTGTTTGAGATAAATAACCCGGAAGATGAATCAAAAAAGACTGGTCCTTAATTATACTCTGAACAGAGCCAAAATAACACATTGAACAACCTGTGTGCATCTTTCGGTTTAAATAACCCGGGCAGTAAGGTTGATACCTTAACTCTGATTTACTTGCTTTAATGACACCCATGACGTGCAACTAACACTGTAAACCAAAGTTAAGCCGGCAAATGATACCCGGCCATGCATACCTCAAAATAAATTTGTGAAAAAGCAGAACTTAGGGGCTTCCGGTTCGAATACGACCAAAGACCCGGCCCCAAGGGGTTAAGCTAAGATTCGGATACGATCGTATAGCCCCCAGTGGGTGTGGCGATGCCAATCAAAAGGGTACCGACAGCTATGTTCTCTTTGGTTCGAATACGACCCATGTTTGAACAGGAAGCCCCCAAGTGATTCTTAAAATTGTTTAACGACGCTGATTCGAATACGATCCACGTCGGTTCTCAGAGGGGTTAAACTATGAGTCAAATATGACCAAAGGTAACTCCCAATGAGCTCGGCACTTTGCCAATCAAGTGGGTATCGACAGCTATGTTCTCTTTGGTTCGAATACGACCCATGTTTGAACAGGAAGCCCCCAAGTGACCTTACTGCTTACGGCTAGATTCGAATACGATCATAAGCCGGATCCTCCTTTAAGTCAGCATGTAAAAAAGCAACACACGCATATTTGGAGGAGAAAAAAGGACAGAGGTCCTGCTTTATTACTTATCATAATATATATATGTCTGAGATAAATATGTACACCACGAGAGCCGGTAGCTCAAGTGTAGTAAGGCCGAAGCTGAGCTATATTCCACGGCCGACGGGTCTCCTCCTCAGATTTACGCGAATCTTTATGCTCCCGAATATCAATGAGGTAATATGACCCGTTGTGCAAGTTCTTGCTGATCACAAAGGGCCCTTCCCAAGGTGGGGATAACTTGTGTGCATCTGTTTGATCCTGGGTAAGCCGGAGCACAAGGTCGCCTTCCTGGAAGACCCGGGATTTGACCCGGCGGCTATGATAACGGCGCAGGTCTTGTTGGTAAATCGCTGAACGGGCTGCTGCCACATCACGCTGTTCGTCCAACAAATCCAGAGCATCTTGACGCGCCTGTTCATTATCCGTCTCAACATAAGCCGCCACGCGAGGTGAATCGTGACGGATGTCACTGGGGAGGACTGCTTCTGCTCCATAAACCATTAAGAAAGGCGTGAAGCCTGTAGACCTGTTAGGAGTAGTGTTGATGCTCCATAAGACGGAAGGCAACTCCTCCACCCAACAACCCGGCGTCCGTTGCAAAGGGACCGGCTTGATGCCCTTCAGAATCTCCTGGTTAGCTCTCTCAGCTTGACCATTGGATTGGGGATGAGCCACTGAGAAAACATCAAGTCGGATATGCTCTCGTTGACAAAACTCTTCCATAGCGCCCTTGGATAGATTGGTGCCATTGTCAGTTATGATGTTGTGCAGAAAGCCAAAGCGGAAAATCACCTTTTTCATAAATTGAACCGCCGTGGCTGCATCGCACTTGCTAACTGGCTCAGCCTCCACCCACTTCCTGAATTTGTCAACTGCCACCAAGAGGTGGGTCTTCTTATCCTTGGACCGTTTAAAGGGCCCAACCATATCAAGCCCCCAGACCGCAAAGGGCCAAGCGATTGGGATCATCCTCAACTCCTGAGCCGGCACATGAGCCCGCCGTGAGAACCTTTGGCAACCATCACATTTACTGACCAAGTCCTCTGCATCAGCGTGAGCCGTCAGCCAATAAAAACCATGACGGAAAGCCTTGGCCACAAGAGATTTTGAACCGGCATGATGGCCACAATCCCCTTCATGGATCTCGCGCAAGATCTCTTGACCTTCCTCTGGGGAGATACAACGCTGAAATGCCCCTGAAACACTGCGATGATGCAACTCGCCATCGATAACAATCATTGACTTAGCCCGCCGGGTTATTTGCCTGGCCAGAGTTTCATCCTCCGGCAACTCTCCCCGGGTTATATAAGCCAGATATGGCATTGTCCAGTCTGGTATGACATGAAGAGCCGCCACCAGTCGTGCCTCCGGGTCAGGGATAGCCAAGTCCTCCTCTGTAGGCAACCGAACCGAAGGGTTATACAGGACATCCAAGAAAGTGTTAGGCGGCACCGGTTTTCGCTGGGAGCCTAGCCGGCTTAAAGCATCAGCCGCCTCGTTCTTCCTGCGATCAATGTGCTCCACTTGGTATCCCTGAAAGTGCCCAGCAAGGGCATCAACCTCGCGGCGATAAGCCGCCATGAGAGGATCCTTAGAATCCCAGGTGCCCGATACTTGTTGAGCCACCAAGTCTGAGTCACCAAAGCACCTTACCCGGCTTAAGCTCATCTCCTTAGCCACCCGAAGACCGTGGAGCAAAGCCTCGTATTCAGCCGCATTGTTAGTGCAAGGAAACATCAACCGTAGCACATAATGGAACTTGTCACCTTTAGGGGAAGCCAATACAACACCAGCCCCCGAGCCCTCCAACTGTCTGGACCCATCGAAGTGGATAGTCCAATAAGTGTTATCCGGCTTTTGCTCAGGCACTTGAGACTCCGTCCAATCATTGATGAAATCCACCAAAGCCTGAGATTTAACAGCAGTGCGTGGCACATATTTGAGGCCATGAGGTCCAAGTTCTATAGCCCACTTAGCAATTCTCCCTGTAGCCTCTCTGTTCTGGATAATATCACCAAGAGGGGCAGAACTGACCACAGTGATGGGATGACCCTGAAAATAATGCTTGAGCTTCCGGCTCGCCATGAACACACCATATACGAGCTTCTGCCAATGCGGGTACCGCTGCTTGGACTCAATGAGCACCTCGCTGACATAATAAACCGGCCGCTGAACCGGATGCTCCTTACCCGCCTCCTTGCGCTTCGCCACAATAGCCACGCTGACGGCTCGTGCGTTTGCCGCCACATACAGTAGCAAGGGCTCCTTATCAACCGGAGCAGCAAGGACGGGGGCTCTGCCAGTTGCTTTTTCAAATCCTCAAAAGCGGTATTAGCTGCATCATTCCAGACAAAGTTATCAGTTTTCTTCATCAACTGATATAGGGGCATAGCCTTCTCACCCAAACGGCTTATAAACCGGCTTAAAGCAGCGATGCGACCCGCCAAACGCTGAACGTCATTTATACATGTCGGCTTAGCTAGGGAGGTGATAGCCTTGATCTTCTCCGGGTTAGCCTCAATGCCTCTATCAGAAACCAAGAAGCCCAATAGTTTGCCTGCAGGAACACCAAAAACACACTTGGCCGGGTTAAGCATCATCTTGTAGACCCGGAGATTATCGAAGGTTTCCCTCAAGTCATCTATCAGGGTTTCCTCCTTGACGGATTTAACCACAATATCGTCTACGTAAGCGTGAACATTGCGCCCGATCTGCTTATGAAGACAATTCTGTACACAACGCTGGTAAGTCGCCTGTGCACACTTGAGTCCAAAGGGGCATAGAAACATAGCAGAAGGCTCCAAAGGGAGTGATGAATGTCGTCTTCTCCTGGTCCTTAACTGCCATCTTAATCTGATGATACCCGGAATAAGCATCCAAGAAACTTAAGCGTGCACAACCTGCCGTAGCATCAATGATTTGATCAATACGGGGGAGAGCAAAAGGATCAGCCGGACACGCCTTGTTCAAATCCGTGTAGTCCACACACATCCGCCAGGTGTCGTTCTTCTTGAGCACAAGCACCGGGTTAGCCAACCATTCTGGGTGAAAAACTTCAACAATAAACCCGGCCGCCAAGAGCCGGGCCACTTCCTCACCAATGGCTTTCCGCCTCTCCTCATTAAACCGTCGAAGGAATTGTCTAACTGGCTTAAACTTCGGATCAATATTGAGAGTATGCTCAGCGAGTTCTCTAGGTACACCTGGCATGTCAGAAGGCTTCCATGCGAAGATGTCCCTATTCTCACGGATGAACTCGATGAGCGCGCTTTCCTATTTTGGATCCAGATTGGCACTGATGCTAAACTGCTGAGATGAATCCCCTGGAACAAAATCAACAAGCTTAGTTTCATCAGCCGACTTAAATTTCATCGCCGGCTCAGCCTCCGTAGTCGGCTTCTTTAAAGAAGTCATGTCTGTTGGGTCAACATTGTCTTTGTAAAACTTCAACTCCTCTGTTGCACAAACAGACTCTGCATAAGCTGCATCACCTTCCTCACACTCGAGAGCCACTTTCCGGCTGCCGTGAACCGTGATGGTCCCATTGTGACCCGGCATCTTGAGCTGTAAGTACACGTAACACGGCCGTGCCATGAACTTGGCATAAGCCGGCCGGCCAAATATAGCATGGTATGGACTTCTTATCTTGACCACC
Organism: Aegilops tauschii subsp. strangulata; assembly: GCF_002575655.3. NCBI lineage: Eukaryota > Viridiplantae > Streptophyta > Magnoliopsida > Poales > Poaceae > Aegilops > Aegilops tauschii. The sequence continues at coordinate 511,468,231 of NC_053041.3, forward strand.
TCAAAGGTCAATTTCTCCACCCTGTAGTTGTTCTCATCACCAAAAGCCACTTCTAGTTCGATCTTGCCGACTGGATAAGCCGACTTACCAGGTACCACACCATGGAAGATAGTGTTTGACTGGCTGAGGTTCTTATCAACCAGCCCCATACGGCGAAAAGTCTCATAATAGAGGATGTTGATGCTGCTACCTCCGTCCATGAGTACCTTTGTGAACTTATAACCTCCCACCTGAGGAGCTACCACTAAGGCCAAGTGGCCCGGGTTATCCATCCGGGGAGGGTGATCCTCCCTACTCCACACTATAGGCTGCTCAGACCACCGCAAGTAGCGTGGAACCGCCGGCTCAACGGCATTAACAGCCCTCTTGTGAAGCTTCTCGTCTCGTTTGCACAAACTAGTGGTGAACACATGATACTGTCCAACGCTAAGCTGCTTTGGGTTGGTCTGATAACCCCCCTGCTGCTGTTGATGACCCTGACCAGACTGTTGATTAAAGCCCCCTTGACCGTTCTGAGGACCGAAATTTGAGCCGCCGCCCGGGCCATGAAAGCCGCCGGCGCCTGAGCCGCCGCCCGGGCCATTGTAACTCTTAAAGGCCTTCATGATCGCGCAATTCTTCCACAGATGAGTCGCTGGCTTCTCTCTAGAGCCATGCCTTGGACAAGGTTCATTTAACAGCTGCTCCAGTGTTGGACCTGACCCGCCGCCTCGGGGAGGGGGTCTCCCCTTGCGTCGCTGGTTATTACCTTGGGAGTTGGCGTTGGCTACAAACTCTAGGCTGCCATCGGCCTTACGCTTGCCTCCTCCTTGATTCCCCGGGTTAAACTGAGGACCCTTGCCGTTGCCATTCTTCTTTCCCTTCCCTGCCCTTTCATCGTCTGAAGGGGGGATCCTTGGTACCATCGGAATCGGCGTACTTGACAAGAGCCGCCATTAGGGTACCCATATCGGTGCAGTCGCGCTTGAGCCGCCCGAGCTTCATCTTAAGGGGCACAAAGCGACAGTTCTGTTCCAACATTAAGACTGCAGAGCCGGCATCCATCTTATCTGATGAATGTATGATCTCCTTGACCCGGCGAACCCAATAGGTCGTGGACTCACCCTCCTGCTGCTTACAGTTAGTCAAATCCACAATTGACATAGATTGCCTGCAGGTATCTTTGAAGTTTTGAATGAACCGGGCTTTCAGCTCAGCCCAAGACCCAATGGAGTTCGGCGGTAACCCTTTCAACCACGTGCGGGCAGTTCCATCTAACATCATGGTGAAATATTTGGCCATGGCCGCCTCACTGACCTCCAGCAATTCCATAGCCATCTCATAACTCTCAATCCAGGCTGCAGGCTGTAAGTCCGCTGTATAGTTAGGCACCTTCCTAGGGCCCTTGAAGTCCTTAGGCAGACGTTCATTACGGATGGCTGGTACCAAACAAGGGACACCCCCGGTCCTGGTAGAAATACCCACATCAACGGACGTCGTCGGATAAGCCGGGGGGGGGTCTGATAAGCCGTCAATTGAGGCGCCTGCTCCGCCTCTTGCCGCGCTTGGTCTGTTGCGTAGAAAGCTCCATTATGAGCCGGGCCATGGCCAGGGGACGGGTCATGGCGTCGGACATTACTTGAACCGGTTGCGGAGACCATGTGCCGGCTGTAACTCGGGCTCTGGCCTGGACGAGGGGTCGAGTGGATCCTGTCGCGGCTGTAGGAGTACGCCTCTTGCTGCGCTAGTGCCGTCTGCAGGAGTTCCCTGACCCGGCGGGTTTCGATGGCCGCCGGAGAGTCGCCGTCAACGGGGAGAGTCGCCAGCCGTGCTGCCGCAGCTACCATGTTCTCCAGCGGGTTATCATAATGACCCGGGGGTATTGGCACATACTGAGGCGGGGCAGAGGGCACCTGGGGAGGCCCCATCACTCGTAGCTGAATAAGGGGTCCAGACCCGGGCGCAATGACCCCTGGCGGGTTACTAGACCCTGCACCCGGCGTGTTGAAGAGATTGCGTGGATCATAAACCGGCGGGAGTCGAGACTGGGCCTTCTGATGCCTCCTTCTCATGACCTCGTTGGCCGCGTTCTGATCCATCGTGAGTTGGAAGGACTGCGCCTGAATCAGCTGAGTCCGGGCGTCGAGAGCCGCCCGCTCCGCAGCCAGCCTGATCCCTTCCGCTGCAAGATCCTCTTTGGCTTTTATCAAATCCGATTTTAACTATGCCACCTCCGCATCATGCTGAGCTTGATTCGCCGGGTCAACCGTGGCGGTTAACAGGGCCGTCATCTTGTCCGTGAGATCCATCAGCACCTGAGCTGGAGAAGGCACCGGGTTTCCCGATCCAGCAGCGGGGTTCTGAACAGGCTGCGCACCAGCCATAAAAACTCCAACCTGACTTGGCGGCTCAAAGAGGTCCGGAATACTGTCGCCGTCGGAACAACCCATAAGCCTGCCATCTTGAAGTTGGTACAGCGAGTTTGATTCATCGGTGGCCGACTCGCCATCGGAGCCGGCGGCCGTCTCATCACCGGATCCAGATCGATCGGTGAGTCCTCCATGGATACACCCCACAAAAGCATGCCTTACGGCAGGCCGGGCCCGGGCGGGTCGTGCACGCTGAGCCGTTTCGATGAGATCGGCGCAGAGATCCGGCTCGGGGCCCGGCTCACCAATCTTGCCAATGAAGACATGAATTCCGCCAAAGGGGACTCGGTACCCGTACTCAATTGAGCCGGCGTCGGGGCCCCAGTCCGCATCGTCGATGTAGAGCTTGCCGCGACGACTCTTGGTCATCCGGCCCACAGCGTATCCCTTGAGCCCTTCGAATCTGCCCTTCAAGAACTCAGATCCACCGTGCGCGTGCCCCACGGTGGGCGCCAACTGTCGTGGAGTTGTCACGCAGATGTCCTCAAGCTAGGACTTAGTCGTGGAGCCATCGCAACTAGGAAGCTTGAAGGGGTTATGCGGGACAAGGAACACGAAGGTTTATACTGGTTCGGCCCCTTACGGTGAAGGTAAAAGCCTACGTCCAGTTTGAGGTGTTACTGATTAGGGTTACGATTGCCAGGGAGCTAAACAGCTATGCCCGGCTCTCGATGAGATTGTTGTCGCCCTTGAACCGCTGCCGGGTCGTTCCTTTATATAGGGAGGCTGACGCCCAGCAGCCCTTAGAGTCCCGGCCGGCGCATAAGAGCGTCCGGCTCGGACTCTAGACTATACTTGCCTTACACTACAAGTCTACTATAATAATGATTGTAACTTCAGGCCCTAAACTACATCCGGGTCTCAGCCCATCTCTGGCCCATCGTCTTAAAACTTGGCTCCGGGCTTCTGGCAATGACCATTAGAGTAACCCGGCCCCTCCTGGCGGGTGACTCTAAGGTCTATATCCTCAACACACTGTCGAAATTTAATAAGGTTTGAAAAGAACAGGAAGATCCTTTGTTCATGCCAAGAGGCAGATGGCTCCTGGCTTGCTGAATCTTCACCGTGACGCTGGCTGTAGCTTCATGGAAAAACTGATGAAATTCTTTATTGGATCATGCTGAAGAACTACTACATGTCCCATTAACATAGTAATCAGCACAAATTCACAACCTGTTACCAACGCTGGTGCGCATCACAGCCTTAATTTTCCTGCATAAACGGAGCCACGGTACTCCACTCCAGCCGTAACATCACGACACGGATGTGTATGAATACGAATCATTATGATACGACGCAAACAGCAAGCAAAAGTTGATATTCCATGCCATGCCAGGTTGCAAACCAGGACACGGCCACGACTCATAGTTCTCCAGAAACTTCACAAAGCTACGTTGCACTACTCAGTACTCGCCACCGCACATCAAGGTGACAGCAGCAGCAGCAAACACAGACCAGGCCGCCGCTGCCGCACCGATTATTATTATTATTCAGGAAAAACGAAGCAAAAAAGGCCTTCAGTAAAACAGAGGACGAACCGAGCTGACGACGTCACGACGATAGCTGTGGCGCGAGCGGAGAGGGTCGCGGTTCAGGCCTCAGAGCGCCTTGAGCATGTCCTCAGCGCTGCTGTTGGTGAAGGCGCCGCCCTCCTCGAGGTTGAGCACCTTGACCACGCCGTCGTCGGCCAGCAGCGCGTAGCGGCGCGACCGGACGCCGAGCCCCACCGGCTTGTCCGACAGGTCCAGCTCCACGCCCATGGCGCGCGTCAGCTCCCCGTTGCCGTCCGACAGCAGCAGCACCTCGTCGCCGACGCCGAGGCTCTCCTTCCACGCGCGCATCACGAAGGCGTCGTTGACGGAGACGCAGGCCACGGTGTCCACCCCCTTGGCGCGCAGCTCCCCGGCCCTGGCCACGAACCCCGGGAGGTGCTTCTGGGTGCAGGTGGGCGTGAACGCGCCCGGGACCGCGAACAGGACCACCTTCTTGCCCGCGGTGAGGTCGCGGACCGTCACCGTCTTCAGCTCGCCGTCGGGGGCGTCGAAGTAGGAGAGCGTCGCGTCGGGGAGCCGGTCGCCGACCGCGATGGTGGTTGTGGCGGCCGGGGACGCGGTCGCGGAGAGGGCCCGCGTCGCCGCGCGGGGCAGGGGGCCGGCGCGGAGGGGCCCCGCGGGGGCGAGGCGGCGGGAGGCGAAAGAGAGGGAGGAGGCGGGGCCGCGCGAGAGGAGGACGCGCCTGGCCCCCGCGGCGGCGGCGGTGGCCGAGAGGGTGGCGAGGGCGGAGGTGGCCATGGAGGGAGGCTAGGTGTTCGAGGAAATGCGCTGTCTGTTGTTTGACTTCGGGGCGAGCGAGGCTAGGGTGGGGGATTTGGGGAGCGTGATCCCGACTCCGAGCGGCGGGAGCTGGCCCTATGTGGGGGTGGGGATGGGTGGAGAAAGCAGGGCGGCGGGAGGTGGCTTTTGCCTTTTGCGTTGCTTGGGCTGGGCAAGAGCTACTTCTCTTTGAGAATGTTCATCTGTCCTTTTCTATTTTTATTAACAAAAACAATATAAATACTAGACAAAATATGGAGGGTCAGGATTGTTTGTTCAAAATTGTAGAGCTTATTTCGTGAATTTGTACAAAGACGGGGTGAAGGCATTTCGAACGGCAAACATCAGGTGGACGCCCAGAGGAGGGGAAGGTTGTAGGGGAACGCACCCGTTCTTGCTCTTGCTTGATGGGGTGTCCGATATGGATGAGGGGACGGGGACAATGCTTGCTGCGGGCTTGGTCGAGCACCGAGTTTTGAAGCGCTAGTCAGATTTGTTGCTCGAACTCGGATTTCGTCATCGGGGCTCGGAGCGACGGGTCCTACTCCCACCCAACCTCCGACCAGTTGATGTCGATGTCGTCGTCTTCCTTGTCGGTGGGCTCCTCCTTGCCGGATTGCGCGGTGGAAGACAAGGGGGGCGGCGAAGCGCATCGTCGAGGCTCCGCGGGCGGGCGAGAGCATGTGGCGGCGATGTGTCTCCGTGCTGGCAGCGGGCGTCAGACTCCTTGGTCGTCTTCGACCGGTTCAGCACCCAGGTTGTGTGAGCACTGGGTCTGTGAGATCGTGCAACGGCGCCACCTGCAATCTTCGAGAACCGTAGCGGCGGGTCCCTTTCCCGTTTGAGCTTCGTCCAACCAACGTCAATGCCATCAATGAGCTCCTCCTTGAAGACGGCCGGCGCAAGCGTGATATCAAGGCTCGTCAAGCGAGCACATGATGGCGATGTGTCTCCATGATGGTGTGGATTGGGCTCGAGCTTCCATCGAATCTCACCAGCGATGGCACATCGGACCAGTAGCCGCCAAGTTACCACATTATCTGGTTGCCCATCATGGCGGGGCGACGACTAGGGTTTTGGCTGGGAAGTGGATTGTATGAGAGTGAGGAAGGATGATTAAAAAGTGAGGTGGGGCCAAGCTGTCATGCCAACATGGTGGACGTCTCGACTCCCCTACTTTGTCCCTCAATTTGAGACCGGCCTGATTTGCACACGTCGGGCTCACAATGTGGTTCGCATTCGAGGCCTAAAAGTGACTTTGTCCTCTCAACTTCTAGTAACACTATAAATGATGGAATGTCCCTTTTTCTAAGAAAAGACACCCAAAGAGCATATCATATTTGATCTGTCAAGTAAAATAGTGGACAATACAATCAATGGACAACATAAGACAAAAATTGTCTTCTGCCTTTGTTTGCTCATCGTCTGCTGAAGCTTAAAAGTACATTCAACAAGTAGTAAGGGATATGGACATCTGCAGACGTCATCACCATACAAAGCCTTTGAAGACCGTGATACATTAGCCATTGAAGAAACGTTGGTCGAGATAACGCAGGTTTGCAATCGTTCACCATCAATCCAGAAGGTTGTAGAAACCGAACTTTGCCGTAGAACAAAACGAATGAAGAGGTCAAAGTCGTCACTCACATTAATAGCCAACCAGCTGCATGATCAGAAGAAGACCTGTAGATCGGGCAACACGTACCCTCACAGGCTCTTTCGTTGACACCAAATTGGAATATATTTACTTTTTAGAGCATCCGGAGAGCCCAGAAAGTCCCCCCCCCCCCCCCCGTTTTCCGGAAGTGAAAGCAGAAAAAACAAATTTTGTCTAGGAAAAAACAAATTTTGTTTACGTTTATTACACAGACCAGGGATAAATTTCCCGCCTTTTTAAGCTCCAATTAAGTGCTACTAAAATGAGAACATAAGCTACATTTCCTAAGCTGGGAGAAAAGGGGATGCCCCCCCCAATGCCACGCCTTGCTCTAGTGCAGCTTCAACACCTATCACGACCTTGATTTTGAGCTTCTTCATCGGGGGTGGAGTAGGAGAGTGCAGCAGCTCCAGTGGCGTAGATGGGCTAAGGGAGGCTGTTTTCTTGATCGAAGCACCAGGGGGGTAGGTAGGGGGGACGGGGGATTCCCAGCGGCCTTGATTCAGGTCCAGCTAGGGAGAGCTTGGTGAGGACACCAGCAAGGTCCGGGTAGCCTACCCCAGCGTCACTTGGATTGGTGCTCAAAGCAGGGATTTTTACCATCACTAGCACAGTGCCCGTGTGTTGCTACGGAGCTATTAAAAAGGAGAGACGTTAGGCCACCACCGACTTAGAAGATGATCAAAAGATGGTAGTATATATCTTGCATGATTCACGATTGAAGAGAGCAAAAATACAGTAAGAGGGATGAGGTAGGTATTGAAGAATTTGATGTGACCGTAGTAGGTCCTTTGAAAGATATATAGTGAGACAACATTTTTAATTTAGAAACATGGGAGAATGGGCATTACAGTTTGTTCAATCTCCTATGGTATGATATAGAACTTGGAATTTTTGTTAGGAGAGAAACTAAAACTAAAATGATGATCTTAAGTTGGGAGTCATATTGTTTGCAATTGTTATTTGTGTCTTCTATCTGAGCGTTGGCTTCCCATTAAAGTAGTAGATTATTTGTTTGTTTGTGTTAGGTCCCACACATGGGTAAAATACAATTGTTTATGTCTCTTGGAAGTTTGTTACTTCCACATGTGAATAAAAGGAGGGGTGTATTTGTTTATTGCAATGATTGTTGGTCCCACATGTGAACTCACCACCAACTCCAACCTTTATAAGTAGGAAAAAATAGTAAAGGCATCTATCTGCTGCAACTTGCAAGTGCTCCTCCTTGAACAGTGTTCGAAGTAACAATGGAAATGCATGTCCTCGATCGATGGTTACATGACCCTTATATACAATCTGGAAGGACACGGCGATCCAACGAGGAGACGTCGGTTCCAGGGAGATGAGGGGAAGAGGCGTCCGTTGCGGGAGAGATCGCAACGGCCTGTATGGGCAAGGGGAGATTTTCCCTAATTATAGTTAATCTTAACACTCCCCTTAATCTACGCTTGACCATGTAGTATCATCTCATGATTGTCCGGGTAGATCATGTAGTATCATCTCATGATTGTCCGGGTAGCTCATGTAGTATCATCTCATGATTGTGCGGATAGCTCTATTATCTCAAAAAATCTTCTCCAAAAGTTCTTCACAAAAATCTTTGATGAGAACCTGAAATACAAACTCACAGAGAGAAACCGCGTAATGTGATGTTTGAACAAGGATATCTCAAGAAGCGACTCCCCCTGACGCTTGCAAGTCCCGAAGTCATCGCATACCAATTCCATGAACATATTTCTGGAATGTAGAATTTGGTAGAGACTTGGTAAATAAATCAGCAAGATCTTCGCATGTTTTAATTTGGACGTTTATTTCCCCGCTTTGCGGAAGATCATGGGGGAAAACCACTTAGGAGAAATATGCTTAGTGATATTACTCTTGATGTATCATGTTTGCATCTGTGCAACACAGGACGCATTATCTTCATAGATAATGGTTGGTGATTCTATCGAACCAATTCCACATGGCTGTTGTATGTGGTTTATCATTCTGCGAAGCCATACACATTCGCATGTTGCTTCAAATAATGAGATTATTTCAGAATGATTGGTAGATGTGTTGGGGAACGCAGTAATTTCAAAAAAAATCCTACGATCACGCAAGATCTATCTAGGAGATGCATAGCAACGAGAGGGGAGAGTGTGTCCACATACCCTCGTAGACTGAAAGCGGAAGCGTTTAGTAACGCGGTTGATGTAGTCGAACTTCTTCGCGATCCAACCGATCCAAGTACGGAATGTACGGCACCTCCTCGTTCAGCACACGTTCAGCTCGATGACGTCCCTCATACTCTTGATCCAGTTGAGGCCGAGGGATAGTTCCGTCAGCACAACGGCGTGGCGACGGTGATGATGATGTTACCGGTGCAGGGCTTCGCCTAAGCACTATGGCGATATGACCGAGGTGTGTAATTGTGGAGGGGGGCATCGCACACGGCTAAAAGATCAACTTGTGTGTTCTAGGGTGCCCCCCTGCCCCCATATATAAAGGAGGGAGGGGGAGGCTGGCCGGCCCTAGGGGCTTCGCCTAAGCACCACTACGATATGATCGAGGTGGACTATGGTGGAGGGGGCACCGCACACGGCTAAAAGATCAAATCAATTGTTGTGTCTCTAGGGTGCCCCCTGCCCCCATATATAAAGGAGCAAGGGGGAAGGTGCGGACGGCCAGGAGGAGGCGCGCCAGGAGGAGTCCTACTCCCACCGGGAGTAGGACTCCCTCCCTTCCTTGTTGGATTAGGAGAAGGGGGAAAGAAGAGGAAGAGAGGAAGGAAAGGGGGGCGCCGCCCCCTCTCCTTGTCCTATTCGGACTAGAGGGGGAGGGGCGCGCGGCTCTGCCCTAGCCGCCTCTCCTCTTCTCCACTAAGGCCCACTATGGCCCATTAAACCCCCGGGGGGTTCCGGTAACCCCTCCGGTACTCCGGTAAAATCCCGATTTCACCCGGAACACTTCCGATATCCAAATATAGGCTTCCAATGTATCAGTCTTCATGTCTCGACCATTTCGAGACTCCTCGTCATGTCCGTGATCACATCCGGGACTCCGAACAACCTTCGGTACATCAAAACTCATAAACTCATAATATAACCGTCATCGAAACTTTAAGCGTGCGGACCCTACGGGTTCGAGAACTATGTAGACATGACCGAGACACGTCTCCGGTCAATAACCAATAGCGGAACCTGGATGCTCATATTGGCTCCCACATATTCTACGAAGATCTTTATCGGTCAAACTGCATAACAACATACGTTGTTCCCTTTGTCATCGGTATGTTACTTGCCCGAGATTCGTCGTCGGTATCTCAATACCTAGTTCAATCCCGTTACCGGCAAGTCTCTTTACTCGTTCCGTAATACATCATCCCGCAACTAACTCATTAGTTGCAATGCTTGCAAGGCTTAAGTGATGTGCATTACCGAGTGGGCCCAGAGATACCTCTCCGACAATCGGAGTGACAAATCCTAATTTCGAAATACGCCAACCCAACAAGTACCTTCGGAGACACCTGTAGAGCACCTTTATAATCGCCCAGTTACGTTGTGACGTTTGGTAGCACACAAAGTGTTCCTCCGGTAAACGGGAGTTGCATAATCTCATAGTCATAGGAACATGTATAAGTCATGAATAAAGCAATAGCAACATACTAAACGATCGAGTGCTAAACTAACGGAATGGGTCAAGTCAATCACATCATTCTCCTAATGATGTGATCCCGTTAATCAAATGACAACTCATGTCAAATGGCTAGGAAACATAACCATCTTTGATCAACGAGCTAGTCAAGTAGAGGCATACTAGTGACACTCTGTTTGTCTATGTATTCACACAAGTATTATGTTTCCGGTTAATACAATTCTAGCATGAATAATAAACATTTATCATGACATAAGGAAATAAATAATAACTTTATTATTGCCTCTAGGGCATATTTCCTTCACCGAGACACATCTCCGGTCAATAACCAATAGCGGAACCTGGATGCTCATATTGGCTCCTACATATTCTACGAAGATCTTTATCGGTCAAACCGCATAACAACATATGTTGTTCCCTTTGTCATCGGTATGTTACTTGTGCGAGAATCGATCGTCGGTATCATCATACCTAGTTCAATATCGTTACTGGCAAGTCTCTTTACTCATTCCGTAATACTTCATCCCGCAACTAACACATTAGTCGCATTGCTTGCAAGGCTTATAATGATGAGCATTACCGAGAGGGCCCAGAGATACCTCTCCGAAACACGGAGTGACAAATCCTAATCTCGATCTATGCCAACCCAACAAATACCTTCGGAGACACCTGTAGAGCATCTTTATAATCACCCATTTACGTTGTGATGTTTGATAGCACACAAAGTGTTCCTCCGGTATTCGGGAGTTGCATAATCTCATAGTCTGAGGAACATGTATAAGTCATGAAGAAAGCAGTAGCAATGAAACTGTAACGATCATAATGCCAAGCTAAAGAATGGGTCTTGTCCATCACATCATTCTCTAATGATGTGATCCCGTTCATCAAATGACAACACATGTCTATGGTCAGGAAACTTAACCATCTTTGATTAACGAGCTAGTCTAGTAGAGGCATACTAGGGACACTTTGTTTTGTCTATGTATTCACACATGTATCAAGTTTCTGGTTAATACAATTCTAGCATGAATAATAAAAATTTATCATGATATAAGGAAATATAAATAAAAACTTTATTATTGCCTCTAGGGCATATTTCCTTCAGTCTCCCACTTGCACTAGAGTCAATAATCTAGTTCACATCGCCATGTGATTTAACACCAATAGTTCACATCGTCATGTGATTTAACACTCTATAGTTCACATCGCCATGTGACCAATACCCAAAAGGTTTACTAGAGTCAATAATCTAGTTCACATCGCCATGTGATTAACACCCAAAGACTACTAAGGTGTGATCATGTTTTGCTTGTGACAGAAGTTTAGTCAACAGGTCTGCCACATTCAGATCCGTATGTATTTTGCAAATTTCTATGTCTACAATGCTCTGCACGGAGCTACTCTAGCTAATTGCTCCCACTTTCAATATGTATCCAGATTGAGACTTAGAGTCATCTGGATCAGTGTCAAAGCTTGCATCGACGTAACCCTTTACGACAAACCTTTTTGTCACTTCCATAACCGAGAAACATATCCTTATTCCACTGTAGATAATTTTGACCGCTGTCCAGTGATCCACTCCTGGATCACTATTGTACCCTCTTGCCAAACTCATGGTGAGGTACACAATAGGTTTGGTACACAGCATAGCATACTTTATAGAACCTATGACTGAGGCATGTGGTTGGGTTTTGAGTCTTTACTCAATTTCACACCTTGCAACACACGCAAGAACTCCTTCTTTGACTGTTCCATTTTGAACTACTTCAAAATCTTGTCAAGGTATGTACTCATTGAAAAACTTATCAAGTGTTTTGATCTATCCCTATAGATCTTGATGCTCAATATGTAAGCAGCTTCACCGAGGTATTTCTTTGAAAAACTCCTTTCGAACACTCCTTTATGCTTTCCAGAAATTTCTACATCATTTCCGATCAACAATATGTCTTTCACATATACTTATCAGAAAGGCTGTAATGCTCCCACTCACTTTCTTGTAAATACAGGCTTCACTGCAAGTCTGTATAAAACTATATGCTTTGATCAACTCATCAATGCATATATTCCAACTCCGAGATGCTTGCACCAGTCCATAGATGGATCGCTGGAGCTTGCACACTTTGTTAGCACCTTTAGGATTGACAAAACCTTCTTGTTGTATCATATACAACTCTTCTTTAAGAAATCCATTAAGGAATGCAATTTTGACATCCATTTGCCAGATTTCATAAAATGTGGCAATGCTAACATGATTCGGACAGACTTAAGCATCGCTATGAGTGAGAAAATCTCATCGTAGTCAACACCTTGAACTTGTCGAAAACTTTTTATGACAATTTGAGCTTTGTAGATAGTAACTCTTGTTGGGGAACGTAGTAATTTCAAAAAAATTCATACGCACATGAAGATCATGGTGATGCATAGCAACGAGAGGGGAGAGTGTTGTCCACATACCCTTGCAGACCGTAAGCGGAAGCGTTATGACAACGCGGTTGATATAGTCGTACGTCTTCACGATCGACCGATCCTAATACCAAAAGTACGACACCTCCGCGATCTGCACACGTTCGGCTCGATGACGTCCCATGAAGTCACGATTTATGCCAACCCAACAAATACCTTCGGAGACACCTCTAGAGCATCTTTATAATCACCCATTTATGTTGTGACGTTTGATAGCACACAAAGTGTTCCTCCGGTATTCGGGAGTTGCATAATCTCATAGTCTGAGGAACATGTATAAGTCATGAAGAAAGCAGTAGCAATGAAACTGTAATGATCATAATGCTAAGCTAACGAATGGGTGTTGTCCATCACATCGTTCTCCTAATGATGTGATCCCGTTCATCAAATGACAACACATGTCTATGGTTAGGAAACATAACCATCTTTGATAAACGAGCTAGTCAAGTAGAGGCATACTAGGGACACTTTGTTTTGTCTATGTATTCACACATGTACTAAGTTTTCGGTTAATACAATTCTAGCATGAATAATAAACATTTATCATGAAATAAGGAAATAAATAATAACTTTATTATTGCCTCTAGGGCATATTTCCTTCAGTCTCCCACTTGCACTAGAGTCAATAATCTAGTTCACATCGCCATGTGATTTAACACCAATAGTTCACATCACCATGTGATTAACACCCATAGTTCACATCGCCATGTGACCAACACTCAAAGGGTTTACTAGAGTCAGTAATCTTAGTTCACATCACCATGTGATTAACACCCAAAGAGTACTAAGGTGTGATCATGTTTTGCTTGTGAGAGAAGTTTAGTCAACGGGTCTGCCATATTCAAATCCGTATGTATTTTGCAAATTTCTATGTCAACAATGCTCTGCACGAAGCTACTCTAGCTAATTGCTCTCACTTTCAATATGTATCCAGATTGATACTTAGAGTCATCTGGATCAGTGTCAAAACTTGCATCGACGTAACCCTTTACGACGAACCTTTTGTCACCTCCATAATCGAGAAACATATCCTTATTCCACTAAGGATAATTTTGACCGCTGTCCAGTGATCTACTCCTAGATCACTATTGTACTCCCTTGCCAAAATCAGTGTAGGGTATACAATAGATCTGGTACACAGAATGGCATACTTTACAGAACCTATAGCTGAGGCATAGGGAATGACTTTCATTCTCTTTCTATCTTCTGTCGTGGTCGGGCTTTGAGTCTTACTCAATTTCACACCTTGCAATACAGGCAAGAACTCCTTCTTTGACTGTTCCATTTTGAACTACTTCAAAAATTTGTCAAGGTATGTACTCATTGAAAAAACTTATCAAGCGTCTTGATCTATCTCTATAGATCTTGATGCTCAATATGTAAGCAGCTTCATCGAGGTCTTTCTTTGAAAAACTCCTTTCAAACACTCCTTTTATGCTTTCCAGAAAATTCTACATCATTTCCGATCAACCATATGTCATTCACATATACTTATCAGAAAGGTTGTAGTGCTCCCACTCACTTTCTTGTAAATACAGGCTTCACCGCAAGTCTGTATAAAACTATATGCTTTGATCACACTATCAAAACGTATATTCCAACTCCGAGATGCTTGCACCAGTCCATAGATGGATCGCTGGAGCTTTGCACACTTTGTTAGCACCTTTAGGATCGACAAAACCTTCTGGTTGCATCACACAACTCTTATTTAAGAAATCCATTAAGGAAAGCAGGTTTGACATCCATTTGCCAAATTTCATAAAATGCGGCAATTGTTAACATGATTTGGACAGACTTTTAAGCATCGATACAAGTGAGAAAATCTCATCGTAGTCAACACCTTGAACTTGTCGAAAACATTTTTGCGACAATTCGAGCTTTGTAGATAGTAACACTACTATCAGCGTCTGTCTTCCTCTTGAAGATCCATTTATTCTCTATTGCTTGCCGATCATCGGGCAAGTCATCCAAAGTCCATACTTTGTTCTCGTACATGGATCCCATCTCAGATTCTATGGCCTCAAGCCATTTCGCGGAATCTGGGCTCATCATCGCTTCCTCATAGTTCGTAGGTTCGTCATGGTCTAGTAACATGACTTCCAGAACTGGATTACCGTACCACTCTGGTGCGGATCTTATTCTGGTTGACCTATGAGGTTCGGTAGTAACTTGATCTGAAGTTTCATGATCATCATCATTAGCTTCCTCACTAATTGGTGTAGGAATCACTGGAACTGATTTCTGTGATGAACTACTTTCCAATTCGGGAGAAGGTACAATTACCTCATCAAGTTCTACTTTCCTCCCACTCACTTCTTTCAAGAGAAAATCCTTCTCTAGAAAGGATCCACTCTTAGCAACAAAGATCTTGCCTTCGGATCTGTGATAGAAGGTGTACCCAACAGTTTCTTTCGGGTATCCTATGAAGACGCATTTCTCCGATTTGGGTTCGAGCTTATCAGGTTGAAGCTTTTTCACATAAGCATCGCAGCCCCAAACTTTAAGAAACGACAGCTTAGGTTTCTTGCCAAACCATAGTTCATACGGTGTCATCTCAATGGATTTAGATGGTGCCCTATTTAACGTGAATGTAGCTGTCTCTAATGCATAACCCCAAAAACGATAGTGGTAAATTGGTAAGAGACGTCATAGATTGCACTGTATCCAATAAAGTACGGTTATGACGTTCGGACACACCATTACGCTGTGGTGTTCCGGGTGGCATGAGTTTGTGAAACTAGTCCACATTGTTTTAATTGAAGGCCAAACTCGTAACTCAAATATTTTTCTCTACAATCAGATCGTAGAAACTTTATTTTCTTGTTACAATGATTCTCTACTTCACTCTGAAAATCTTTGAACTTTTCAAGTGTTTCAGACTTGTGTTTCATCAAGTAGATATACACATATCTGCTCAAATCATCTGTGAAGGTCAGAAAACAATGATACCCGCCGTGAGCCTCAATACTCATTGGATCGCATACATCGGTATGTATTATTTCCAATAAGTCAGTGGCTCGCTCCATTGTTCCGGAGAACGGAGTCTTAGTCATCTTGCCCATGAGGCATGGTTTGCAAGCATCAAGTGATTCATAATCAAGTGATTCCAAAAGCCCATCAACATGGAGTTTCTTCATGCGCTTTACACCAATATGACCTAAACGGCAGTGCCACAAATAAGTTGCACTATCATTATTAACTTTGCATCTTTTTGGCTTCAATATTATGAATATGTGTATCACTACAATCGAGATCCAACAAACTATTTTCATTGGGTGTATGACCATCGAACGTTTTATTCATGTAAACAGAACAACAATTATTCTTTGACTTTAAATGAATAACCGTATTGCAATAAACATGATCAAATCATATTCATGCTCAACGCAAACACCAAATAACATTTATTTAGGTTCAACACTAATCCCGAAAGTATAGGGAGTGTGCGATGATGATCATATCAATCTTGGAACCACTTCCAACACACATCGTCACTTTACCCTTAACTAGTCTCTGTTCATTCTGCAACTCCCGTTTCAAGTTACTAATCTTAGCAACTGAACCAGTATCAAATACTGAGGGGTTGCCATAAACACTAGTAAAATACACATCAATAACATGTATATCAAATATACCTTTGTTCACTTTGCCATCCTTCTTATCCGCCAAATACTTGGGGTAGTTCCGCTTCCAGTGACCAGTCCCTTTGCAGTAGAAGCACTTAGTCTCAGGCTTAGGTCTAGACTTGAGCTTCTTCACTTGAGCAGCAACTTGCTTGCCATTCTTCTTGAAGTTTCCCTTCTTCCCTTTGCCCTTTTTCTTGAAACTAGTGGTCTTGTCAACCATCAACACTTGATGCTTTTCTTGATTTCTACCTTCGCCGATTTTAGCATCGCGAAGAGCTTGGGAATTGTTTTCGTCATCCCTTTCATATTATAGTTCATCACGAAGTTCTAGTAACTTGGTGATAGTGACTAGAGAACTTTTGTCAATTACTATCTTATCTGGAAGATTAACTCCCACTTGATTCAAGTAATTGTAGTACCCAGACAATCTGAGCACATGCTCACTTGTTGAGCTATTCTTCTCCATCTTGTAGGCAAAGTACTATCAGAGGTCTCATACCTCTTGACACGGGCATGAGTATGAAATACCAATTTCAACTCTTGGAACATCTTATATGCTCCGTGGCGTTCAAAACATTTTTGAAGTCCCGGTTCTAAGCCATAAAGCATGGCGCACTTAACTATCAAGTAGTCATCATACCGAGCTTGTCAAAACGTTCATAACGTCTGCATCTGCTCCTGCAATAGTTCTGTCACCTAGCAGTGCATCAAGGACATAATTTTTCTGTGCAACAATGAGGATAAACCTCAGATCACGGATCCAATCCGTGTCATTGCTACTAACATCTTTCAACTTTATTTTTCTCTAGGAACATATCAAAAAATAAACGAAGAGCTACATCGCGAGCTATTAATCTACAACATAATTTGCAAATACTATCAGGACCAAGTTTATGATAAATTAAAGTTCAATTAATCATATTACTTAAGAACTCCCACTTAGATAGACATCCCTCTAGTCATATAAATGATCACGTGATCCATATCAACTAAACCATGTCCGATCATCACGTGAGATGGAGAAGTTTTCAATGGTGAACATCACTATGGTGATCATATCTACTATATGATTCACGCTCGACCTTTCGGTCTCCAGTGTTCCGAGGCCATATCTGCATATGCTAGGATCGTCAAGTTTAACTCGAGTATTCCGCGTGTGCAAAACTGGCTTGCACCCATTGTATGTGAACGTAGAGCTTGTCACACCCGATCATCATGTGGTGTCTCAGCACAAAGAACTGTCACAATGGTGCATACTTAGGGAGAACACTTATACCTTGAAATTTTAGTAAGGGGTCATCTTATAAAGCTACCGCCGTACTAAGCAAAATAAGATGTATAAAAGATAAACATCACATGCAATCAAAATATGTGACATGATATGGCCATCATCATCTTGTGCTTTTGATCTCCATCTCCAAAGTACTATCATGATATCCATTGTTACTGGCATGACACCATGATCTCCATCATCTTGATCTTTTATCAACGTGTTGTCACATGGTCGTCTCACCAGCTATTGCTTTCGCAACTATTGCTATCGCATAGCGATAAAGTAAAGCAATTACATGGCACTTGCATCTTATGCAATAAAGAGACAACCATAAGGCTCCTGCCAGTTGCCGATAACTTTAACAAAACATGATCATCTCATACAACAATTTATATCTCATCACATCTTGATCATATCACATCACAGCATGCCCTGCAAAAACAAGTTAGACGTCCTCTACTTTGTTGTTGCAAGTTTTACGTGGCTGCTACGGGCTGAGCAAGAACCGTTCTTACCTACGCATCAAAACCACAACAATTTTTCATCAAGTATGTGTTGTTTTAACCTTCAACAAGGACCGGGTGTAGTCACACTCGATTCAACTAAAGTTGGAGAAACTGACACCCGCCAGCCACCTGTGTGCGAAGCACGTCGGTAGAACCAGTCTCGCGTAAGCGTACGCGTAATGTCGGTCCGGGCCGCTTCATCCAACAATTCCGCCGAATCAAAGTATGACATGCTGGTAAGCAGTATGACTATTATCGCCCACAACTCACTTGTGTTCTACTCGTGCATATAACATCTACGCATAAACCTGGCTTGGATGCCACTGTTGGGGAACGTAGTAATTTCAAAAAAAAATCTACGCACACGCAAGATCATGGTGATGCATAGCAACGAGAGGGGAGAGTGTTGTCCACGTACCCTTGTAGATCATAAGCGGAAGCCTTATGACAACGCGGTTGATGTAGTCGTACGTCTTCACGATCGACCGATCCTAGTACCGAAAGTACGGCACCTCCGCGATCTGCACACGTTCGGCTCGGTGACGTCCCACGAACTCACGATCTAGCAGAGTGTCGAGGGAGAGCTTTGTCAGCACGAAGGCATGATGACGGTGATGATGAAGCTACCGACGGAGGGCTTCGCCTAAGCACTGCAACGATATGACCGAGGTAGATTATGGTGGAGGGGGGCACCGCACACGGCTAAGAGATCAATCATCAACTTGTGTGTCTATGGGGTGCCCCCTGGCCACGTATATAAAGGATGGAGGAAGGAGGAGGCCGGCCCTCATAGGGCGCGCCCAAAGTGTGGAGTCCTACTAGGACTCCCTAGTCCTAGTAGGATTCCACCTCACACGTGGAATAGGAAAAAGGGAAGGGAGAAGGAGAAGGAAGGAAGGGAGCGGCCCCTTTCCCTAGTCCAATTCAGACCAGCCCATGGGGAAGGGGCGCGGCCACCCTTGAGGCCTTTCTCTCCTTTCCTGTATGGCCCATTAAGGCCCAATACGAATTCGTGTAACTCTCCGGTACTCCGAAAAATACCCGAATCACTCGGAACCTTTCCGATGTCCAAATATAGCCTTCCAATATATCGATCTTTACGTCTCGACCATTTCAAGACTCCTCGTCATGTCCCGGTCTCATCCGAGACTCCGAACAAACTTCGGTCATCAAATCACATAACTCATAATACAAATCGTCACAGAACGTTAAGCGTGTGGACCCTACGGGTTCGAGAACTATGTACACATGACCGAGACTCATCTCCGGTAAAAAACCAATAGCGGAACCTGGATGCTCATATTGGTTCCTACATATTCTACAAAGATCTTTACCGGTCAAACCGCATAACAACATACGTTGTTCCCTTTGTCATCGGTATGTTACTTGCCCGAGATTCGATCGTCGGTATCTCAATACCTAGTTCAATCTCGTTACCGGCAAGTCTCTTTACTCGTTCCGTAATGCATCATCCCGCAACTAACTCATTAGTCACATTGCTTGCAAGGCTTATAGTGATGTGCATTACCGAGAGGGCCCGGAGATACCTCTCCGGCAATCGGAGTGACAAATCCTAATCTCGATCTATGCCAACTCAACAAGTACCATCGGAGACACCTGTAGAGCATCTTTATAATCACCCAGTTATGTTGTGATGTTTGATAGCACACAAGGTGTTCCTCCGGTATTCGGGAGTTGCATAATCTCATAGTCTGAGGAACATGTATAAGTCATGAAGAAAGCAGTAGCAATGAAACTGTAACGATCATAATGCTAAGCCAACGAATGGGTCCTGTCCATCACATCATTCTCCTAATGATGTGATCCCGTTCATCAAATGACAACACATGTCTATGGTTAGGAAACAAAACCATCTTTGATAAATGAGCTAGTCAAGTAGAGGCATATTAGGGACACTTTGTTTTGTCTATGTATTCACACATGTACTAAGTTTCCGGTTAATAGTTTCTGGGTGGGATCTTATGGCTTAATCTCTACAATTCTAGCATGAATAATAAACATTTATCATGAAATAAGGAAATAAATAATAACTTTATTATTGCCTCGAGGGCATATTTCCTTCAACACTACTATCAGTGTCCGTCTTCCTCTTGAAGATCCATTTATTCTCAATGACTTGCCGATCATCGGGCAAGTCAACCAAAGTCCATACTTTGTCTCATACATGGATCCCATCTCAGATTTCATGGCCTCAAGCCATATTGTGAAACCTGGGCTCATCATCGCTTCCTCATAGTTCGTAGGTTCGTCATGGTCTAGTAACATGACTTCTAGAAAGGATTACTGTATCACTCTAGTGCGGACCATAATCTGGTTGACCTACGAGGTTCAGTAGTAACTTGATCTGAAGTTTCATGATCATCATCATTAGCTTCCTCACTGACTGGTGTAGGAATCACTGGAACTGATTTCTGTGATGTACTACTTTCCAATTCGGGAGAAGGTACAATTACCTCATCAAGTTCTACTTTCCTCCCACTCACTTCTTTCGAGAGAAACTCCTTCTCTAAAAAGGATCCATTCTTAGCAACGAATATCTTGCCTTCGGATCTGTGATAGAAGGTGTACCCAACAGTCTCTTTTGGGTATCCTATGAAGACACATTTCTCCAATTTGGGTTCGAGCTTATCAGGTTGAAGCTTTTGCACATAAGCATCGCAGCCCCAAACTTTAAGAAATGACAGCTTACGTTTCTTGCCAAACAGTGTCGTCTCAACGGATTTAGATGGTGCCCTATTTAACGTCAATGTAGTTGTCCCTAATGCATAACCCCAAAACGATAGTGGTAAATCGGTAAGAGACAACATAGATCGCACCATATCTAGTAAAGTGCGGTTACGATGTTCGGACACACCATTACGCTGTGGTGTTCCAGGTGGCGTGAGTTGTGAAACTATTCCACATTGTTTCAAATGAAGACCAAACTCGTAACTCAAATATTCACCTCCACGATCAGATCATAGAAACTTTATTTTCTTGTTACGATGATTTTTCACTTCACTCTGAAATTCTTTGAACTTTTCAAATGTTTCAGACTTATGTTTCATCAAGTAGATATATCCATATCTGCTCAAATCATTTGTGAAGGTCAGAAAATAACGATACCAGCCGGGAGCCTCAACACTCATCGGACCGCATACATCAGTATGTATTATTTCCAACAAGTCTGTTGCTCGCTCCATTGTTTCGGAGAACGGAGTCTTAGTCATCTTGCCCATGAGGCATAATTCGCAAGCATCAAGTGATTCCAAAAACCCATCAGCATGGAGTTTCTTCATGCGCTTTACACCAATATGACCTAAACGGCAGTGCCACAAATAAGTTGCACTATCATTATTAAACTTATATCTTTTGGCATCAATATTATGCGTATCACTATGATCGAGATTCAGTAAACCATTTACATTGGATGTAAGACCATAGAAGGTTTTATTCATGTAAACAAAACAACAATTATTCTTTGACTTAAATGAATAACCGTATCGCAATAAACATGATCCAATCATAATTATGCTCAACCCAAACACCAAATAACATTTATTTAGTTCCAATACTAATCACGAGGGAAAAAGGGAGTATGCAATGGTGATCTTATCAACCTTGGAATCACTTCCAACACACATCATCACCTCGCCCTTAACTAGTCTCTGTTTATTTTGCAACTCCCGTTTCTAGTTACTACTCTTAGCAACTGAACCAGTATCAAATATCGAGGGGTTGCTATAAACACTAGTAAAGTACACATCAATAACATGTATATCAAATATACCTTTGTTCACTTTGTCATCCTTCTTATCCACCAAGTATCTAGGGCAATTCCACTTCCAGTGACCATTTCCTTTGTAGTAGAAGCACTCGGTTTCAGGCTTGGGTATAGCTTTGGGCTTCTTCATGGGAGTGGCAACTTGCTTGCCATTCTTCTTGAAGTTCCCTTTCTTTCCCTTGCCCTTTTACTTGAAACTAGTGGTCTTGTCAACCATCAACACTTGATGCTTTTCTTGATTTCTACCTTCGCCGATTTCATCATCGCGAAGAGCTCGGGGAATCATTTTCGTCATCCCTTGCATATTATAGTTCATCACGAAGTTCCAGTAACTTGGTGATAGTGACTAGAGAACTCTGTCAATCACTATCTTATCTGGAAGATTAACTCCCACTTGATTCAAGAGATTGTAGTACTCAGACATTCTGAGCACATGCTCATTGGTTGAGCTATTCTCCTCCATCTTCTAGGCAAAATACTTGTCAGAGGTCTCATACCTCTCGACTTGGGCATGAGTCTGAAATACCAATTTTAGTTCTTGGAACATCTCATATGCTCCATGGCGT
The DNA here is from genome assembly GCF_002575655.3 of Aegilops tauschii subsp. strangulata. NCBI lineage: Eukaryota > Viridiplantae > Streptophyta > Magnoliopsida > Poales > Poaceae > Aegilops > Aegilops tauschii. The sequence goes on from NC_053041.3 coordinate 511,490,462, forward strand.
TCAAAACAATTTTGAAGTCCCGGTTCTAAGCCATAAAGTATGGTGCACTAAACTATCAAGTAGTCATCATACCGAGCTTGTAAAACATTCATAATGTCTGCATCTGCTCCTGCAACAGGTCCGTCACCTAGTGGTGCATCAAGGACATAATACTTCTATGCAGCAATGAGGATATCCTCGGATCACAGACCTAGTCCGCATCATTGCTACTATCATCTTTCAACTTAGTTTTCTCTAGGAACATATCAAAAATAAAATAGGGGAGCTATACGCGAGCTATTGATCTACAACATAGATATGCAAATACTATAAGTTCATGATAAATTAAAGTTCAATTAATCATATTACTTAAGAACTCCCACTTAGATAGACATCCCTCTAGTCATCTAAATGATCATGTGATCCAAATCAACTAAACCATGTCCAATCATCACGTGAGATGGAGTATTTTTCAACGGTGAACATCACTATGTGGATCATATCTACTATATGATTCACGTTCGACCTTTCAGGCTCAGTGTTCTGAGGCTTGATACGTCTCCAACGTATCTATAATTTTTGATTGCTCCATGCTATATTATCTACTGTTTTGGACATTATTGGGATTTATTATTCACTTTTATATTATTTTTGGGACTAACCTATTAACCGGAGGCCCAGCCCAGAATTGCTGTTTTTTGCCTATTTCAGAGTTTCGCAGGAAAGGAATATCAAACGGAGTCCAAACGGAATGAAACCTTCGGGAACGTGATTTTTAGGAAGATTATGATCCGGGAGACTTGGACCCTACGTCAAGAAACAAAGGAGGAGGCCACGAGGTAGGGGGCGCGCCCTCCACCCTCGTGGGCCCCCTGTTGCTCCACCGACGTACTCCTTCCTCCTATATATACCTACGTACCCCCAAACGATCAGATACGGAGCCAAAAACCTAATTCCACCGCCGCAACCTTCTGTACCCACGAGATCCCATCTTGGGGCCTGTTCCGGAGCTCCGCCGGAGAGGGCATCCATCACGGAGGGCTTCTACACCAACACCATAGCCGCTCCGATGAAGTGTGAGTAGTTTACTTCAGACCTTCGGGTCCATAGTTAGTAGCTAGATGGCTTCTTCTCTCTTTTTGGATCTCAATACAATGTTCTCCCCTCTCTCGTGGAGATCTATTTGATGTAATCTTCTTTTTGCGGTGTGTTTGTTGAGACTGATGAATTGTGGGTTTATGATCAAGATTATCTATGAACAATATTTGAATCTTCTCTGAATTCTTTTATGTATGATTGGTTATCTTTGCAAGTCCCTTTGAATTATCAGTTTGGTTTGGCCTACTAGATTGATCTTTCTTGCAATGGGAGAAGTGCTTAGCTTTGGGTTCAATCTTGCGGCGTCCTTTCCCAGTGACAGTAGGGGCAGCAAGGCACGTATTGTATTGTTGCCATCGAGGATAACAAGATGGGATTTTTTATCATATTGCATGAATTTATCCCTCTACATCATGTCATCTTGCTTAAGGCGTTACTCTGTTTTCATGAACTTAATACTCTAGATGCATGCTGGATAGCGGTCGATGAGTGGAGTAATAGTAGTAGATGAAGGCAGTAGTCGGTCTACTTGTCTCGGACGTGATGCCTATATACATGATCATACCTAGATATTCTCATAACTATGCTCAATTCTGTCAATTGCTCAATAGTAATTCGTTCACCCACCATAAAATACTTATGCTCTTGAGAGAAGCCACTAGTGAAATCTATGGCCCCCGGGTCTATCTTCATCATATTAATCTTCCAATACTTAGTTATTTCCTTTGCTTTTATTTTACTTTGCGTCTTTATCACAAAAATACCAAAAATATTATCCTATCATATCTATCAGATCTCACTCTCGTAAGTGACCGTGAAGGGATTGACGACCCCTTATCGCATTGGTTGCGAGGATTTATTTGTTTTGTGTAGGTGCGAGGGACTCGCGCGTAGCCTCCTACTGGATTGATACCTTGGTTCTCAAAAACTGAGGGAAATACTTACGCTACTTTGCTGCATCACCCTTTCCTCTTCAAGGGAAAACCAACGCAGTGCTCAAGAGGTAGCAAGAAGGATTTCTGGCGCCGTTGCCGGGGAGGTCTACGCAAAAGTCAACATACCAAGTACCCCTCACAAACCCTTATCTCCCGCATTACATTATTTGCTATTTGCCTCTCGTTTTCCTCTCCCCCACTTCACCCTTGCCATTTTATTCGCCCTCTCTTTTTCGTTCACCTCTTTTTCGTTTGCTTGTCGTTATGGCTAGTCCTCTATCTTCTCCTTTGTCTCCCAAGAATGAAGTTCTAAATTTTAAACAAAGGGAGGGAGAAAATCTAAAAGACGCTTGGTATGGAATTTGCAATGCTCAAAATAGATCTGCCAGGAAGCAATCTACTTCCGTTCTTCTCCGCAATTTTTATGTAGGCGCTAATCCTTGGTATAGATATATTCTTGATACCATTACCGGAGGGAATTTCTTGGGTAGCCATACTTTTGACTCTTATAATGCTATGATAGATTTATTTGGCTCACCACCTCTTTTGGTTAATGGAACTATGTTAACTTTGGAGCATGTAATGCAAAGACTTGAAATTATTGAAAATAAAGTTGCTACCTTTGAGTTAATTGAAAATCTGGATAAAAAGATCCACAACAAAATTATCCAATATGGATCTAAGGTAGGAGTCACTTTGAAAAATATTAAGGAGAAGGAACCCATAGTTAATGAGAGAATAAATCAAGATTCCTCTAGAATCGATAAACTTGAGGGTATCATTACCAACTTGGGAACCGCTTTTTCTTCCGTAAAGAATACTCCTAGTCCTCCAACTAAAATTGCTAAGCTTATGTATGTTCCTAAAAACAAGGGTGAATCCTCTAATAAAGAAACTGCGGATCTTAAGTCTATAAGTATTCATCCCAATCTTTTTGCTATCATTAAGGAACCATTTGCTACAAATGAATTTTTAGATCTTGTTCCTAAAAGTTTGATAATTAATAGAAAGAAATAAACTCTAAAGGATGATAGATGTCTTATTGAAGAATTGCCCACCAAAGATGGCAATACCTAGATCTATCCTTGCTTTTATGCCTAGCTAGGGGCGTTAAACGATAGCGCTTGTTGGGAGGCAACCCAATTTTATTTTTAGTTTTTTGCTTTTTACTTCTGTTTAGGAATAAATATTTGTTCTAGCCTATGGTTAGATGTGTTTTGTGTTTTAATTAGTGTTTGTGCCAAGTTAAACCTATAGGATCTTCTTGGATAATAGTTATTTGATCTTGCAGAAATTTCCAGAAACTTTCTGTTCACGAAAATAATTGTTAAAAAACACCAGAACGTGATAAAATAGTGATTCCAATTGCTGCTGATCAATAAATAAATTGTATAGGTCTTCCTATTTTGGCTGATTTTTTGGAGTTCCAGAAGTTTGCGTTAGGTACAGATTACTACAGACTGTTCTGTTTTTGACAGATTCTGTTTTTCGTGTGTTGTTTGCTTATTTTGATGAATCTATGGCTAGTAAAATAGTTTACAAAACCATAGAGAATTTGGAATACAGTAGGTTTAACACCAATATAAATAAAGAATGAGTTCATTACAGTATCTTGAAGTGGTCTTTTGTTTTCTTTCGCTAACGGAGCTCACGAGATTTTCTGTTAAGTTTTGTGTTGTGAAGTTTTCAAGTTTTGGGTGAAAGATTTTGATGGATTATGGAACAAGGAGTGGCAAGAGCCTAAGCTTGGGTATGCCCATGGCACCCCCAAGATAATCTAAGGACGCCATAAAGCCAAAGCTTGGGGATGCCCTGGAAGGCATCCCCTCTTTCGTCTACTTCCATCGGTAACTTTACTTGGAGCTATATTTTTATTCACTACATGATATGTGTTTTGCTTGGAGAGTCTTGTATGATTTGAGTCTTTGCTTTTTAGTTTACCACAATCATCCTTGCTGTACACACCTTTTGAGAGAGCCATACATGATTTGGAATTTGTTAGAATACTCTATGTGCTTCGCTTATATCTTTTGAGCTATATAGTTTTGCTCTAGTGCTTCACCTATATCTTTTAGAGCACGGTGGTGGATTTGTTTTATAGGAACTATTGATCTCTCATGCTTCACTGAGATTATTTTTAGAGTCTTAAATAGCATGGTAATTTGCTTAAATAATCCTAATATGCTAAGCATACAAGATTTGTAAGAACTCTTATGAGTGTGTTGAATACTATGAGAAGTTTGATGCTTGATAATTGTTTTGAGACATGAAGATGGTGATATTAGAGTCATGCTAGTTGAGTAGTTGTGAATTTGAGAAATACTTGTGTTAAAGTTTGTGATTCCCGTAACATGCACGTATGGTGAACCGTTATGTGATGAAGTCGGAGCATGATTTATTTATTGATTGTCTTCCTTATGAGTGGCGGTCGGGGACGAGCGATGGTATTTTCCTACCAATCTATCCCCCTAGGAGCATGCGCATAATACTTTTCTTTGATAACTTGTAGATTTTTGCAATAAGTATATGAGTTATTTATGACTAATGTTGAGTCCATGGACTATACACACCCTTCTTCCTTCCACCATTGCTAGCCTCTCTAATACCGCGCACTTTTCGCCGGTATCATACACCCACCATAAACCTTCCTCAAAACAGCCACCATACCTACCTATCATGGCATTTCCATAGCCATTCCGAGATATATTGCCATGCAATTTTCCACCGTTCCGTTTATTATGACACGCTTCGTCATTGTCATATTGCTTTGCATGATCATGTAGTTGACATCGTATTTGTGGCAAAGCCACCGTTCATAATTCTTTCATACATGTTACTCTTGATTCATTGCATAACCCGGTACACCGCCGGAGGCATTCATATAAAGTCATATTTTGTTCTAAGTATCGAGTTGTAATTGTTGAGTTGTAAGAAAATAAAAGTGTGATGATCTTCATTTTTAGAGCATTGTCCCAAGTGAGGAAAGGATGATGGAGACTATGGTTCCCCCACAAGTCGGGATGAGACTCCGGACGGAAAACAAATAAATAAAAGAGGCCATAAAAAAGAGAAAAGGCCCAAATAAAAAAAATGAGAGAAAAAGAGAGAAGGGACAATGTTACTATCCTTTTACCACACTTGTGCTTCAAAGTAGCACCATGATCTTCATGATAGAGAGTCTCTCATTTTGTCACTTTCATATACTAGTGGGAATTTTTCATTATAGAACTTGGCTTGTATATTCCAATGATGGGCTTCCTCAAAATGCCCTAGGTCTTCGTGAGCAAGCGAGTTGGATGCACACCCACTTAGTTTCCTTTGTTGAGCTTTCATATACTTATAGCTCTAGTGCATCCGTTGCATGGCAATCACTACTCACTCACATTGATATCTATTGATGGGCATCTCCATAGCCCGTTGATATGCCTAGTTGATGTGAGACTATCTTCTCCCTTTTTGTCTTCTCCACAACCACCATTCTATTCCACATATAGTGCTATGTCCATGGCTCACGCTCATGTATTGCGTGAAGATTGAAAAAGTTTGAAAATGTCAAAAGTATGAAACAATTGTTTGGCTTGTCATCGGGGTTGTGCATGATTTAAATACTTTGTGTGGTGAAGATAGAGCACAGCCAGACTATATGATTTTGTAGGGATAACTTTCTTTGGCCATGTTATTTTGAGAAGACATGATTGCTTTGTTAGTATGCTTGAAGTATTATTATTTTTATGTCAATATTAAAATTTTGTCTTGAATCTTTCGGATCTGAATATTCATACCACAATTAATAAGAATTACATTGAAATTATGCCAAGTAGCACTCCGCATCAAAAAAATCTGTTTTTATCATTTACCTACTCGAGGACGAGCAGGAATTAAGCTTGGGGCTGCTTGATACGTCTCCAACGTATCTATAATTTTTGATTTCTCCATGCTATATTATCTACTGTTTTGGACATTATTGGGCTTTATTATTCACTTTTATATTATTTTTGGGACTAACCTATTAACCGGAGGCCCAGCCCAGAATTGCTATTTTTTGCCTATTTCAGAGTTTCGCAGAAAAGGAATATCAAACGGAGTCCAAACGGAATGAAACCTTCGGGAACGTGATTTTTAGGAAGATTATGATCCGGGAGACTTGGACCCTACGTCAAGAAACAAAGGAGGAGGCCACGAGGTAGGGGGCGCGCCCTCCACCCTCGTGGGCCCCCTGTTGCTCCACTGACGTACTCCTTCCTCCTATATATACCTACGTACCCCCAAACGATCAGATACGGAGCCAAAAACCTAATTCCACCGCCGCAACCTTCTGTACCCACGAGATCCCATCTTGGGGCCTGTTCCGGAGCTCCGCCGGAGAGGGCATCCATCACGGAGGGCTTCTACACCAACACCATAGCCGCTCCGATGAAGTGTGAGTAGTTTACTTCAGACCTTCGGGTCCATAGTTAGTAGCTAGATGGCTTCTTCTCTCTTTTTGGATCTCAATACAATGTTCTCCCCCTCTCTCGTGGAGATCTATTTGATGTAATCTTCTTTTTGCGGTGTGTTTGTTGAGACTGATGAATTATGGCTTTATGATCAAGATTATCTATGAACAATATTTGAATCTTCTCTGAATTCTTTTTTGTATGATTGGTTATCTTTGCAAGTCTCTTTGAATTATCAGTTTGGTTTGGCCTACTAGATTGTATTGTTGCCATCGAGGATAACAAGATGGGGTTTTTATCATATTGTGCATGAATTTATCCCTCTACATCATGTCATCTTGCTTAAGGCGTTACTCTATTTTCATGAACTTAATACTCTAGATGCATGCTGGATAGCGGTCGATGAGTGGAGTAATAGTAGTAGATGCAGGCAGGAGTCGGTCTACTTGTCTCGGATGTGATGCCTATATACATGATCATACCTAGATATTCTCATAACTATGCTCAATTCTGTCAATTGCTCAACAGTAATTCATTCACCCACCGTAAAATACTTATGCTCTTGAGAGAAGCCACTAGTGAAATCTATGGCCCCCGGGTCTATCTTCATCATATTAATCTTCCAATACTTAGTTATTTCCTTTGCTTTTTACTTTGCTTTTATTTTACTTTGCGTCTTTATCACAAAAATACCAAAAATATTATCCTATCATATCTATCAGATCTCACTCTCGTAAGTGACCGTGAAGGGATTGACAACCCCTTATCGCGTTGGTTGCGAGGATTTATTTGTTTTGTGTAGGTGCGAGGGACTCGCGCGTAGCCTCCTACTGGATTGATACCTTGGTTCTCAAAAACTGAGGGAAATACTTACGCTACTTTGCTGCATCACCCTTTCCTCTTCAAGGGAAAACCAACGCAGTGCTCAAGAGGTAACAAGGCCATATCTGCATATGCTAGGCTCGTCAAGTTTAACCCGAGTATTCTGCGTGTGCAAAACTGGCTTGCACCCGTTGTATGTGAACGTAGAGCTTATCACACCTGATCATCACGTGGTGTCTCGGCACGACAAACTGTAGCAACGGTGCATACTCAGGGAGAACACTTATACCTTGAAATTTAGTGAGAGGTCATCTTATAATGCTACCGCCGTACTAAGAAAAATAAGATGCATAAAAGGTAAACATCACATGCAATCAAAATAAGTGATATCATATGGACATCATCATCATGTGCCTTTGATCTCCATCTCCAAAGCACCGTTATGATCACCATCGTCACCGGCTTGACACCTTGATCTCCATCAAAGTATCGTTGTCGTCTCGCCAACTATTGCTTCTACGACTACCGCTACTGCTTAGTGATAAAGTAAAGCAATTACATGGCGATTGCATTTCATACAATAAAGCGACAACCATATGGCTCCTGCCAGTTGCCGATAACTATTACAAAGCATGATCATCCCATACAATAATGTATATCTTATCACGTCTTGACCATATAACATCACAGCAAGCCCTGCAAAAACAAGTTAGACGTCCTCTACTTTGTTGTTGCAAGTTTTACGTGGCTACTACGGGCTTCTAGCAAGAACCGTTCTTACCTACTCATTAAAACCACAACGATTTTTCGTCAAGTGTGCTGTTTTAACCTTCAACAAGGACCGGGCGTAGTCAAACTCGATTCAACTAAAGTTGGAGAAACAGACACCCGCTAGCCACCTGTGTGCGAAGCACGCCGGTAGAACCAGTCTCATGTAATGTCGGTCCGGGCCGCTTCATCCAACAATAACGCCAAATCAAAGTAAGACGTTGCTGGTAAGCAGTATGACTATTATCGCCCACAACTCATTGTGTTCTACTCGTGCATATAACATCTACGCATAGACCTGGCTCGGATGCCACTGTGGGGGAACACAGTAATTTCAAAAAAAATCCTACGATCACGCAAGATCTATCTAGGAGATGCATAGCAACGAGAGGGGAGAGTGTGTCCACGTACCCTCGTAGACCGAAAGCGGAAGCTTTTAGTAACGCGGTTGATGTAGTCGAACTTCTTCGCGATCCAACGGATCCAAGTACCGAACATACAGCACCTCCGCGTTCAGCACATTTTCAGCTCGATGACGTCCCTCGTACTCTTGATCCAGTTGAGGCCGAGGGAGAGTTCCGTCAGCATGACGGCGTGGCGACGATGATGATGATGTTACGGCGCAGGGCTTTGCCTAAGCACTACGGATATATGATCGAGGTGTGTAACTGTGGAGGGGGGCACCGCACACGGCTAAAAGATCAACTTGTGTGTTCTAGGGTTCCCCCTGCCCCCGTATATAAAGGAGGGAGGGGGAGGCCGGCCGGCCCTAGGGGCGCGCCCAAGGAGAGGGAGTCCTACTAGGACTCCAAGTCTTAGTAGGATTCCACTTGGTGGAAGGGGGAAGGAAGGGAGAGGGAAAGGGGGGTCGCGCCCCTCCCGTAGTCCTATTCGGACTCCCCATGGGGGGGCGCGCCTCCCCTATGTGGGCTGTCCTCTCTCACCCCTATAGCCCATGATGGCCCATTGCTTCTCCGGGGGGGTTCCGGTAACCCCTCCGGCTCTCCGTTTTTATCCGAAACTATCTGGAACACTTCTGGTATCCGAATAACATGGTCCAATATATCAATCTTTATGTCTCGACCATTTCGAGACTCCTCGTCACGTCCGTGATCTCATCCGTGACTCCGAACAAACTTCGGTCATCAAAACACATAACTCATAATACAAATCATCATCGAACGTTAAGCGTGCGGACCCTGCGAGTTCGAGAACTATGTAGACATGACCGAGACACATCTCCGGTCAATAACCAATAGCGGAACCTGGATGCTCATATTGGCTCCTACATATTCTACGAAGATCTTTATCCGCCAAACGGCATAACAACATACGTTATTCCCTTTGTCATCGGTATGTTACTTGCCCGAGATTCGATCGTCGGTATCATCATACCTAGTTCAATCTCGTTACCGGCAAGTCTCTTTACTCGTTTCGTAATACTTCATCCCGCAACTAACTCATTAGTCACATTGCTTGCAAGGCTTATAATGATGAGCATTACCGAGAGGGCCCAGAGATACCTCTCCGAAACACGGAGTGACAAATCCTAATCTCGATTTATGCCAACCCAACAAATACCTTCGGAGACACCTCTAGATCATATTTATAATCACCCATTTATGTTGTGACGTTTGATAGCACACAAAGTGTTCCTCCGGTATTCGGGAGTTGCATAATCTCATAGTCTGAGGAACATGTATAAGTCATGAAGAAAGCAGTAGCAATGAAACTGTAATGATCATAATGCCAAGCTAACGAATGGGTCTTGTCCATCACATCATTCTCTAATGATGTGATCCCGTTCATCAAATGACAACACATGTCTATGGTCAGGAAACTTAACCATCTTTGATTAACGAGCTAGTCTAGTAGAGGCATACTAGGGACACTTTGTTTTGTCTATGTATTCACACATGTATCAAGTTTCCTTCAATACAATTCTAGCATGAATAATAAACATTTATCATGATATAAGGAAATATACATAACAACTTTATTATTGCCTCCAGGGCATATTTCCTTCAAGATGTTGCCACCAGAGTCTGTTTCGAAGACTTCCATGATATAGCAGTGCCACCATGTAGGAACACGAAACCGGTCTGTGATCTGACATTATGGGGATCAGACAAATAGCTGGCATCTGCATATCCAATCATATCAGAATCCTGATTTTTTTGGAACTAGAAAAATAGACCAAGATCCTTTGTGCCTTGGAGATATCGAAAGATATTCTTCACTCTAGACCAATGACGTTTAGTGGTAGCTACGCTATGTCTAGCAAGTAGATTCACTGCAAATGCAATATCAGGTCTTGTGCAATTTGCAAGATACATAAGCACTCCAACGGCACTGAGGTATGGAACTTCAGGTCCCAACACTTCTTCTCCATCATCCCTTGGTCTAAACGGATCTTTCTCCGCGTTTAGAGATCGAACCACCATGGGAGTTTTAGATGGATAGGATTTGTCCATATTGAATTTCTCCAATATTTTCTGGATATAGGCAGTTTGGTGTACCATGATTCCTGAGGGAAGGTGCTCAAGTTTAATACCTAAGCAAAATTTGGTTTTACCCAAATCCTTCATCTCAAATTCCATCATTAGGTGATTGTGTGCTTCATTAATGTCTGGTGTGTTGCCAATGATGTTGAGATCATCAACATACACAGAAATGATGCAAAATCCTGTAGAGGACCTTTTGATGAAGACACATGGGCAATCAGCACTATTGGAGTAACCTTTCTGAAGAAGGAACTCACTGAGTCGGTTGTACCACATCCGTCCCGACTGCCTTAAGCCATATAATGACTTATTCATCTTTACACAATACATGTTGCGTTTTGCACTTTTATTCGGGACAGAGATTCCATTAGGAACCTTCATATATATGTCTGAATCTAGTGACCCGTAAAGATATGCAGTCACTACGTCCATCAACTGCATAGATAGATGATTTTGCACTGCCAAGGATATAATATCGGAAAGTGGTTGCACTCATTACTGGAGAATATGTTTCAGTGAAATCAATGTCGGGTTTCTGCGTGAAACCTTGTGCTATGAGCCTTGCTTTATATCTCACCACCTCATTGTTCTCATTCTGTTTCCGGAGAAAAACCCATTTGAATCCCACAGGGAAAACACTGGGAGGTCTCAGTACTCAGTGAATACCTTTCTTTTGTTAAGTGAGGCAATTTCTGCTTGGATTGCATCCTTCCATTTAGGCCAGTCGGAGCGCTTTTGGCACTCAATGATAAACCTTGGATCATGATCAGTGAGAAGGGTATCCGCAATCTTTTCAGCAAAATATATGTCGACAGTCGTAGTCTTACGGTCAAATGATTCTCCAGAATCTAACATAGTTGATGGAAATTTCCTACACCCCTAGTGACTCTTCGTTATTTCCCAATACGATTGAGTCTGGGTGTTCTGATGTCCTAGTCAGTTTATGCACACCGGAGCTGGGTTGTGGAGGTTGCCCTTCCACTGGGTGTATACTACCCATCAGGTGTTTGTCAAACGTTGAGTTGACCTGCATTTACTGACTCTGAGGTTTTTCTCCTCGATTTCCTTTGCTGCTTGCTAGAAGCATGCTTCAAGTCAGAGGTTGTACTACTCCCCCTCTTTTTGGGAATAGGGAGTTGAGTGGTTTTTATTGGTACCTCCACTCTTTTTGGCGTGTTTTTGGACAGATTTAAGGATTTTGTAACACCTTTTAGATCAGTAAATGAATCTGGCAGATTATTTGCAAGATGTTGCAAACTAATGATCTTCCGTACTTGACGTTATGTCTCTTGGGTACGGGATCAGAGGATGAAATGGCATGAGCATTCCAATCAATTTCCGGGCATCCTTTCTGGTACTTGAAATCTCCCCCTAATGCCAGAAAATGTTCCTCGTTAAATATGCAATCAGCGTGACGGGTTGTGAACAGATCCCCAGTTAGGGGTTCCAGGTACTTGATAGTCGACGGTGATTTGTACCCCACATAGACCCCCAACTTCTTGTGTGGGCCCATAGATGTCCATTGTGGTGGTGAGATCGAGATCTATGCAGCTCATCCGAACTTACGCAGATGGGAATTTCCACATACCAATTCCAGAGGAGAAGAACTATGATATGCAATTGGCCTCAATTGTATCAAGTCAGCAGCGTGTAAAACAACGTGACCCCAACAAGAGGTTGGCAAGTTGCAATTCGTCAACAAAGGTCTTGCAATGAGTTTGATCCTCGTAATCAATGATTTAGCCAAACCATTTTGTGTATGGACATATGGAACAATGTAACGCCCGGATAATCAAGCTACAGTAATCCCACGCTAATGGTGCCACGTCACCACGGTTACTTTGCTAATCTACCATTAGGTCAAACCTTTTAAAAATTCAAATTCAAATTTATGTCAACGATAAAAGTTTTTCAAAATTTAAAACAAAAATGTTCGGGAGATGCCATATTTTGCATAAGTAAATATGGTGTAGTAAACTCATTTTTATAAAATGCCTAAGTAATTTAAATTGAAATAAAACAGAAAAGAAAATAAATAAAAGAAAGAAAATACAAAAGAGAAAACAAACAGAAAAAAAGGAAAAGGAGCCCCCCCACTGGACCCTGGCCCAACTGGGCCAACCCCCAGGCCCAGCCGGCTTGGCCCACCTCGCTCGGTCGCTCCCTCCCCTTCCCTGTTCCCCCGACCGGGGTCGGAACAGGGGCACGTCCCCGCCGCACCCCCTCGCCGGCGACGGGGGAGGATAAGGCCGCCACGCCCCGCCTCCTCGATCACGCCTCCCACTCGCCCCCACTCTCGCCCTCGGTTCCTGCGCCTCTCCCTCCTCCCTCGGATCCACCTCGCCCTCTCCTTCCCTACCGCATCCGAGCGCCACCGCCGCCATGGCTCCGGCCTAGCCACGACCACTGTGCCCACCTCGCCGCTCCACTGTGTCCCCGAGGTCCGCCGTCGTCCGCTGCTTCGACTGGTGCACTCCGTTGGAGCTCGGAGCCACCGCAATGCCCACGACGCCGCCGTCTTCCTCCTCTGCTCCGACGAGCTTCGCCGCCGATTCCGCCGCACCGAGCCCTCCTCGAGCACGCTTGAGTACACCTGCAGGAGCACTGTGAGCTCCGCCCCCTTCTCCCCTCTCCTCGCGCTTCTCTTCTTGCCCCGTAGCTGCTCCCACCGTCGTGCCCGAGCTCGTCGCCGCGGTGGTGCTCGCCGCCATGGCCACGGCCCGCAGAGCTCGCGGCCGACCACCCCGCCGTGCTCAGCACCTCCGCCCGCGCCCACTGCACGCGCCCGCTCCCCCTAGCGCCGTCCTCGACGGGCCAGTGCTTCTGCCGCCGCCGCGAGCTCGTCTCCGGTGAGCTCGTCGCCTCCCGCCTACTGCCGACTGCGGCAGTGGATGGGCGCGAGCACCAGCCGCCCGTAGAGCCGCTCCGCGCGGCAAGCCGTGTCCCGAAGCCCCATCGTCGTCGAGCGCCCGAAGGCCACCGCCGCCCGTGCTCCACGCCGACGCCGTTTCCGGCCGCCCCGGGGCCGGCCACCACCGCGGTTAGCTGCGGCTCGCCGCTCCCATTCGAACGGCGTCGGCCGCGTCCAATTTGGCCACCGAACGGCGAATCCCGACGCACGGCCGCACCCTCCGCCGCGTTTTGGCTCGCCGGAGCCAACTCCGGCGCCGGCCGCCGACGTGGCTGGCCTGGGGCCACCCCAGAGCCACTGCCAGTGGGCCCCATGGGTCCCGTTGACCCAGTCAGATGCTGACTGGGCAGCGCCCAGTCACTGCATGTGGGCCCCGCGTGGGCCCTGTTGACCAGTCAACTGGTCTGTTGACCGTTGATGCAGGGCTGACGCCAGGATGATGTCACAATTCATTTTCTGACGAATTTAGTAATTAAAACAAATTTCAGAATATTGCTGAACCTTTGGAAAATCGTAGAAAATAAACCGTAGCTCGGATGAAAAAACTTTGTACATGAAAGTTGCTCAGAACGACGAGACGAATCCGAATACGCGGTCTGTTTGTCAGCCACACGTTCCTAGCATAGCGAACATGGAACTTTCCCCTCCGGTCCGTCTGTCCGTAAACGCGAAACATCGGGAATACTTACCCCGATGTTTCCCCCCTTCGTCGGTATCACCTACTGCCGCGTTAGGACACACCTCGCACTGTTCATTGTCATGTCATGCATCGTCATGCTTATGTTTGCATTGTATTTACTGTTTCTTCCCCCCTCTTCTCCCCGGTAGACTACGAGACCGACGCTGCTGCTGCCGAGTTCGACTACGGAGTTGACGACCCCTCCTTGCCAGAGCAACCAGGCAAGGCCCCCCCCTTGATCACCAGATATCGCCTATTCTTCTCTATACTGCTTGCATTAGAGTAGTATAGCATGTTACTGCTTTCCGTTAATCCTATCCTGATGCATAGCCTGTCATTGTTGCTACAGTTGTTACCCTTACCTGCTATCCTACTGCTTAGTATAGGATGCTAGTGTTCCATCAGTGGCCCTACACTCTTGTCCGTCTGCCATGCTATACTATCGGGCCGTGATCACCTGGGCGGTGATCACGGGTATATACTTATATACTCTATACATGACACATGTGGTAAATAAAGTCGGGTCGGCTCGTAGGAGTACCCGCAAGTGGATCTTTGTGGCGGAGCGATAGGGCAGGTTGAGACCGCCTAGGTGAGAGGTGGGCCTGGCCCTGGACGGCGTCCGCGGTTACTTCGACATAACACGCTTAACGAGTTCTTGGTATTTGATCTGAGTCTGGCCATTTGGTCTATACGCACTAACCATCTACGCGGGAGTAGTTATGGGTATCCCGGCGTCGTAGTATCAGCCGAAGCCTTCGTGACGTCAGCGACTGAGTGGCGCGCGCCGGATTGGACTGGAACGCCACTAGGCTAGGTCTGCTTCCGGCCGCGTACGCAACGTGCAGGTGTGCATAGGGCGATGGGCCCAGACCCCTGCGCGCATAGGGTTAGACCGGCGTGCTGACCTCTCTGTTGTGCTTAGGTGGGCTGCGACGTGTTGATCTTCCGAGGCCGGGCATGACCCAGAAAAGTGTGTCCGGCCAAATGGGATCAAGCGTGTTGGGTTATGTGGTGCAACCCTGCAGGGAAGTTTATCTATTCGAATAGTCGTGTCCCTCGGTAAAAGGACGACCCGGAGTTGTACCTTGACCTTATGACAACTAGAACCGGATACTGAATAAAATACACCCTTCCAAGTGCCAGATACAACCCGGTGATCGCTCTCTAACAGGGCGACGAGGAGGGGATCGCCGGGTAGGATTATGCTATGCGATGCTACTTGGAGGACTTCAATCTACTCTTTTCTACATGCTGCAAGATGGAGATGGCCAGAAGCGTAGTCTTCGACAGGACTAGCTATCCCCCTTTTATTCTGGCATTCTGCAGTTCAGTCCACTGATATGCCCCTTTACACATATACCCATGCATATGTAGTGTAGCTCCTTGCTTGCGAGTACTTTGGATGAGTACTCACGGTTGCTTCTCTCCCTCTTTTCCCCTTTTCCTTTCTATCTGGTTGTCGCAACCAGATGCTGGAGTCCAGGAGCCAGACGCCACCGTCGACGACGACACCTATGACACTGGAGGTGCCTACTACTACGTGCAGCCCGCTGACGACGACCAGGAGTAGTTAGGAGGATCCCAGGCAGGAGGCCTGCGCCTCGTTCGATCTGTATCCCAGTTTGTGCTAGCCTTCTTAAGGCAAACTTGTTTAACTTATGTCTGTACTCAGATATTGTTACTTCCGCTGACTCGTCTGTGATCGAGCACTTGTATTCGAGCCCTCGAGGCCCCTGGCTTGTATTATGATGCTTGTATGACTTATTTATGTTTTAGAGTTGTGTTGTGATATCTTCCCGTGAGTCCCTGATCTTGATCATACACATTGCGTGCATGATTAGTGTACGGTCAAATCGGGGGCGTCACAAACAGAGTGCTGAACTTCAATCCCCAAAGCTATGCAATAATCATTGAAAGCACGTGAGGAAAATTCTGCAGCATTGTCCATTCGAATTGACTTAATTTGACTTTCTGGATAATGGGCTTGCAACTTAATGACTTGCCTCATTACCTTGGCAAATGCATGGTTCCATGTGGATAGAAGACATACATACGACCATCGTGTAGATGCGTCAATCAGAACCATGAAATACCTGAAAGGTCCAGATAATGGTTGAATGGGACCACAAATATCTCCTTGAATACGTTCAAGGAACTGAAGGGTTCAGCTTCTATTTTGAGGTGCGAGGGCCTCCAAATTAGCTTTCCTGTGGCACAAGATGTGCACACAAAATCTGAAGATTGAGGAAATTTTGACTCAAGCAAATTATGACCAATGGAATTGCTAGTAATTTTTCTCATCATCCCGATTACGGAATGGCCTAGGCGATCATGCCAGGTTTGGAATGCATTAACATTCTAAAAAAAATACTTTGTATGCAACATGTTCCACGGTTTTGATGTACGTATAGTACAAACCAGACGATAGAGAAGGAATTTTCTGATGTACCTTTTTTCCATATCCGTGATCTTTAGTAAAGAGTAGATACTCCTCTTTGTTGTCTTCATGGATTTCAATGTGAAAACCATTTTTATGGATATCTCGATAACTGATCAGGGTACGTGAGGAATCGAGATACAATAAAGCATCCTCAATTGTCAGTTGTGTACCACTTGGGAGGGTGAATATGGCACGTCCAGTACCAACAATCACTGTATCGCGTCCAGCGATAGTTAGAATATCTCCATTCATTTTTTTCAGAGTTTGGAAATATTTCACCCCCCTCGGTATGGAGTTTGTGATACCACTGTCCACAAGGCATAATTATTCCCGTAGAGAACTGCGGCGAGTGCTCCTTCCCTCCCTTCTTTCTCTTTTGCTCTTCGCTGGTTTTTCTACATGCGTGATAATGTGTTCGAAGTAACAATGGAAACTTCTGTCCTCGGTCAATGGTTACATGACCCTTATATACAATCTGGAAGAACGCGACGATCCAACAACGAGGAGACGTCGGTTCCAGGGAGACGAGGGGGAGAGGCATCCGTTGCGGGAGAGATCGCAACGGCCTGTATGGGCAAGGGGAGATTTTCCCAAATTATAATTAATCTTAACAAACAGGATTCTCCATTTCCTGAGGTGGAGAGCACCAACCTCCAAATCTCAGGTGACATGTATCTTCAGAATTTCAACAATCTATTTATGTTTGTATTATGATGCTTGTATGACTTATTTATGTTTTAGAGTTGTGTTGTGATATCTTCCCGTGAGTCCCTGATCTTGATCGTACACATTGCGTGCATGATTAGTGTACGGTCAAATCGGGGGCGTCACAAGTTGGTATCAGAGCCGACTGCCTGTAGGAATCCCCCTTTCCACACTCCTTGGCCGAAGTCGAGTCTAGACATTACAAAACTTTTACTAACATGGTTGTGTGGCTTACGGGCCCACGTCGCCATTGGGTGGTACTAGGATCTTTTACTCCTCGACCTTTACTCTGGGACTCTGAACTCTCTTCTACTCGGGTTAAACGAATTTACTAACTCTATCACTAGGATCCCGTGACCGCATTCACCCCAAAGTTGGATAAGCCATAGTTGTTTCTTAGAATAGTATTTTGAACAATTCACACACTGTCATTTGACTCCTTTGAAACGTCTTTGCTTTCAGATGGAACCCACGAGGCAGGTCGTGCGCCACACGACGGCCATTGGTGCCTCGGGATCACCGGCTGTGCTAGCTGAGATGATGACCTATCTGGGTTATCGCTGGCACCCTGAGTACACCGTCTACGAGGAGTACCAGGACTTTAACCAGGAGCAGTACCGTGCCATCGTCCACCTCTACTCGCGGGAGTATGACTCCACTACTGTGCTGCACACCGCTCATGGTGTTGGTGTGACCATCGATATGGCTGTCCACGATGCTGCCTATGCTGCTCTGACACGTCTTCGTGGAGAGTATCGGGAGTTGGACACCTCCCCTTTCAGGCACATTGCTATCGCATCTGATGTTGGTGCGGAGGGATACTATACTGCTGCCTACTCCACTATCACCCGAGAGCCCTTCTACCATCAGAACCTGGTTCTGCATGCTGATGGGCTGGATCGAGCTAACCGAGCTCTTCGCCACGAGATGTACACCACCCGTCAGCACCTTTACCGTGCTCTAACGCTGCTGCACCCCTTTGTCCGATCTGGACAGCTACCGCGTACTGCAATCTACCCAGCCAGGACCGTGATGCCCCACGGTGTCGGTTGGCCAGAGGTGGGAGGCTACTCTCCCGCACTTGGTCCTCTTCTGCCACCTGAGCGTCGGGCTCTACACCTGAGTATCCGCGGCCCCCAGTCTGCTGACGTGGAGGGCTATCCGTTGCCTCACTACCAGCTGTCGGGCTACGATTACCTCCACAGTACCTCTTGGGACTGATGTAGGCTTGCTTGTAGTGTTAGATGCATTCGCCGCGAGCCTGTGTGCCACCTATGTTGTTTTAGTCTATGTACTGAACTCTATGCATGACCCCTTTTGTAAGTTATGCCGACTACTATGTAGTAGCTATCGTGCTCCTTTCATTATGCATGTTTCATCATGAATGATTCTTGTCTTTGCAAATTTCTCAATGGTGAACTACCCCTGTTATATATTAGTAGGATGGTTAGACCAGGTGGTCGTGGTAGTGGTGGCAATGCCCCACCACCACCTGAGTACATGGCTGGTATGATCCAACAGTTTGAACTGAACTGCCAGTTCATGGAAAATATGACGGCTCAGTTTCCTCGCCCCAATATGGACCAGCAACCAACCCCAGTAACTCTGCAGGATTTCATGCGCCTCAATCCAACGGTGTACCGCAGCTCAACTCAGCCTCTGGATGCTGATGACTGGCTCCGTGACATCACCTATGAGATGGAGTCTGCCGATGTAGCCCCTGCCAGCTATGTCAACTTTGCTTCCTTCTTTCTGAAGGGACCCGCAGCTCAATGATGGGACAGCCACAGGCGTACACTGGCAGCTGGAACAATCATCACCTGGCCAGACTTCCAAGCAGCTTTCCGTGCCCGCTTCATTCCTCAGGGAGTCATGGACCGGAAGAAGCGTGAGTTCCGCAACCTCACCCAAGGCAACAAAACTGTTGAAGCTTATCAGCGGGAGTTTCTGGACTTGTCTCGCTATGCTGAAGAGGACATTGCAACTGATGCACGCAGACAGGAGAAGTTCCGTGATGGCCTTCAAGCTGACATCAAGCTCGCACTTCTAGTGCATGACTTTGCTGATTTCGCCACCTTGGTGAACAAGGCCATCAATGTCGAAACTGGTCTACAGGAATACCAGGGCTCTCACAGGCGCAACCGTGACACGGGCTCATCTTCGGGCCCGCCCTCACAGAAGCGTAAGATATGGATCCCGAACAGCATGTACCGTCCAAATGCATCTGCCCCAAGGCAGACCTATGCTGCACCTCGTCTGCCTCCACCACCATCTAGGCAGTCAAGACTTCCAGCTCCACAGTCACAAGCTCCTGTTCCCACTCCCAATAATGGCTTGTGCTTCAGGTGTGGTCAACCAGGACACCGTGCTAGAGAATGCAACCAGAACCAGAATCAACTGGCCCTTCCAGCAACTGGCCGTGGTAACAACCAGCCCCGCAACAACAATGCTAAGTCTTATGGTCGTGCTCATGTCAACCACGTTGATCTCAACGAAGCTCAAGACCAGCCTGCTACTGTGATGGGTACACTCCTCGTAAATTCAGTACCAGCATCCGTTTTATTTGATACAGGTGCATCGCATTCATTCATGTCAGAAGATTTTGCATACAAGCACGACGTTAAATGTGAGGAGATGAACACCTCGGTATTGGTCAAAACCCTCGTGGGACAGTGTCAAACCTCCCTGGTTGGCATCGATGTCCTCGTGGAAATCGAAGGGCTGGAATTCTATGCCTCTCCCATTATCCTGAAGTCGTCTAACATCGACCTCATTTTGGGGATGGATTGGTTGAAGGCGCATACTGCTTCTATAGTTTGCGCCACTAAGATCGTTCATCTACTTCACCCTTCCGATGAAATAGTTGCTTACCAAGCTCATCTGGTGCAAAATGCCGAGGCCAGGCTCTATGCATTGAATGCATTGAACGCTGCACCACTCGAGGGCATTGAAAACATTCCCGTCGTGCGTGAATTCCTCGACGTCTTCCCTGAAGAACTTCCAGGGATTCCCCCTGCTAGAGCTGTCGAATTCATCATCGACTTGAAACCAGGCACCACTCCTATAGCCAAGCGACCCTACAAAATGCCGCCGCATGAACTCCTTGAGCTTAAGGAGGAAATCGACAATTCTCTTCGCAAAGGATTCATTCGCCCAAGTTGCTCTCATTGGGGAGCACCTTCTCTCTTTGTCAAGAAGAAGGATGGGACAAACCGATTAGTTCAAGACTACCGTCCTATAAACCAAGCTACCATTCAGAATAAATACCCTCTTCCTCGGATCAATGATCTGTATGATCAACTGGCGGGTTCGTCAGTGTTCTCTAAGCTCGACTTGAGGTTGGGTTACCACCAGATCCGTGTTCGCGAAGAGGATATCCCAAAGACTGCCTTCGTGACTCGCTATGGTTCATAGAGTACACCGTCATGTCTTTCGGTTTAACCAATGCTCCAGCCACCTTCTCTCGTCTGATGAACTATATATTCATGGATTACCTTGACAAGTTCGTCGTGGTTTATCTGGATGATATCCTGGTATTTTCCAAGAACGAAGAAGAACATGCTGAACATCTTCGACTTGTGCTGGAAAAGCTACGAGAGCATCAACTATATGCCAAGTTCTCCAAATGTGAATTCTGGCTACCCGAAGTAATCTATCTTGGGCATGTCATCTCTAAGGATGGTATTGCCGTCAACCCTGAACGAGTCCAGGCTATCCTTGATTGGACTCCTCCCAAGAACGTTAAGCAAGTCAGAAGTTTTCTCGGTCTCGCCAGCTATTGTCGTCGATTCGTCGAGAACTTCTCCAAGATCGCCATTCCTCTGACTAACCTGTTGCATAAGGGCGTCAAGTTCCAATGGACAGACAAATGTCAGGAGAGTTTCCAGGCACTCAAGGACAAGTTGACTTCTGCCCCAGTTCTAGCTCCACCTGATACTAAGAAGGACTTCGTCATTTACTGCGACGCTTCCCGTCAAGGATTAGGCTGTGTCCTAATGCAAGACCGCAAAGTGATTGCTTATGCCTCTCGGCAATTGCGCCCTCACGAAGAGAACTACCCAGTTCACGACCTCGAACTTGCTGCTGTCATTCATGCGCTGAAGCAGTGGCGATATTACCTTCTCGGTAATCGTTGCGAGATCTTCACTGACCACCAAAGTCTGAAGTATCTGTTTACTCAGCCAGACCTAATCCTCCGTCAGCAGAGATGGATGGAGCTTGTTGTACACTTTGACTTGGGTATTTCCTATACGCCAGGCAAGGCTAATGTAATGGCTGATGCCTTGAGCCGCAAGTCTTACTGCAACCACCTCCAGGTTCACAAAGTTCAGCCCTCGCTTGTTGAAGAATTCAGGAAGCTGAACCTCCATATTGTTCCTCCGGGTGCACTCGCCCCCCTCCTAAGGAGTTTGGCAAGATGAACCTCCACGTTGTTACCCAGGGTTCCCTCAATACCCTAGTTGCTAAACCAGATCTCGTGGACAGCATCAAAAGGCTACAGAGGTATGACTCTGAAGCCCACAAGATTAAGCGCTACCTCGCAGAAGGAAAGCCCTCATTCTTCACTATTGCTGAAGATGGCACTTTATACTTCAAGGGCCGCCTAGTGGTGCCATGTGCAGAGAAAAACCTGGATATGACACAGGAAGTTATGAAAGAAGCTCATGATACGCCTCTATGTATCCACCCTGGTAGTACAAAGATGTACCAAGACATCCGTCAGAGATTCTGGTGGTCTAATATGAAGCAAGACATTGCTCGTTATGTTGCTGAGTGTGACGTTTGCCGTCGTACAAAGCAGAACATCAAAGACCTGCTGGAACTCTGCAACCTATCTCTATTCCTGAATGGAAATGGGACCATGTTGAGATGGACTTCGTCACTGGATTTCCCAAATCACAGAAAGGTAATGATGCTATTCTTGCCGTCATTGACCGGCTTTCCAAAGTTGCACATTTCCTGGCGGTCAAAGAAACGATCACTGCTAGTCAGCTGGCAATGCTCTATATGTCCAGGATTGTTTCACTCCACGGTATTCCATTGGTTATCAGCTCAGACCGTGGCAGCTTATTCACTTCAAGATTCTGGGCAAGTTTCCAAGAAGCTATGGGAACTCATCTGTCATTCAGTACTGCATTTCATCCTCAGTCGCAAGGGCAAGTTGAACGCGTCAACCAAGTTCTCGAAGACATGCTTCGAGCTTGTGTTATTTCCTTCGGCAAGAAATGGGAGGAATCTCTCCCGTATGCTGAGTTCTCTTATAATAATAGCTATCAAGCTAGTCTGAAGATGGCCCCCTTCGAAGTGTTATATGGACGAAAGTGCCGAACCCCTCTGAACTGGTCAGAAACTGGGGAACGTCCACTCTTTGGTCCGGATATTATCCAACATGCCGAAAAACAAGTCCGCATTATTCGTGAGAATCTCAAGACTGCTCAGTCACATCAGAAGAGTCAGTATGACCGTCATCATAAAGACATGGTCTATCAACCTGGCGAAAAGGCTTATCTTCGAGTCACACCAATGAAGGGTGCTCACCGCTTTGGAATCAAGGGCAAACTAGCTCCTCACTATATTGGCCCATTCACTATTCTCGAAAGGCGTGGAAAAGTGGCATACCAACTGGAGCTACCGCCGAACCTTTCTCAGGTTCACGATGTGTTCCATGTGTGACAGCTCCGCCGTTGCTTCAAGGACCCAATCCGAGCTGTGGATCATGAAGTGCTCGAATTGCAGCAGGACCTCTCCTATAAGGAGCATCCGGTCCGCATTCTCGACCAAGCTGAACGCCGCACACGTCAGAAGGCGATCAAGTTCCTCAAAGTCCAGTGGTCGCACCATTCTGAGGATGAAGCCACTTGGGAACGGGAGGATCGTCTGCGCGAAGAATACCCCGCGCTTTTCCCTTCTACCTCCTAAATCTCGGGACGAGATTTCTTGTAGTGGAGGAATTTTGTAACGCCCGGATAATCAAGCTACAGTAATCCCACGCTAATGGTGCCACGTCACCACGGTTACTTTGCTAATCTACCGTTAGGTCAAACCGTTTAAAAATTCAAATTCAAATTTATGTCAACGATAAAAGTTTTTCAAAATTTAAAACAAAAATGTTCGGGAGATGCCATATTTTGCATAAGTAAATATGGTGTAGTAAACTCATTTTTATAAAATGCCTAAGTAATTTAAATTGAAATAAAACAGAAAAGAAAATAAATAAAAGAAAGAAAATACAAAAGAGAAAACAAACAGAAAAAAAAATGAAAAGGAGCCCCCCCCCCACTGGACCCTGGCCCAACTGGGCCAACCCCCAGGCCCAGCCGGCCTGGCCCACCTCGCTCGGTCGCTCCCTTCCCTTCCCTGTTCCCCCGACCGGGGTCGGAACAGGGGCACGTCCCCGCCGCACCACCTCGCCGGCGACGGGGGAGGATAAGGCCGCCACGCCCCGCCTCCTCGATCACGCCTCCCACTCGCCCCCACTCTCGCCCTCGGTTCCTGCGCCTCTCCCTCCTCCCTCGGATCCACCTCGCCCTCTCCTTCCCCACCGCATCCGAGCGCCACCGCCGCCATGGCTCCGGCCTAGCCACGGCCACTGTGCCCACCTCGCCGCTCCACTGTGTCCCCGAGGTCCGCCGTCGTCCGCTGCTTCGACTGGTGCACTCCGTTGGAGCTCGGAGCCACCGCAACGCCCACGACGCCGCCGTCTTCCTCCTCTGCTCCGACGAGCTTCGCCGCCGATTCCGCCGCACCGAGCCCTCCTCGAGCACGCTTGAGCACACCTGCAGGAGCACTGTGAGCTCCGCCCCCTTCTCCCCTCTCCTCGCGCTTCTCTTCTTGCCCCGTAGCTGCTCCCACCGTCGTGCCCGAGCTCGTCGCCGCGGTGGTGCTCGCCGCCATGGCCACGGCCCGCAGAGCTCGCGGCCGACCACCCCGCCGTGCTCAGCACCTCCGCCCGCGCCCACTACACGCGCCCGCTGCTCCTCCCGCTCCCCCTGGCGCCGTCCTCGACGGGCCAGTGCTTCGGCCGCCGCCGCGAGCTCGTCTCCGGTGAGCTCGTCGCCTCCCGCCTACTGCCGACTGCGGCAGTGGATGCGCGCGAGCACCAGCCGCCCGTAGAGCCGCTCCGCGCGGCAAGCCGTGTCCCGAAGCCCCATCGCCGTCGAGCGCCCGAAGGCCACCGCCGCCCGTGCTCCACGCCGACGCCGTTTCCGGCCGCCCCGGGGCCGGCCACCACCGCGGTTAGCTGCGGCTCGCCGCTCCCATTCGAACGGCGTCGGCCGCGTCCAATTTGGCCGCCGAACGGCGAATCCCGACGCACGGCCGCACCCTCCGCCGCGTTTTGGCTCGCCGGAGCCAACTCCGGCGCCGGCCGCCGACGTGGCTGGCCTGGGGCCACCCCAGAGCCACTGCCAGTGGGCCCCATGGGTCCCATTAACCCAGTCAGATGCTGACTGGGCAGCGCCCAGACACTGCATGTGGGCCCCGCGTGGGCCCTGTTGACCAGTCAACTGGTCTGTTGACCGCTGATGCAGGGCTGACGCCAGGATGACGTCACAATTCATTTTCTGACGAATTTAGTAATTAAAACAAATTTCAGAATATTGCTGAACCTTTGGAAAATCGTAGAAAATAAACCGTAGCTCGGATGAAAAAACTTTGTACATGAAAGTTGCTCAGAACGACGAGACGAATCCGAATACGTGGTCCGTTTGTCAGCCACACGTTCCTAGCATAGCGAACATGGAACTTTCCCCCTCCGGTCCGTCTGTCCGTAAACGCGAAACATCGGGAATACTTTCCCCGATGTTTCCCCCCTTCGTCGGTATCACCTACTGCCGCGTTAGGACACACCTCGCACTGTTCATTGTCATGTCACGCATCGTCATGCTTATGTTTGCATTGTATTTACTGTTTCTTCCCCCCTCTTCTCCCCGGTAGACTACGAGACCGACGCTGCTGCTGCCGAGTTCGACTACGGAGTTGACGACCCCTCCTTGCCAGAGCAACCAGGCAAGGCCCCCCCTTGATCACCAGATATCGCCTATTCTTCTCTATACTGCTTGCATTAGAGTAGTGTAGCATGTTACTGTTGGGAATCGTAGCATAATTTAAAATTTTCCTACGCTCACCAAGATGCATCTATGGAGTCTACTAGCAACGAGGGGATAGGAGTGCATCTACATACCCTTGTAGATCGCGAGCGGAAGCGTTCCAATGAATGTGGATGACGGAGTTGTACTCGCCGTGATCCAAATCACCGATGACCGAGTGCCGAACGGACGGCACCTCCGCGTTCAACACACGTACGGTGCAGCGACGTCTCCTCCTTCTTGATCCAGCAAGGGGAAAGGAGAGGTTGATGGAGATCCAACAGCACGACA
Source organism: Aegilops tauschii subsp. strangulata (assembly GCF_002575655.3). Classification (NCBI taxonomy): domain Eukaryota; kingdom Viridiplantae; phylum Streptophyta; class Magnoliopsida; order Poales; family Poaceae; genus Aegilops; species Aegilops tauschii. The sequence continues at coordinate 511,516,120 of NC_053041.3, forward strand.
GCGTGGTGGTGGATGTAGCGGGTCTCCGGCAGGGCTTCGCCAAGCTTCTGCGAGAGAGAGAGAGAGGTGTTGCAGGGGAGGAGGGAGGCGCCCAAGGCTGTCGGTTGCTGCCCTCCCCCCCTTTATATAGGCCCCCTTGGGAGGGGGGCGGCCAAAACCTATCTAGGGTTGGGGGCGGCGGCCAAGGGGTGGAAAGGGGTGCCTTGCCACCCAAGGCAAGGGGGAAGCTCCCCCCTAGGGTTCCCAACCCTAGGCGCATGGGGGGAGACCCAAGGGGGGCGCCCCAGCCCACTAAGGGCTGGTTCCCTTCCACTTTCAGCCCACGGGGCCCTCCGGGATAGGTGGCCCCACCCGGTGGACCCCCGGGACCCTTCCGGTGGTCCCGGTACAATACCGGTAACCCCCGAAACTTTCCCGGTGGCCGAAACTTGACTTCCTATATATAATTCTTCACCTCCGGACCATTCCGGAACCTCTCGTGACGTCCGGGATCTCATCCGGGACTCCGAACAACTTTCGGGTTTCCGCATACACATATCTCTACAACCCTAGCGTCACCGAACCTTAAGTGTGTAGACCCTACGGGTTCGGGAGACATGCAGACATGACTGAGACGCCTCTCCGGTCAATAACCAACAGCGGGATCTGGATACCCATGTTGGCTCCCGCATGTTCCACGATGATCTCATCGGATGAACCACGGTGTCAAGGATTCAATCAATCCGTATGCAATTCCCTTCGTCAATCGGTATGTTACTTGCCCGAGATTCGATCGTCGGTATCCCAATACCTTGTTCAATCTCGTTACCGGCAAGTCTCTTTACTCGTACCGCAATGCATGATCCCGTGACTAACGCCTTAGTCACATTGAGCTCATTATGATGATGCATTACCGAGTGGGCCCAGAGATACCTCTCCGTCACACGGAGTGACAAATCCCAGTCTCGATCCGTGCCAACCCAACAGACACTTTCGGAGATACCCGTAATGCACCTTTATAGTCACCCAGTTATGTTGTGACGTTTGGCACACCCAAAGCACTCCTACGGTATCCGGGAGTTGCACGATCTCATGGTCTAAGGAAAAGATACTTGACATTGGAAAAGCTCTAGCAAACGAAACTACACGATCTTTTATGCTATGCTTAAGATTGGGTCTTGTCCATCACATCATTCTCCTAATGATGTGATCCCGTTATCAATGACATCCAATGTCCATAGTCAGGAAACCATGACTATCTGTTGATCAACGAGCTAGTCAACTAGAGGCTTACTAGGGACACTTTGTGGTCTATGTATTCACACATGTATTACGATTTCCGGACAATACAATTATAGCATGAACAATAGACAATTACCATGAACAAAGAAATATAACAATAACCATTTATTATTGCCTCTAGGGCATATTTCCAACAGTCTCCCACTTGCACTAGAGTCAATAATCTAGTTACATTGTGATGAATCGAACACCCATTGCGTCCTGGTGTTGATCATGTTTTGCCCTAGGGAGAGGTTTAGGCAACGGATCTGCTACATTCAGGTCCGTGTGTACTTTACAAATATCTATGTCTCCGTTTTGAACACTTTCACGAATGGAGTTGAAGCGACGCTTGATATGCCTGGTTTTCCTGTGAAACCTGGGCTCCTTCGCAAGGGCAATAGCTCCAGTGTTGTCACAGAAGAGAGTCATTGGGCCCGACGCATTGGGAATCACCCCTAGGTCGGTAATGAACTCCTTCATCCAGACTGCTTCATGTGCTGCCTCCGAGGCTGCCATGTACTCCGCTTCACATGTAGATCCCGCCACGACGCTTTGCTTGCAACTGCACCAGCTTACTGCTCCTCCATTCAAAATATACACGTATCCGGTCTGTGACTTCGAGTCATCCAGATCTGTGTCGAAGCTAGCGTCGACGTAACCCTTTACGACGAGCTCTTCGTCACCTCCATAAACGAGAAACATATCCTTAGTCCTCTTCAGGTACTTCAGGATATTCTTGACCGCTGTCCAGTGTTCCTTGCCGGGATTACTTTGGTACCTTCCTACCAAACTTACGGCAAGGTTTACATCAGGTCTGGTACACAGCATGGCATACATAATAGACCCTATGGCCGAGGCATAGGGGATGACACTCATCTCTTCTATATCTTCTGCCGTGGTCGGGCATTGAGCCGTGCTCAATTGCACACCTTGCAATACAGGCAAGAACCCCTTCTTGGACTGATCCATACTGAACTTCTTCAATATCTTGTCAAGGTATGTACTCTGTGAAAGACCAATGAGGCGTCTTGATCTATCTCTATAGATCTTGATGCTTAATATATAAGCAGCTTCTCCAAGGTCCTTCACTGAAAAACACTTATTCAAATAGGCCTTTATACTTTCCAAGAATTCTATATCATTTCCCATCAATAGTATGTCATCCACATATAATATGAGAAATGCTACGGAGCTCCCACTCACTTTCTTGTAAACACAGGCTTCTCCATAAGTCTGTGTAAACCCAAACGCTTTGATCATCTCATCAAAGCGAATGTTCCAACTCCGAGATGCTTGCACCAGCCCATAGATTGAGCGCTGGAGCTTGCACACTTTGTTAGCATTCTTAGTATCGACAAAACCTTCCGGCTGCATCATATACAACTCTTCCTTAAGGAAGCCGTTAAGGAATGCCGTTTTGACGTCCATCTGCCATATCTCATAATCATAGTATGCGGCAATTGCTAACATGATTCGGACGGACTTCAGCTTCGCTATGGGTGAGAAAGTCTCATCGTAGTCAACCCCTTGAACTTGTCGATAACCCTTAGCGACAAGTCGAGCTTTGTAGATGTTCACATTACCATCCGCGTCCGTCTTCTTCTTAAAGATCCATTTGTTTTCTATGGCTCGCCGCTCATCGGGCAAGTCAGTCAAAGTCCATACTTCGTTTTCATACATGGATCCTATCTCGGATTTCATGGCTTCTAGCCATTTGTCGGAATCCGGGCCCGCCATCGCTTCTTCATAGTTCGAAGGTTCACCGTTGTCTAACAACATGATTTCCAGGACAGGGTTGCCATACCACTCTGGTGCAGAACGTGTCCTTGTGGACCTACGAAGTTCAGTAACTTGATCCGAAGCTTCATGATCATCATCATTAACTTCCTCCCCAGTCGGTGTAGGCACCACAGGAACATTTTCCCGCGCTACGCTACTTTCCGGTTCGGAAGGGGTGACTATCACCTCATCAAGTTCCACTTTCCTCCCACTCAATTCTTTCGAGAGAAACTCCTTCTCCAGAAAGGACCCGTTCTAGGCAACGAAGATCTTGCCTTCGGATCTGAGGTAGAAGGTATACCCAATAGTTTCCTTAGGGTATCCTATGAAGACGCATTTTTCCGATTTGGGTTCGAGCTTTTCAGGTTGAAGTTTCTTGACATAAGCATCGCATCCCCAAACTTTTAGAAACGACAGCTTAGGTTTCTTCCCAAACCATAATTCATACGGTGTCGTCTCAACGGATTTCGACGGAGCCCTATTTAAAGTGAATGCGGCAGTCTCTAAAGCATAACCCCAAAATGAGAGCGGTAAATCGGTAAGAGACATCATAGATCGCACCATATCCAATAGAGTGCGATTACGACGTTCGGACACACCATTTCTCTGAGGTGTTCCAGGCGGTGTGAGTTGTGAAACTATTCCACATTTCCTTAAGTGTGCACCAAACTCGTGACTTAAATATTCTCCACCACGATCTGATCGTAAGAATTTTATTTTCCTGTCACGTTGATTCTCAACTTCACTCTGAAATTCCTTGAACTTTTCAAAGGTTTCAGACTTGTGTTTCATTAGGTAGACATACCCATATCTACTTAAATCATCAGTGAGAGTGAGAACATAACGATATCCTCCGCGAGCCTCAACACTCATTGGACCGCACACATCGGTATGTATGATTTCCAATAAGTTGGTTGCTCGCTCCATTGTTCCGGAGAACGGAGTCTTGGTCATCTTACCCATGAGGCATGGTTCGCACGTGTCAAATGATTCGTAATCAAGAGACTCCAAAAGTCCATCTACATGGAGCTTCTTCATGCGCTTGACACCAATGTGACCAAGGCGGCAGTGCCACAAGTATGTGGGACTATCGTTATCAACTTTACATCTTTTGGTATTCACACTATGAACATGTGTAACATCACGTTCGAGATTCATCAAAAATAAACCATTGACCAGCGGGGCATGACCATAAAACATATCTCTCAAATAAATAGAACAACCATTATTCTCGGATTTAAATGAGTAGCCATCTCGAATTAAACGAGATCCAGACACAATGTTCATGCTCAAAGCTGGCACTAAATAACAATTATTGAGGTTTAAAACTAATCCCGTGGGTAGATGCAGAGGTAGCGTGCCGACGGCGATCACATCGACCTTGGAACCATTCCCGACGCGCATCGTCACCTCGTCCTTTGCCAGTCTCCGTTTGTTCTGTAGTTCCTGCTTTGAGTTACAAATATGAGCAACCGCACTGGTATCAAATACCCAGGAGCTACTACGAGTACTGGTAAGGTACACATCAATTACTTGTATATCACATATACCTTGGGTGTTGTCGGCCTTCTTCTTGTCCGCTAAATATTTGGGGCAGTTTCGCTTCCAGTGACCACTTCCCTTGCAATTAAAGCACTCAGTCCCTGGCTTGGGTCCATTCTTTGACTTCTTCCCAGTAACTGGTTTACCGGGCGCGGCAACTCCCTTGCCGTCCTTCTTGAAGTTCTTCTTACCCTTGCCCTTCTTGAACTTGGTGGTTTTATTCACCATCAACACTTGATGTTCTTTTCTGATCTCCCCTTCCGCTGATTTCAGCATTGAATATACCTCGGGAATGGTCTTTTCCATCCCCTGCATATTGTAGTTCATCACAAAGCTCTTGTAGCTTGGTGGAAGCGACTGGAGGATTCTGTCAATGACCGCGTCATCCGGGAGATTAACTCCCAGCTGAGACAAGCGGTTGTGCAACCCAGACATTCTGAGTATGTGCTCACTAACAGAACTGTTCTCCTCCATTTTACAGCTGAAGAACTTGTCGGAGACATCATATCTCTCGACCCGGGCATGAGCTTGAAAAACCAGTTTCAGCTCCTCGAACATCTCATATGCTCCATGTTTCTCAAAACGCTTTTGGAGACCCGGTTCTAGGTTGTAAAGCATGCCGCACTGAACGAGGGAGTAATCATCAGCACGTGATTGCCAAGCGTTCATAACGTCTTGGTTCTGTGGGATTGGTGCATCACCTAGCGGTGCTTCTAAGACATAATCTTTCTTGGCTACTATAAGGATGGGCCTCAGGTTCCGGACCCAGTCCGTATAGTTGCTGCCATCATCTTTCAGCTTGGTTTTCTCTAGGAACGCGTTGAAATTGAGGACAACGTTGGCCATTTGATCTACAAGACATAGTGTAAAGATTTTAGACTAAGTTCGTGATAATTGAGTTCATCTAATCAAATTATTTAATGAACTCCCACTCAGATAGACATCCCTCTCGTCATCTAAGTGAAACATGATCCGACTTTAACTAGGCCGTGTCCGATCATCACGTGAGACGGACTAGTCAAGATCGGTGAACATCTCCATGTTGATCGTATCTTCCATACGACTCATGCTCGACCTTTCGGTCCTCCGTGTTCCGAGGCCATGTTTGTACATGCTAGGCTCGTCAAGTCAACCTAAGTGTATTGCGTGTGTTCCGAGGCCATGTCTGTACATGCTAGGCTCGTCAACACCCGTTGTATTCGAACGTTAGAATCTATCACACCCGATCATCACGTGGTGCTTCGAAACAACGAACCTTCGCAACGGTGCACAGTTAGGGTGAACACTTTCTTGAAATTATTATAAGGGATCATCTTACTTACTACCGTCGTTCTAAGCAAATAAGATGCAAAAACATGATAAACATCACATGCAATCAAATAGTGACATGATATGGCCAATATCATTATGCTCCTTTGATCTCCATCTTCGGGGCACCATGATCATCTTCGTCGCCGGCATGACACCATGATCTCCATCATCATGATCTCCATCATTGTGTCTTCATGAAGTCGTCACGCCAACGATTACTTCTACTTCTATGGCTAACGCGTTTAGCAACAAAGTAAAGTAATTTACATGGCGTTATTCAATGACACGCAGGTCATACAAAATAATAAAGACAACTCCTATGGCTCCTGCCGGTTGTCATACTCATCGACATGCAAGTCGTGATTCCTATTACAAGAATATGATCAATCTCATACATCACATATATCATTCATCACATCTTCTGGCCATATCACATCACATAGCACTTGCTGCAAAAACAAGTTAGACGTCCTCTAATTGTTGTTGCAAGTTTTTTACGTGGTTTGTAGGTTTCTAGCAAGAACGTTTCTTACCTACGTATGACCACAACGTGATTTGCCAATTTCTATTTACCCTTCATAAGGACCCTTTTCATCGAATCCGTTCCGACTAAAGTAGGAGAGATAGACACCCGCTAGCCACCTTATGCAACTAGTGCATGTCAGTCGGTGGAACCTGTCTCACGTAAGTGTACGTGTAAGGTCGGTCCGGGCCGCTTCATCCTACAATGCTGCCGAAACAAGAAAAGACTAGTAGCGGCAAGAAGAATTGGCAAACTCAACGCCCACAGCTTCTTTGTGTTCTACTCATGCATAGTAACTACGCATAGACCTGGCTCATGATGCCACTTTTGGGAATCGTAGCATAATTTAAAATTTTCCTACGCTCACCAAGATGCATCTATGGAGTCTACTAGCAACGAGGGGATAGGAGTGCATCTACATACCCTTGTAGATCGCGAGCGGAAGCGTTCCAATGAACGTGGATGACGGAGTTGTACTCGTCGTGATCCAAATCACCGATGACCGAGTGCCGAACGGACGGCACCTCCGCGTTCAACACACGTACGGTGCAGCAACGTCTCCTCCTTCTTGATCCAGCAAGGGGAAAGGAGAGGTTGATGGAGATCCAACAGCACGACGGCGTGGTGGTGGATGTAGCGGGTCTCCGGCAGGGCTTCGCCAAGCTTCTGCGAGAGAGAGAGAGAGGTGTTGCAGGGGAGGAGGGAGGCGCCCAAGGCTGTCGGTTGCTGCCCTCCCTCCCCCCCTTTATATAGGCCCCCTTGGGAGGGGGGGCCGGCCAAAACCCATCTAGGGTTGGGGGGGCGACGGCCAAGGGGTGGAAAGGGGTGCCTTGCCCCCCAAGGCAAGGGGGAAGCTCCCCCCCTAGGGTTCCCAACCCTAGGCGCATGGGGGGAGACCCAAGGGGGGCGCCCCAGCCCACTAAGGGCTGGTTCCCTTCCACTTTCAGCCCACGGGGCCCTCCGGGATAGGTGGCCCCACCCGGTGGACCCCCGGGACCCTTCCGGTGGTCCCGGTACAATACCGGTAACCCCCGAAACTTTCCCGGTGGCCGAAACTTGACTTCCTATATATAATTCTTCACCTCCGGACCATTCCGGAACCTCTCGTGACGTCCGGGATCTCATCCGGGACTCCGAACAACTTTCGGGTTTCCGCATACACATATCTCTACAACCCTAGCGTCACCGAACCTTAAGTGTGTAGACCCTACGGGTTCGGGAGACATGCAGACATGACCGAGACGCCTCTCCGGTCAATAACCAACAGCGGGATCTGGATACCCATGTTGGCTCCCACATGTTCCACGATGATCTCATCGGATGAACCACGGTGTCGAGGATTCAATCAATCCCGTATGCAATTCCCTTCGTCAATCGGTATGTTACTTGCCCGAGATTCGATCGTCGGTATCCCAATACCTTGTTCAATCTCGTTACCGGCAAGTCTCTTTACTCGTACCGCAATGCATGATCCCGTGACTAACGCCTTAGTCACATTGAGCTCATTATGATGATGCATTACCGAGTGGGCCCAGAGATACCTCTCCGTCATACGGAGTGACAAATCCCAGTCTCGATCCGTGCCAATCCAACAGAAACTTTCAGAGATACCCGTAGTGCACCTTTATAGTCACCCAGTTACGTTGTGACGTTTGGCACACCCAAAGCACTCCTACGGTATCCGGGAGTTGCACGATCTCATGGTCTAAGGAAAAGATACTTGACATTGGAAAAGCTCTAGCAAACGAAACTACACGATCTTTTATGCTATGCTTAAGATTGGGTCTTGTCCATCACATCATTCTCCTAATGATGTGATCCCGTTATCAATGACATCCAATGTCCATAGTCAGGAAACCATGACTATCTGTTGATCAACGAGCTAGTCAACTAGAGGCTTACTAGGGACACTTTGTGGTCTATGTATTCACACATGTATTACGATTTCCGGACAATACAATTATAGCATGAACAATAGACAATTAACATGAACAAAGAAATATAACAATAACCATTTATTATTGCCTCTAGGGCATATTTCCAACAGTTACTGCTTTCCGCTAATCCTATCCTGATGCATAGCCTGTCATTGTTGCTACAGTTGTTACCCTTACCTGCTATCCTACTGCTTAGTATAGGATGCTAGTGTTCCATCAGTGGCCCTACACTCTTGTCCGTCTGCCACGCTATACTATCGGGCCGTGATCACCTGGGCGGTGATCACGGGTATATACTTATATACTCTATACATGACACATGTGGTAAATAAAGTCGGGTCGGCTCGTAGGAGTACCCGCAAGTGGATCTTTGTGGCGGAGCGACAGGGCAGGTTGAGACCGCCTAGGTGAGAGGTGGGCCTGGCCCTGGACGGCGTCCGCGGTTACTTCGACATAACACGCTTAACGAGTTCTTGGTATTTGATCTGAGTCTGGCCATTTGGTCTATACACACTAACCATCTACGCGGGAGTAGTTATGGGTATCCCGGCGTCGTGGTATCAGCCGAAGCCTTCGTGACGTCAGCGACTGAGTGGCGCGCGCCGGATTGGACTGGAACGCCACTAGGCTAGGTCTGCTTCCGGCCGCGTACGCAACGTGCAGGTGTGCATAGGGCGATGGGCCCAGACCCCTGCGCGCATAGGGTTAGACCGGCGTGCTGACCTCTCTGTTGTGCTTAGGTGGGGCTGCGACGTGTTGATCTTCCGAGGCCGGGCATGACCCAGAAAAGTGTGTCCGGCCAAATGGGATCAAGCGTGTTGGGTTATGTGGTGCAACCCTGCAGGGAAGTTTATCTATTCGAATAGCCGTGTCCCTCGGTAAAAGGACGACCCGGAGTTGTACCTTGACCTTATGACAACTAGAACCGGATACTGAATAAAATACACCCTTCCAAGTGCCAGATACAACCCGGTGATCGCTCTCTAACAGGGCGACGAGGAGGGGATCGCCGGGTAGGATTATGCTATGCGATGCTACTTGGAGGACTTCAATCTACTCTCTTCTACATGCTGCAAGATGGAGATGGCCAGAAGCGTAGTCTTCGACAGGACTAGCTATCCCCCTTTTATTCTGGCATTCTGCAGTTCAGTCCACTGATATGCCCCTTTACACATATACCCATGCATATGTAGTGTAGCTCCTTGCTTGCGAGTACTTTGGATGAGTACTCACGGTTGCTTCTCTCCCTCTTTTCCCCTTTTCCTTTCTATCTGGTTGTCGCAACCAGATGCTGGAGTCCAGGAGCCAGACGCCACCGTCGACGACGACACCTACGACACTGGAGGTGCCTACTACTACGTGCAGCCCGCTGACGACGACCAGGAGTAGTTAGGAGGATCCCAGGCAGGAGGCCTGCGCCTCGTTCGATCTGTATCCCAGTTTGTGCTAGCCTTCTTAAGGCAAACTTGTTTAACTTATGTCTGTACTCAGATATTGTTACTTCCGCTGACTCGTCTGTGATCGAGCACTTGTATTCGAGCCCTCGAGGCCCCTGGCTTGTATTATGATGCTTGTATGACTTATTTATGTTTTAGAGTTGTGTTGTGATATCTTCCCGTGAGTCCCTGATCTTGATCGTACACATTGCGTGCATGATTAGTGTACGGTCAAATCGGGGGCGTCACAAACAGAGTGCTGAACTTCAATCCCCAAAGCTATGCAATAATCATTGAAAGCACGTGAGGAAAATTCTGCAGCATTGTCCATTCGAATTGACTTAATTTGACTTTCTGGATAATGGGCTTGCAACTTAATGACTTGCCTCATTACCTTGGCAAATGCATGGTTCCATGTGGATAGAAGACATACATACGACCATCGTGTAGATGCGTCAATCAGAACCATGAAATACCTGAAAGGTCCAGATAATGGTTGAATGGGACCACAAATATCTCCTTGAATACGTTCAAAGAACTGAAGGGTTCAGCTTCTATTTTGAGGTGCGAGGGCCTCAAAATTAGCTTTCTTGTGGCACAAGATGTGCACACAAAATCTGAAGATTGAGGAAATTTTGACTCAAGCAAATTATGACCAATGGAATTGCTAGTAATTTTTCTCATCATCCCGATTACGGAATGGCCTAGGCGATCATGCCAGGTTTGGAATGCATTAACATTCTAAAAAAATACTTTGTATGCAACATGTTCCACGGTTTTGATGTACGTATAGTACAAACCAGACGATAGAGAAGGAATTTTCTGATGTACCTTTTTTCCATATCCGTGATCTTTAGTAAAGAGTAGATACTCCTCTTTGTTGTCTTCATGGATTTCAATGTGAAAACCATTTTTATGGATATCTCGATAACTGATCAGGGTACGTGAGGAATCGAGATACAATAAAGCATCCTCAATTGTCAGTTGTGTACCACTTGGGAGGGTGAATATGGCACGTCCAGTACCAACAATCACTGTATCGCGTCCAGCGATAGTTAGAATATCTCCATTCATTTTTTTCAGAGTTTGGAAATATTTCACCCCCCTCGGTATGGAGTTTGTGATACCACTGTCCACAAGGCATAATTATTCCCGTAGAGAACTGCGGCGAGTGCTCCTTCCCTCCCTTCTTTCTCTTTTGCTCTTCGCTGGTTTTTCTACATGCGTGATAATGTGTTCGAAGTAACAATGGAAACTTCTGTCCTCGGTCAATGGTTACATGACCCTTATATACAATCTGGAAGAACGCGACGATCCAACAACGAGGAGACGTCGGTTCCAGGGAGACGAGGGGGAGAGGCATCCGTTGCGGGAGAGATCGCAACGGCCTGTATGGGCAAGGGGAGATTTTCCCAAATTATAATTAATCTTAACAAACAGGATTCTCCATTTCCTGAGGTGGAGAGCACCAACCTCCAAATCTCAGGTGACATGTATCTTCAGAATTTCAACGATCTATTTATGTTTGTATTATGATGCTTGTATGACTTATTTATGTTTTAGAGTTGTGTTGTGATATCTTCCCGTGAGTCCCTGATCTTGATCGTACACATTGTGTGCATGATTAGTGTACGGTCAAATCGGGGGCGTCACAAGTTGGTATCAGAGCCGACTGCCTGTAGGAATCCCCCTTTCCACACTCCTTGGCCGAAGTCGAGTCTAGACATTACAAAACTTTTACTAACATGGTTGTGTGGCTTACGGGCCCACGTCGCCATTGGGTGGTACTAGGATCTTTTACTCCTCGACCTTTACTCTGGGACTCTGAACTCTCTTCTACTCGGGTTAAACGAATTTACTAACTCTATCACTAGGATCCCGTGACCGCATTCACCCCAAAGTTGGATAAGCCATAGTTGTTTCTTAGAATAGTATTTTGAACAATTCACACACTGTCATTTGACTCCTTTGAAACGTCTTTGCTTTCAGATGGAACCCACGAGGCAGGTCGTGCGCCACACGACGGCCATTGGTGCCTCGGGATCACCGGCTGTGCTAGCTGAGATGATGACCTATCTGGGTTATCGCTGGCACCCTGAGTACACCGTCTACGAGGAGTACCAGGACTTTAACCAGGAGCAGTACCGTGCCATCGTCCACCTCTACTCGCGGGAGTATGACTCCACTACTGTGCTGCACACCGCTCATGGTGTTGGTGTGACCATCGATATGGCTGTCCACGATGCTGCCTATGCTGCTCTGACACGTCTTCGTGGAGAGTATCGGGAGTTGGACACCTCCCCTTTCAGGCACATTGCTATCGCATCTGATGTTGGTGCGGAGGAATACTATACTGCTGCCTACTCCACTGTCACCCGAGAGCCCTTCTACCATCTTAACAAACAGGATTCTCCATTTCCTGAGGTGTAGAGCACCAACCTCCAAATCTCAGGTGACATGTATCTTCAGAATTTCAACGATCTATTTGAAAGAAAATGTTCGATTTTCTGGCGACAGATTTCTAGGCATGGATCTGTGACTGTTTTAGTTTCCTGCTCCGGCAAAATACGTTGGGATGTAGAAGGTGATGGCGCACAAGTCCGATTTGACTACACGTACCACCATATAGCAGGCTAGAGCAAGGACATGTTCATACGTCCGTTGGTCGTGTTGCTGGACAAACCAGATAGAAGTATTCTGTTGGTCTGTTAGAGAATGAAAGAGATGAAGTTTAGCATATTTTTAGTACAACCAGTAGAAGAGACCATAGTTGCTAAAGAGTGCCAGCGAGTTGATATCAAAGGAATGTGGGATGATGCGCTGATTAAGTTTCTCATCCCACGATGATGGCACGAATCCGATTTGACACGCTTCTGAATCGGCAGAGTTCAGACTCTGTATTTTCAGGACTCTGTTCTTTTACCACAAGGATCGATCATCATTGGCCAAATCTGCTGTTTGGTACTCCCTCCGTCCATGTACCTTATAATTGACGCCCAAATGGATGTATCTAGCTAGACGTAATTTAGTTTGGCAGGTGATCTGACTAACATGAACAAATGGTCGGAGAAAACGTCTCTTAATATACTTTCAATCTCATCAGGACGGGTCTACTCTGCCGGTAATTTTCCACTTGGACACTTAGCGACACATAGCTGCGTTTTGTTCAACTTTGTTAAGGGAATTGATTAGCAGTTTTGATGTTCCGTGAAACAAGAGATGTCCGAGCTGATACTCTGAAACTGAAAGTTAGGAAGGAGACATGTCAAAACCTTGCCAGCCTTCTCTTCAGTTTCAGAAATAACAGAAAAATATATACAGTACAAACCTCAATGTTCTTCCGAGTAAATGTAAGGGTGAAAATGGACTGCTTGACAAGATGAATAATCTCAGGGGTAAGCATAGAAGACTTCAACCATCTGCAGGGCAGCGTATGTATATAAGTAAAACAAAGAGTGAAGCTTCTACCATAACATTTGCAATTCATGCATACGCTCCAAGGTGCAGAGAAAAGCAGAAACAGCAGGTGCTAGGATTTTCAAAAACTTCCCACAAAGTTTTAGCTCTTTAGAATCTGAGGAAAGTTTAACCAGGATTACTTAATTTCAAATTTATGAGGATATTTATTGCAAGTAGTGCTCTTCAACAGTAAATCACCGGATGCACCAACCAGGCCGTTAGCTATAGTCTCCACATCCTTCACCAGATCACTATCACGCACCTCCGGCAGCAAAAAGGCTGAACTTCTTCAGCTGTATGCGATAAGAGATGACCGACCTAGTCTTGAAATCTTCAGCAGTTCAACTCAAGTTCCACGGAAGTATGGACAAGTTGGATCTGTTTTGCTGAGCTTTTTCAATATGACTCTATTTAGTGATGCCACAAACAGACCATATATCTAGTATGCTCCCATCAAATGTACACAGAAAAGCATGCTGACGCTTATGAACGAGTTTGAACGGTCATAAAGCTAGGACACATCTATTCCATGACATAAACTATATCACAGGTTGCAAACTGTTACAAAGTATTGGTTAGACGGATGTACCTGTGAAAGGAGAGGTTGCGCAGCTTTTCTGAACAACAATTTCCTCCCTTCCTGGAAGGGTAAATATTCCGACCAGTGCATCCAAGCTTACTCCTCGCTGTCCTCTGATTCTCTGTCACAGAGAATTAAGCCTTCTCTTTTCAAATGGGAATTAGCCTTCTTTGGCAGTCTGTGTCAAGTGACCAACTGAAGGTGCAAGGGGTGGATCTTTTGGTGTTACCAATCATCATTGTCTCCATCAGGAGGGCAGACTGATTCACCTCAACTAATGAATTATGGGGCACATAATTTTATCGTCTTCAACCTGCAATATACTCCATCCCGTAATATAAGATAGTTTTGCAAGCTAAAACAGCTCACAAAACGATCTTATATTGTGGGACGGAGTATTAAAAGGGTGGAGGTCTGGCCTGACTCAAACATCACCAACCAAGGGGGGAAACAAATGCTAGGAGAATACAACTGGAAGTGTCAAAACTGAACAAACAACGCAGTAGAGAGACACCAAGTGCAAGCATATTTGCATCACAAGCTCAGCAAAGAACAACTATACATAAGAAGCATATTTTTAGTTTGGTGACCCAAACGAAAAGGTTAGGAATATCTACACTAAATTACTTTGCGAGAAGCCGCTGTCAATATAGCTACGAACTTCAGCAAGACGAAATGGATAGATTGATAAACAAGACCTGTTTCTCATAATTACACTGCCCTGAATTTGAGCAGTCTGGTTTTGCTTCAGTAAACCTTAGGCTTCCGTACCCTTTGACTCCTCCTGCTGTTCACCTCCACCAAGATAGCCTTCTCAATCCTAAGATTGGTGTGGATGTTTTCACTCATCTCCGTCCTTGCAGGTGCGGACGAGTTTCCAGCTGCCTGCTTCTTTCCATCTGGGGATGACTTTCCTGTTTTCGGCTTCGCAGCTGTGAATGAGTTTCCAGCTGCCTGCTTCTTTCCATCCGAGGATGAGTTCCCCATTTTTGGCTTCTTTGCAGCTGATGATGAGTTTCCAGCTGCCTGCTTATTTCCATCTGAGGATGAGTTTCCTGTTTTGGGAGCCTTTGCGGCTGAGGAAGAGTTTCCAGATTTCTGCGCCTTTGCAGCTGAGGATGAGTTTCCAATTTTCAGCTTCTCTGCAGCTGAACAAGAATTCCCAGAGTTCGACTTCTTTGAAGGAGACCGAATGTCCACGATTTCCTGCATCTTTGAGCCAGCGTTCTCGTTTTCAGCGCAGGGTGTTGTCTCAGCTTTCTGCTTTGCAGAAGGTGTTTCAGAGGCCTCTTTATTGTGGTTCTTGGATGCAGCTTCAGAGCCCATATCTTCTGTCTTGGGTGTCCTTCCACGTTTCTTTCCAGAGTAGACATGCTTCAAAACTGGCAGTTTTCCAATAGTTACTTCTTGCTTAACCAGTGGGACCGAACTTTTCTCGGCTTCCACTGGTTCAGAGGTATTCCCAACTTTCGATGGAGCAGTTTTAGCAACATTCTCAATAAGCACAGGTGGTTCCTCAGGTGGATGCTTGGCGTTCTCAAACGGCTGATACCCATCTTTGGCCCCTTGGTTGTCTATGAGGATATCATCAGTGTTCTGTGAAAAGAAACAGCAACAGTATCAACTAAATGCCCATGCAGAAGTATTACCCAAGGAGCTAACTTATTAAAAAAGGGAGTAGCCAAATAAAAGGTTCTTAGCAACTGAAATGAATCAGATGATTACTGGATAGTGGATGTATATGGCATAACCTAAATTATCTGGCCACTGAAAGATTTGGTATCTGCCGAAGAAATATAGCATAGTTATATTGTGTGCTATCGAAAAATTGCAAGTGAAGCGCTTCAGTACATTGCACTGTGATTTCTCAGTTTTAGAACCTGCAACTTCTACTTGTCATGGCACAGTAAATATGAAATTCTGGATGGATCTGGTGTACAAGCATCCTCCTATGAAATGTACTCCTAAGAACTCATGTATAACATGCTACACATCTGTCACAGGTCCCAAATCCCGTATTCAAGACTTAATTACAGTTCTTGTGTCACAGGAAAGACAGTGTTTCGGGGTTCGGGGGTGGGGGTGGGGGATCAGAGTGAGTGAAATGCGCCATTAATCCATTAACTCAAACTCATTGCACACTTTAGGCCAAGAACTCAGAAAATGATCGATTTAGGCCATAAACTCGTTTATTTGATCAGTTAAGACCAAAACCAATCCGGGAGATAAAAAACCGTCCATGTGGCTACCACGTCGGCATATCTTGGACCGCTCGCGCTTGGGTAAATTTTATAGGGTGTTTTTTTGCAAATATGTCATCACAATTTAGCTAATGGCATATTTAAAAAAAACTGAGTGGGAGTCGAACCTAGGCCTTAGGGAAAATAAGTGACACCTCCAACCACTAGAATTAACACTATTTTTATTGATAAAAGAAAGTTATTTATTTCCTGTTTAATGACTCTAATAGGATGGAAGCTTAGTATATATCACTAGCTTTACCCTAAAAAACTATATAGAATCACGGCTCATGTTGACAAATTGTGTGTACGTTGTTTTGACGTGTTGAGAGTCCTTTAGCCTCAGCCTTCTCCAGCATTAGAGAACTTAATTAGGGGAGGCGAACCATCATTACATGCTCCTTTTATTCTGTACATGCAAACTAAATCAAGATATGTTTGGCCGGTTAAGCTGCTAGTTCTAGCGAACGAGATACCGCAAGCGTCCACAATGTGTATGTATTTGTTTCTTCTCCTCTCCTCTTTTGGAAAATAAACAATGGTGGTTATGTCATACTGCTTTTTTCTTTTTTAGCTGCAAAATAGTTGTCCTGCTATTTTATTTTTATTTTTTGCGAGTAGATGCATGGTTCTTCTTCTTTTTTGCGATGAACCGATTTGCATCCTAACGTCAGCACATCACATTCCTTTACTTAGGGCGCCCATTCAAGCCTACCTGATACCGATGTCTTTTAATTTTTTTAACGCAAATAACATCAAAAATTGGCTATTTTTTCAAAAACAATTAAACGTACCGTATAGAAATAATTAATTAACCTGATTTATACAAAATTAGTGTGCATTCTAGTGGATCGAGTTGTCACTTATATTCTGTAAGGCCTAGGTTCGATTCCCACTCAATACACTGCTCGCTTATCGTTTTTTTAAATGCGCCATTAGCTAAATTGTGACGACTTCTTTTGCAAAAGATCACCCTGTAAAATTAATCCAAGCGCGAGCGGTTCAAGATACACCGATGTGACAGCCACATGGACGGTTTTTTCTCTCCCGGATCGGTTTTGGCCTTAACTGATCAAATAAACGAGTTGGCCTAAATCAATCATTTTCTGAGTTCTTGGTCTAAAGTGTGCAAAGAGTTTGAATTAATCGACTAATGGCGCATTTAACTCGATCAGAGTTCACTATTAGACAAGTCATCTGTACAATATTTTCACAGCAGTGTAGCATTTGTTTTATATTCTATATACTTCATAATTAGGGTTTTCTAAATCGAAGTCCTACTATGTACATACAAGCCATAGGTGGATGTGTATTCCATTTCACAATGAATCTCTTTAAATACAACTGAGCTGAACCAAATTCACCACAACTGAACAAGATCAAAGCAATGGACTAAAGAAGCATAAGCTAAGACCATGCAACGAAACAAAGAAGAAACATCTGTTAACGGACCAAGGAGCAAGGACTTACTTCTTTGCACAAATCTCCCAAATGACCATTTGGTAAGGAACTTTCAACAGCTAGAAGTAGGTCCACTGTGATGTCTTTCTTATGTGCCTGGCTCCTCTCTAGAGCTTTTTCTTCACTATTACCCTGTGGATCTTCTATTAGACAATCAGTTCCCCTCTCAGACAATGTGGGTTTTACTGACAGAGTTGGTCTATCCTCCTGCTCCAGCAAAATGTTTAGCTTCTTCTTTTTCTGTGGCTTAGCATATCGATCATTCTCAGGAGAGAATGCGCGTTTTTGTATCCTTTGCCTCTTCTCAGCCACCTTGACCTGGTCATGATCCATGAAAGATGCCAACTTTGCTTGTTTACAGCGAGCCTTGCTGAGACGCTCTTGTAGACGATGAACTCGAGACTGGATACCACCAATTTGCATGAGAACTTTTTGTAACACAAATTGGTTGGAAACCATATCATATTCCTTGGACGCAGGCAAACCAACAATTTCAAGGCGGCGTCTAGTATCATCCCCAACTGCATTAGGACTAAATCAAATAAACAGATAGCACTTGCAACGACAGGATTACTTAAAACCCAGAGGGTAGGCAGTAAAGATGGATTTTGCATTTTCTACACTGACAACCTAATAAATCCCTAAACAGCTGCAACTGATTCATCATACAATAGGATGTTAACAGTTAACACTAACTCTAAGATTTATGAATCAGTTAGATGCAGGGAACACACACCAAGATAGCTGTATACTTATTTACTTGGTTATTTAACAAACAATCAGGTCAGCTATCTTGATAAAATAAAAGCACTCGCTAACATGATGCCCTGAACATTTCTACCTAGTGTATGAAGAAGGTGCCAGTAGGTCTGTCAGCTTTCTTACAGTAAGCATGCACCTAGCAAAATGAGTTCCACAGATGTCTGCTGGTTGCAGAGCACTGAAATCTGTCGTACAGTCATAACTAATGAAAGACTGCAGTTTTTAGCTTCCTAATGGTCAGCTAATTAACTGCTTGCATGTGACTACAACACAAATGAAGGTGCCCTAATATAAGCAAGCATTTTCTATCGGTTAAGTAACATGGCAGCTCGACTTAATGTAAAATTTTGCTAGGTACAGTAGTAAATAACTTTCTTTGTTAACTCCAGCAAAGAACTTGAAAATGATCACCATATCCATACCTTGACCATGACTATCATCATCAATTAAGAGGCCATCTGCGTCAGCTCCCTTGTTTTGTTTATCTGTAGAAGACAAGAATAACCTTATTATTACCAGTAGTATCCTGGTGCAAAACATAGACAACCATGGGATAAAGTGATGCACTATCCCAACAAACAGAAAATAAATAGATAGCGGACCAAAGAAGTATGATAATATCTTGTGCTTCTTGAGGTACAATGATGTGTCCACAGTGTCTTCATGTCTTTTGCGCTTTCTCCTCTCCATGCTAATATTTTCATGGTCTCTGCAGTTCTTCCCAGATTCTTGCCTACAACCATTTGTCTTGCTTGTTGCTCTCTGCAATTCTTTTTCCTGCTCGATGAGAGCAAGCTGGCTGTCATACTTTGATACTTGAGATAAAAGATCCTTCATGCGCAGCTCTAACCACTCACATCTCCACAGCATTGGGCGGACGGCATTCCTCCACTCGGCAGTTACCTTTTTCTTTCTGAAAGATAATTTACATGTGAAAAAATTGCACAAAACGGAAGCATATCAGAGTAGATATAATTTCTTCTATATGGAAATATTGCACCGGGGATGCAATGCCCATAGAATATGACAGGTCAGCTAGAAATTTGAAGCACACACAAGAGTAACTCAATTTTTGGCTTCCTTAGACTTATGAAGAAACAAGTGCACAACACAACATGCATTGCCATTAGAATATCGGATGATAATTCATGTCGGCAAATATATCTCTGAATGAATGTTTATCTCAACCAGGAAGTAGCTACACAGGGCTACTCTGGTCCCTAATGCTGCAGGCTGAAGATGTCGGACACAACATTGGCTGATGTTTCAAATAAGGAAATGTGGCACCAGTTTTCTTTTAAGACAGCCTTCACTTAATGCCAAGTTTCACATAAAGGTGTCTACATCCAAGAAGAGAGAGAAAGAGTGCTTCGAATTATTGAAGAGAAATATATGAATGTATAGTTGATGTCCCAAATATATCTGTGAATCAATGTTTACTCAAAGGAACTGCCTCTTGACTAGACCCTGGGATGCTCCAGTCAATAACGTTGCAGGTGCATAGCTGAAAGGTGAACATGTTTTTCTGTCCGTAGCTAGATTTTGACCAGCAAACAAAAATCATGCTGCCCTTAATTATATCTGTGCTTATGCTCTTTGGTGCATATGGAAAAGTAGGAATTCCCATGTTTTTAATAATGTGATGTGGTCTGACATCAAACAGGTGTGGTGGCTAATCCTGATTACTCTGAAAAAATTGCACATCCTGTTCAAGGATGGTGCTTTGGAGAGAATAGAGTCTTTCTCCGAATGCTTTCCACAGTGATCAAAATACCATGCTGCCTGCTGGGGTGACTGCACATGAGTCTGGCACTGAAGATGCCGAACTGAATCCAGCGCTCCTTAGCAAGCTTTCTCTGTCAGATGCAATTGATCGCAGCCTTGACCTGCCACTTGGTGAGGTACTGTCTTCCCCTCCCAGGCAGGATCCGCAGTGTGCTCTGAAGATGGCCATGCTTAGCCCTTGCAGTCCTCTGGAACCTGCGCCATCTCCAACCCAGTCTCCATTGAAGAAGACCAAGTTACGAGATGAGGCTGTTGCAGAAATTTCTCTGGTCGTGCTGTATAGTTTGGGCTTTTGCGGGCTGATGATCCTGCTGTAATTTTCCTTTTAAGTAGCCTTTTGTCTACCTCCCCTGTTTTTGGAGGTGGCTTATGTCTTTACCAACTTTCTTTTAGCTGCTGGATCTTTTTACCTGATTTTTAGACCTGTATGGATTTGGTGATTTCATGATTAATGGAACTGGGGTGGCCACCAGCCTCCCTGATGATCTAAAAAAAGGTGACATGTTGCGCAGGTCTTCGAAACTAGAAAGGGGCAATTAAAAGGAAAACTGAGGACACAACTGGATGTCGTAAACTTTGAGTCACTTATACAAATTTTGTGTGTTGTCAAACAAGAGAAGTCTTTAAATTATAAACATTTATCTAAAGGAATTTCTTCTCAACTGTTTAAATTAGGAAATAGCTACCTGGGTGTATTGCTGGTGCATAGATGTTGGGACAGCAATTCAGTGAGTATCAGACAAAGAGGGGCAAAAAAGAAGAAAGTCTGCATTCTATAACTACAGGTCATGAACTACGAGCCATGCCTTCAGTTATTGCTGAGCTTCACAGAAAACTATTGTCTGGCGGACATGCCTTTGAATTACTCAAGACGGGGTTAGCTGGATGGTTGATGTTAGCAAATGTATATGTGAATTAACGTTTATGTCAAATGAATTGCTTCTTGAGTGTTTAACCTAGGATGTACCCTACCCAGGGGTACTCTAATCACCAATGTTGGTGCAGAGCTAGAGGCTGAAGACGTTGGGCATTCAATTCAGTTAATGTGTTCTGTTGCTCATTTGCCAAGATTTTTCAAATAGCGACTAGAGCAGCATCAAGACATAACTACAGATCATGCACTTGCCTTCACAATTCACATGAAGGTTGTAGAGAGAAGGAGATAAGCTACAAATCAGGTTATCCTTACTTCCTTGACAAATCTCAATACATACTCGACAAAACACATACATGATGTCAGGGGCAGCGACTAGAGCAGCATCAGGGGTAGTCTCTTGAATTTTCTGGTTATCCTTAATTCCTTGACAAATCTCAATACATACTCGACAAAACACATGAAGGTTGAATTGTAGGCCCAACATTTTCAGCGAAAACCACGACGAGATCACAAGAAAACGGCACAGATCACTTGCTGCTAATTTTGGCAGATAAACTACATACAGTCGCCGGAGAGATGGATGAATTAATTGTAACCAGCTCTGTATAAGCTATGCACTAGTATTTATTAGGGAAAGCAATAATTGGTAAGCCGGATTGCTTATCTCCTTCTCTCTACCCCTGACATCATCTGCCTCTTGCGTGTGCCGACCAGGTTGCCATCACAGTACCTAGGAGCTGATGCCAAAGTGTATAGCCTCCTAGGGATAGCTACAGCCTCTAAAGTTTGGTAGGCTCTACGAGCAAACAAAACTCTACTACAACCTACCTTTTACCCTGCGAAATTGCTCTGCGTACGACTTGATATTTACGATTCACGTCCAACGTTGTGATCCCATGATTCCTATTGATGCATAGATCTGATCCAAGGATAACTGGGCAGTGTCGTACAAAAGTCGTAAAAAAATTATCGTGCGCATAGCAGTGCTCTTTACCCTGCCAGCGCGGGAAACCCAAGTCCAAGAGTGTATAATATTAGTTACTAACTGCCTAACAGGGTATTCTGCTTGTTCATTTCTTTCTCAAACAATACAATCAGACAATCTGGAAACAGGATTGCATAATCATCCAACCAGTATCATTGAATGCATACAAGGAACTGCCAACAGACTCACCTGGGCATCGCGGAAGCTTGACCGCCATTAGCATGAGCTGAAAAGGGAGAATTCACTTCCGGGTCACCATTGCCTGCCTCATCACCAGTCTCACAACAGGAGTCTGCGAACGAGCTCGAGCACTCTGTGCTATCCCCTCCTCGCTCGTCGGTCGAGTCCTCGGGACTCGCCACGGGCAGTTTATAGGAGGAGGAAGCTATCCCCACAAAATCGGCACCCGCGGGCCTGGTGCAAGGGGCAAGAACGGCGCCTTCACCCTCGCAGTGCTCGGGCTCGGATTTCACCCGCACCTTGCCCAGATTCTCCTTGCCCCCGTCGCCCTTGCCGTTGACATCCACAGCCAGGGCTGGGTTATCTGAGGAGTTGATACCGTCCTCACAAACCGCTGTGGCCGGGTCATCTGCGCGGAATTCACCGGGCGCAGAACCGCCTCCCGGAGCGACGGAACGCTCCACGTCGGCTTCGGACTTCAGCGCGTTCTGGCTGTTGCCGCCGCCGACCCCGCCCTCGACGTCCAACGCCGGAGCCGGAGCCGAAGCCGGCGCCATGGCTGGTCGGCGAGCAACGGAGAGATCCCCGAGGCGCCCGAGGCGGAATCACAGAACCCTGCAACAGATTACAATAGCAACCGCTGAGAAATTCGCACAGAAAGTAACCCATCGGGCACGAAAACAGAGAACGTCGCCGCGTTGCGGGGAAAAGGAAGATCCGACTGCCCATGGCACGGGCGAGAGAAAGGCGAGACCGACCGAGCAGGGCCATAGGCGTAGGGATTGGGCTTACCGGCGGGGCCGCGAGGGGCGGCAAACTCCGACGAATCGCCTGCGGGGGAGGATCAGGGCGACCGGAATGGGGGCTGGGGACTGCGAATTGGGGGTTCTCGGCCCGGAGACGAGAGATCGATTTGGGGATTCCGTTGGCTCCACTGTGTTGTTGTGTTTGCGCCTATTTCTTGCGGAGGAAGAGGAACGGGCGTCCTCGAGCGGGCGAGCTCTCTCTCTCTCTCTTCTCCTTTTTTTTCCGTCTGCTTCGCAACGTTGGATGGGGTCCGGCGAGCGAGCGAGCGAGCGAGCCGTGGAAAAGCGACTCTCCTCTGCCTGGCGTGGCGAATTATAACGGCGCAACGCCAGCGTGCCGTCACCAGTCCTGCATTACGATCTTGACTACTTGCCCCTTCCAGTCAAGCGAGATCAAGGATACGGGTAGCTCCTTAACATATTCCATATCTTTTCTTAGGGAGAACTGTATCTTTGCAAACACGAAGCTCCCACCGAGTCTGTTTTCCACGTTGCCGCTTGGTCCTCCTCCTATCTCCGGTACGGCGGTCTCGTCGGCGGGACCCGTTCATTTCATTGTTCTTGGTTAGTTCTAGCAGGTTCTTGTTTTCTGAATTTCTGTTTCCACGGCGGCACTGGTGAGGTTGAAACAGTGATGATGCGTTGGAGTAACGTCTCTTCGTGACTCAGCGACTTTCAGCTGATGAAGGGTTTCTGGGAGTAGGTCTTGTCATATTTATCGCTTCTCTACAAATCTTGTTAGTTGATGTGTCAAATCAAGAATTAGTTAGCTCGCTCTTGGGGCGACAATTTTGTCTTCTTCTTTCAATTTGTTTGCAATATGGCCCGGTTTTTCTAACAAACTGAATTGATGGTGAAGGGTTGGAAGTATTAATGTTGTTTTTTTCTCCAAAGGCCATCGCAAGTGGCAAGTGTAAAACATGTTTGGTTACCTTCTCCTTTTGGATGACGTTGATGGAGATTCACACCTCTCATCTAAAACCGTAGACACGACAATTTGCAGACTGGTTCTAGTGTGTCTTTTGTTGAGGAAGCTGATGTGCGCAAGGTCTTCATGGTCGTTGGTCATTTACATTCCGACTATGCTTGAAACAATCGTTTGTATGTTCTTTCGTACCCTCATTGAACGGGCATTTCCCGTCATAAGTGTTTTGGTGTTGATGACAACGCAATTTGTAGATTAACCCTGTGTTTGAGCTACACAAGCATATTTATAAGGCACAAGACGGTTAGCCACCCCTCTGAAAGGAAAAGAGCGAAGACGGCATTTTCGACATTGATTTCTTTAGTCATAGAAATTCATACTATTAACAGGGTCTGCATAGAAAGGTATGCGTGGAATCAAATCACGTACACAAATACATATTGCACCCACATATCTACCTTCCCGTTTTGAGGAGAAAATTTCAAGTCTAACCAGTGTATTTACCTCCCAAGCGGTTGTACCGCTTCTTCATGGAGTGCACAAGGTTTGCTTGGCCACATTGGTTGTACCATTGTCTAGTGCAGTTATACCGCTCCCTTCACGAGTGATACTACCGGGTTATCACTAAAAACACTTTCATGATGATATGTGTTTGTCATAATAGGTCACGTTTTTTGTTATGTATGTACATCTGTGACAATTTTATGACAGAATCAAGATAGTCATATATGTGTTGTCGTAGAAGTGTTCCATGACAATAATACATTTATCATCACGAAAGTGTTCACTTCCGTAATGATAAATGGCGCGTCATGAAAGTGATTTTCGTCAATGGTAACTGCACCTTGTGATATCGTCGGAGATTCCCTGAAGAGGAAGGGTGATATAGCGTAGTAGCGTAAAGTACTTCCCTCAGTTAAGAACCAAGAATTATCGAACCAATAGGAGACGTCACACAGACGAGATAAGTGGTACCTGCACACACACAAAAAACCAACGCTTGCACCCAACGACAACAAAGGGGTTGTCAATCCATTCATTCTCGTCAATTGCAAGGATTAAATCTAGTAGTGTTAGATATATAAAACACAATAAAAATGACAGTAAATAAATTGCAACAATATTTTTAGGGGTTTAGTAAATATGAAGTGAATGGACCGGGGGCCATAGGTTCACTAGTGGCATCTCTCTCATGAGCGTAGTACGGTGCGTAAACAAATTATTGTTGGGGAATTGATAGAATAGCACATAGTTATGACGATTCTTCATGGCATGATCAATGTATGGGCATTACATTTTAGACAAATAGACTGAAATCCATATGCAACTATTACTCCACCCCTCGATCGCTATCCAGCATGCATCTTAAGGTATTAAGTTCATAACAAACAGAGTAATGCTTGGAGCATGATGACATAATGTAGACAAACTAAGACCAAATAATATGTTTGAACCCGTCGTTTTACCCTCAGTAATAACAATACAGTACGTTCCTTGCAACTCTTCCTATCACAAAGTAAGGACACCGTAAGATTGAACCTACTACTAGGCACCTCTCCCACTGAAGATAAATCAATCTAAGTGGACGAAACAGATAGATAGATCGGAGAGAAATACAAGGCTATAAAATCGCAATCAGAGAATTGACTCAAATAATTTCAATGAATAATCTGATTATAAACCCACAATTCATCGAATCCGAACAAACACACCGCAAGAATTACATTGAATAAATATCTGAATAGATCATTGCAAGATCAAAAACAGAGAGAGAAAGTCATCTAGCTACTACTAAGTGCTACTTGTGAGTTGCGGGGATTTCACCCAAGAGGAGAGAAGATGCATCATAGTAGAGATAAGTATTTTCCTCAGTGAGAACCAAGGTTATCGAACCAATAGGAGAACCACGCAAATTCCCGTCTTCGGTACCTGCACACACAAAAGCAAATACTTGCAACCAACGAGGGCAAGAGGGTTGTCAAGCCCTTGAACTTGTTACTTGCGAGGATCAAATCTTGTTGTGACGCCCCCGATTCAATCGTACATTAATCATACACGCAAACGTGAACGATCAAGATCAGGGACTCATGGGAAGATATCACAACACAACTTTAGACACAAATTAAAGTCATACAAGCTTCATATTACAAGCCAGGGGCCTCAAGGGCTCGAATACATAACCTCGAATACAAACGAGTCAGCGGAAGCAACAATATCTGACTACATCCATAAGTTAAAAAGTTTGCCTTAAGAAGGCTAGCACAAAAATAACATTGATCGAAAAGGCAAGGCCTCCTGTCTCAGAGCCTCCTAACTACTCCTGTCGTCAGTGGCCGTCACGTAGTAGTAGGCACCCTCGGGGGAGTAGTAGTCGTCAATGGTGATATCTGGCTCCTGGACTCCGTCATCTGATCGCAGCAATCGAGTATGGGGGAAAAGAAGTAGCAAAGCAACTGTGAGTACTCATCCAAAGTACTCGCAAGACTTACATCAGATCTAAGCTAAATATGCATCAGTATCAAAGGAATGGGTTGTTGATATGTCTCCAACGTATCTATAATTTTTTATTGTTCCATGTTATTATATTATCATTCTTGGATGTTTTATAATTATTTTATAGTCATTTAATATCATTTTTTGGTACTAACCTATTGACATAGTGCCAAGCGCCAGTTGCTGTTTTCTGCATGTTTTTTTACATCGCAGGAAATAATACCAAACGGAGTCTAAACGCAGCGAAACTTTTTGTGGATTTTTTTGGACCAGAAGACATCCAGTAGGCTAAAGAAGTACCAAGGAGGGGGGCCGAGGTGAGCACAAGACACCTGGGCGCGCCTGGAGGCCCAGGCGTGCCCTAGTGGGTTGTGCCCACCTCGGTGGCCTCCCGCTCCGCCTCTTTGCTCTATAAATACCCCAATATTCCAGAAACCCTAGGGGAGTCGACGAAAATCAATTCCAGCCGCCGCAGAGTCTAGAACCACCAGATCCAATCTTAGACACCATCGCGGAGGGGTGCATCATGTCCATTGGTGCCTCTCCGATGATGCATGAGTAGTTCTTAGTAGACCTATGGGTCCGTAGTTAGTAGCTAGATGGCTTCCTCTCTCTCGTTTGATTCTCAATACAATGGTCTCTTGGAGATCCATATGATGTAACTCTTTTTGCGGTGTGTTTGTTGGGATCCGATGAAATTTGAGTTTATGATCAGATCTATGTTTCTATCCGTCAAAGTTATTTGAGTCTTCTTTGATCTCT
This sequence comes from Aegilops tauschii subsp. strangulata, assembly GCF_002575655.3. NCBI lineage: Eukaryota > Viridiplantae > Streptophyta > Magnoliopsida > Poales > Poaceae > Aegilops > Aegilops tauschii. The sequence continues at coordinate 511,543,226 of NC_053041.3, forward strand.
TATATGCATGATTGCTTATAGCCTTGTATTTCTTCTCTGATATTTGGGTTTTGTTTGGCCAACTTGATCTATTTATCTTGCAATGGGAAGAGGTGCTTTGTGATGGGTTCGATCTTACGGTGCTTGATCCCAGTGACAGAAGGGGAACCGACACGTATGCATCGTTGCCATTAAGGATAAAACGATGAGGTCTATTTCTACATAAATAGATCTTGTCTACATCATGTCAACATTAGTTCTTATTGCATTACTCTGTTTCTCCATGAACTTAATACACTAGATGTTATGGGAAAGGAACGTATCCAAGAAGTTTTCAATTGTGTGGGAAATCTAAGTCTTGATGATGCTCCTATACTTAGAACTACTAGATCTTATGCAGATGCTATTTCAACATTAGTTCTGAAACTTGAAAGTAAATTTATCTGTACTCATCCTACTTTGCAAAGATTGTTTTTTATCTTCCCGCTATAAAGAATCCTAAGACTAAAAAATTGCCACTCTTGTTCTTATGAATGAGTTTGACTACATCATATGGGAAGCTAGAGAAATCTTTGATTTTTATAGTATGAATCGTGAAAATTCCGTGGTAGATGAAATTCTTTACAATAGTTATTATGCGTTAAGACATTTGATTGGGGATAATCAAATCTTTGATGAGAATCTTAAAAAGGAAGTCCCCATTTTAGACATAATCCAACAAGTTTTCAATAATGTCAATCAACATTACTCTTGTATTGTTGCAGAAAATCAAAAGTGTTATGATGTTAAGCAACTTAATATTGCTAAGGTTTCTATGGATAATATGTTTTATGTTGTTTTTACAAAACCCCATGATGAAAACACCTCTAAGGAAATTAAGAAGAAGGATGAAAAAACTTAAGATCTTTGCATTATGCCTAGCTAAGGGCGTAAAACGATAGCGCTTGTTGGGAGGCAACCCAATGAATAAAATTTATTTTTGCTTTTTGCTTTCTGTTCTTGAGTGTTTGCACAATTATTCTACTATTATGATTGTGTTTTTTGAGTTTTAATTAGTGTTTGTGCCAAGTAAAGCCGTTAGGATCTTCTTGGGTGATAGTTGTTTGATCTTGCTAAAAAAACAAAAACTTTTGCACTCACAAAAATAATTTTCATAAATCACAGAAACGTGATTTTTCTCTGTTTCTTTTTGCAGAAGATTAATATACAAATTTCTCAGGCCGTCCTAACTTTTCAGAATTTTTGGAATTTCAGAAGTATTTGAAATATCCAGATTGCTACAGACTGTTCTAATTTTGACAGATTCTGTTTTCTTTGCGTCGTGTGCTTGTTTTGATGATTCTATGGTTTTCTTTGAAGATTTTTTGCCATAGAAAAGTTGGAATACAGTAGATATAATGCAAGAATAAAATATGAATTGGTGTGCTACAGTACTTACAGTAGTGCTTTGTTTTCTTATACTAACGGATCTCATGAAGGTTTTGTTGAGTTTTGTGTGATTGAAGTTTTCAAGTTTTGGGTGATGTTACGATGGGTGAAGGAATAAGGAGTAAGAAGACCCTAAGCTTGGGGATGCCCATGGCACCACAAGCTATTATCCAAAGAGAAGAAAGCAACTAAGCTTGGGGATGCCCCGAGTGGCATCCCCTTTTTCTTCTAACGACCATCAGTATTTTACTCGAAGCTATATTTTTATTCGTCACATACTATGAGTTTTGCTTGGAGCGTCTTGTATGATATTAGTCTTTGCTTGTTTTGCTTTGTGTTCTAAGTCATGAATCCTTGCTGGACACACCCATTTGAGAGAGCCAAAATTATGCCATGACTTGTTAGAACTGCTCTCTATGCTTCACTCAAATTTTTATGAGCTATGGAATTGCTCTAGTACTTCACATATCTTTTTGAGCACGGTATGCTTTGTTATTTTTTAATAAATGCTCTCTTGCTTCACTTAGATTTATTTGAGAGTTAGTAAAAAAATTAAGAAATTCTCTCTTGATTCACTTAAATTATTTTGAGAGAAAGAAATTTTATGCTCATGATCTTCACTTATATTTGTTTGAGCTTATCAAAAGCAACACATGAAAATTAGTCCCAAAGTGATAGATATCCAAGAAGGATATAATAAAAACTTTCATGAAGATCATTGGACAAAATAAACTTGATTCCTAGTGATAGTTTTGAGATATGATGATGTGATATGTGAGTCAAGTTGATGAGTAATTGTGCTTTAGTAAGAATATTGGTGTTAAGGTTTGTGATTCCCTATGCAAGCACGAAAGTCAATAGTCATGCAATGAAATTACATCCTACTTGTGGTGCATTATTCGGTGTTAATTATGCTTAATACTGGCTTATGATATTATTCGTTTCTTGGTTGGTCGCTTCTCAATCTTTTGCTAGCCTTCATTTTGCACTAAGTATGATCACTACTTGTGCATCCAAATCCTGTAAACCAGTTTTGCCACATGAGTCCACTATATCTACCTATGTGCGGTATTCTTTTGTCGTTCTAAGCAAATTTGTATGTGCCATCTCTAATTTTTAAAATAAATTTCTCTTTTGTGTGCTCGTACCGCTCGCGAGGCGGTGAGGGGTGGCCAATATTTTCCATGCTAGATGTGTTATTCTCACGATGAGTGTTTATTCACTTGTCATTGCACGAGAGTAAGGCAAAGGTATTAGGGATGCCCAGTCCCAAAATGAAAAATGAATTTACTTTATGTTGTCAAATAATAAATTTCTTAGAAAATGTTCATATGGAGGGCAACCGTGGATACGGCTAGCCATGGAAAGTGAAAGTATGGTTGAAAAAGGAATAAACTTTATTTTCTGTTTGGGAACCACCTATGATATATCTAGCATGGAAAGTGTTGGGAGCTCTAAGTCGTTTTCGTTGGTGGGAAAAGTATTCCTCTCAAAATGTTTTTATCTCTCAATTTTCGATTTGAGCTCTGGCACCTCTACAAATCCCTACTTCCCTTTGTGAAGGGCCTTTCTTTTACTTTATGCAATTTTTATTTTTAATTTGAGTCTCCATCTTCTCTTAAAAAGCACCAACTAGGGGGCACTATGATCGTACTTGAGCATTGGGTGTAGCTAATATGCGAGTGTGTTTCATGAATGGATCAATGATTGAGCATGATGGGCTAGGGATAACTTATTTTAGCGTTGATATTTTGAAAGACATGGTTGCTTGTTGGTATGCTTGAGTATTTAGTCTCATGTCAAAACTAGACTATTGCTTTGAACCATATAAAGTCCAAATGTCCATGCTATAAAGAAAAGAATATGAGATGACATGCTAGGCAGCATTCCACATCAAAAATTCTGTTTTTATCATTTACCTACTCGAGGACGAGTAGGAATTAAGCTTGGGGATGCTGATACGTCTCCATGTATCTATAATTTTTTATTGTTCCATGTTGTTATATTATCATTCTTGGATGTTTTACAATCATTTTATAGTCATTTAATATCATTTTTTGGTACTAACCTATTGACATAGTGCCAAGTGCCAGTTGTTGTTTTCTGCATGTTTTTTACATCGCAAGAAATCAATACCAAACGGACTCCAAATGCAACGAAACTTTTTGTGGATTTTTTTTTACCAAAAGACATTCAGTGGGCCAAAGAAGTACCAAGGAGGGGGCCCGAAGTGAGCACCAGACACCTGGGCACGCTTGGAGGCCCAGGCGCGCCCTAGTGGGTTGTGCCCACCTCGGTGGCCTCCTGCACCGCCTCTTTGCTCTATAAATACCCCAATGTTCTAGAAACCCTAGGGGAGTCGACGAAAATCAATTCCAGCCGCCGCAGAGTCCAGAACCACCAGATCCAATCTAGACACCATCACGGAGGGGTGCATCATGTCCATTGGCGCCTCTCCGATGATGCGTGAGTAGTTCTTTGTAGACCTACGAGTCCGTAGTTAGTAGCTAGATGGCTTCCTCTCTCTTGTTTGATTCTCAATACAATGGTCTCTTGGAGATCCATATGATGTAACTCTTTTTGCGGTGTGTTTGTTGGGATCCGATGAACTTTGAGTTTATGATCAGATCTATGTTTTTATCCGTGAAAGTTATTTGAGTCTTCTTTGATCTCTTATATGCATGATTGCTTATAGCCTCGTATTTCTTCTTCGATATTTGGGTTTTGTTTGGCCAACTTGATCTATTTATCTTGCAATGGGAAGAGGTGCTTTGTGATGGGTTCGATCTTACGGTGCTTGATCCCAGTGACAGAAGGGGAACCGACACGTATGTATCGTTGCCATTAAGGATAAAACGACGGGCTCTATTTCTACATAAATATATCTAGTCTACATCATGTCATCGTTCTTATTGCATTACTCCATTTCTCCATGAACTTAATACACTAGACGCATGCTGGATAGCAGTCGATGTGTGGAGTAATAGTAGTACATGCAGGCAGGAGTCGGTCTACTAATCTTGGATGTGATGCATATATAATGATCATTGCCTGGATATCGTCATGATTATTTGAAGTTCTATCAATTGCCCAATAGTAATTTGTTCACCCACCATTTGCTATTTTTCTCGAGAGAAGCCACTAGTGAAACCTACGGACCCCGAATCTCTTCTTTAATATATTTTCCTTTGCGGTCTACTTTATTTTCAGATCTATTAAACCAAAAATACAAAAATACCTTGCTGCACTTTATTTTATTTGGCGTTTGATCTATCAATATTTACAACTCTCTCACGTCCGTTTGCCAATTTCTGGCGCCGTTGCCCGAAAGGGATTGACAACCCCTTTAACACGCCGGGTTGCGAGTATTTGTTATTTGTGTGCAGGTGATGTTTACGTGGTGTTGCTTGGTTCTCATACTGGTTCGATAACCTTGGTCTCATCACTGAGGGAAATACCTACCGTCACTGTGATGCATCATCCCTTCCTCTTTGGGGAAATACCGACGTAGTCTAGCAGACATCAGCTGTATCTGTGGACTGAACTGCAGAAATGCCAGAATAGGGAAGGCCTAGCCTATCGAAGACTAGCATCTTGGAGCATCAGAAGAGGTAAGGGTAGCATATTATGATAGTAGTAAGTTTGTTGTAACATCGCCCAGAGATCACTTCGTCGACTCCTTGCGAGAAAACAATCCCGAAGCCATCGTATCCATTCCTCATGCCTCAGCATCCAGTTCTAGTTGTATCGATCGGGATACAACTCCGAGCGTCCGTTACCATGGACACGAATATTCGAATAGATTAAACTTCCCTGTAGGGGTGCACAAACTTACCCAACACGCTCGATTAACTCCGGACGGACTCACCATCAGGTCATGACCGGCCTCGGCCGATCAACACACCGCAGCCCTACCTAGACTCAACAGAGAGGCCAGCACGCCGGTCTACATCCTAAGCGCGCAGGGGTCTTGGGACCATCGCCCTTTGCACTCCTGCACGTTGCGTACGCGGCTTGTGTCGGTCCTAGCTACCTCCTTATACAAGGCAGGTGCTTACGCGCGCCACCCAGGTGCGCGTCGCTCACTCGCTGATGTCCGAAGAGCTTTCGGCTGATACATACGACGTATGGTGCCCATACTTATTCCCACGTGGTGGTCAGTGTGAAAAGGCCAGGGGCCTACTCGGATCACATATCCAAACCGTTAGTGTCTTGGTAGCGCGCGGTAACGAGCAGAGACTCGCGATCATGTGACCTCGTCGCCCCATCTCGTGGACTTACGGCAAGGGCCAGGAATGCCCGGCCGTGCCACGTAGAGATCTCGCAGGTACCCTCCAGGTCAACCCGACTACACATCAACTAGTGGGTACACTCATGGTCAACCCGACTGCACATTTCTCTCGGGGGCACCCCTCGGGGCCGACCCGACTTCATCATGGTTCTGGGGTAAGGTCAAAGTAACGGTGTGTCCAAAACAGTAAGGGGAAACCCGAGGAATCACCCTCGATGGACTCCCACTTGATGTAACCGTTAAGGAGGACTTGGAGGAATCACCCTCGATGGTCCACACTTGAGGGATTGCACGAAAGAGTCGTTATCGGGAATCACCCTCGATGACCACGACCGAGAATAGATACACTACAAAGTTATCATCAGTGCATTACGAGGTATCTCCCTCGGCACTCGATAGCAGCTCTGCAGAGCCGTACAACTAAGGGGGGGTGAAGTGATGTGTCGGGCTCTTGATGTCGATCATGTTGATCGATTCATCTGTCATAATGGGGGGCAACAGGGACAAGGTGAGGGGTCATTGGTGGATCACTAACCAACCTATACTAAGCAGATAGGATAAACAGGTAAGGTACAAAAGTAGGTTACAAAAGCAGGTTATGCATGAAGGAAATATGCCCTAGAGGCAATAATAAAGTTGTTATTCATATTTCCTTATATCATGATAAATGTTTATTATTCATGCTAGAATTGTATTAACCGGAAACTTGATACATGTGTGAATACATAGACAAAACAAAGTGTCCCTAGTATGCCTTTACTAGACTAGCTCGTTAATCAAAGATGGTTAAGTTTCCTAACCATAGACATGTGTTGTCATTTGATGAACGGGAACACATCATTAGGAGAATGATGTGATGGACAAGACCCATCCATTAGCTTAGCATATTGTGTCGGATGTGGGGTTCCGGCAAACCCTTAAGGTTCGAACACTGGGGTGCGCACGAAGTCTTTCCCTCCTACCGATCTATGCCCTTGCTCGCTAAGATCTCGCGGACGAACTCGACGCACTCACAACACAAAGAGACACGAGATTTATACTGGTTCGGGCCACCGTTGTGGTATAATACCCTACTCCAGTGTGGTGGTGGTGGATTGCCTCTTGGGCTGATGATGAACAGTACAGAGGGAAGAACAACCTCCTGAGGTTGAGATGTTCTTGTGCTTGGTGACATAGCGGGTGAGAGCTGGATGAACTGCTCGATGCCCCTACGGTGGTGGCTAGCTCTACTTATATAGGCCCCGGCCCTCTTCCCAAATATTGAGCGGGAAGGGAGACAACAACGGCGGGCAAATTTGAAGGGGGGCAGCTAGTACAAGCTATCTTGACAAAAGTGGTCTTCGCCTGCGAAAGGTTCTCGTGGTGACACCGTCTTGGGCTCCACGATGACCTCCGTCTTGCCGTCCTCCTGGTCTTGGTCTCGTTGCACCGATATAGCAACCTTTGCCTGATGCCTTGGTACTCCTCGCCCGTGCCTGCTTCCTTAGCACCAAAGAGGAAACAAGGACGCTGCGCGCGCTGGCGCCCGCCTGGTGCCGATCGTCATGGCTCACGTCACGAGAGCCTCGTGAGGTTTACCCCGCCTTGATATCTCCGCTCCTCGTGAGCCTGCCTGACTAGGCCACTCCTGAGGAGGTCTTGCATCGTCCGCCTCGCGAGGTTTGGCCCCTCACGAGGGTCTTGGATGCCTTGTTGATGAAGATGGGTCGTACGGCCTGCTAGCTTAGCCACGCCGTGGGCCGCAGGCAGGCAAGTCTGGGGACCCCCGTTCCCAGAACACCGACAGTAGCCCCCGGGCCCAAGGTGCGCTCGGGCTTGGCTTCACGGCGAAGCCAAGGGTCAAGTTCGGAGCATCGCGGGCCCCAAAAGCCTGCGGCCTCGGTTGACGCATGGCGGTTGATTGGACGTGGGCGTCTCCGCTTCCCCACGCTGCCTCGGCAACTGCTTGACCTGACAAAAGGCTGGCGCAGGCAGCACTTGCCTTCATTGCTTCTTCCTCGCCTCGCTCTAGACCCCCTTAGTTTTAGCTTTTGTTCCCTGCGAAGAATCATGAATTACCCCGTGGGGGCATGTAAGGGTCTGTAATGTCTTTTGTGCTTATCTTCCTTGTTATGAGAATTTGGTGAACGCATGTCCCGTTAAGGCTCGGTCCCCCCTTTCTTTCCTCGCGATAGCTTGTTGCTCTACGCTGACAGGTCCCGGTCCCCAGGCAGGCTACAGCCGTCGCTGGTATGCTAGGTCGCGTGCCGTGGTCAAGGCCAGGAGGTGTGCGGCCTGAGGTCCTGTAAGAGCCCCTGAGGCGTGATGCTCAGGAGGTCCCCCTTAGCGCTCAAGCAGCCATGGTAAGGCGAGAAAGGGAGTTGATGTGGCGGCAATGGGGTTGCGGCAAGGCGTGAGTGACCATTAGGCCCAAACATTTAGCCGATCCGAGGGCGGGACTTATCTTGTTGACTTCGTGGCGATTCCTGACGTTGCGCTAGGGCTGCGCGCCAACTTGTGCGGCATAGCTAGGCCGGCCCATACGAGTTTCCCTCCCCATGCTCTCCTTAGTGCTCTGCGTCCTCAGGTCCCGGCCCTCGAGCGAGCTCAGCCGCCGCTGGTATGCCAGGTCGCGATGCCGTGGTCAAGGCCAGGGGGTGAGGGCTGGAGAGCTAGTAAGAGCTCCTGAGTCGCGATGCTCAGGAGCCCCCCTTTTAACGCGCAAGCGAATTGCATGAGAGAAAAGGAGACTCGCGGTGCCGCCTGCTATCCTCCCCACGGGGTCCCTGTGAACAGGCACAAGAAGAAACACGGTTTACCGTTATAGCTGTCAGCCTACCGCTGGTTGCTCTGGATGAAGTGAAGACACTGAGGGCCTGGTGAGGTGACGTGCGCGGGGCGTGCCGCGAGCCAGAGCTCGGCCGCTCAGATTTGTCGACGTGGTAGGGACGGACCCATGCACCAGCGCCGTGCCTGTGAGAAGGCCCCGTGGGAGGCGATGATCGAGCAGGCGATAGCCGTGGGCAGGTTAAGCATGGAAAGCAGATCAACTTGGGTAAATGCAGGAAGATACATGCCACTGGGTCCGGCCCGAGCGGCTTGGGGATGATGCAGCCCGAGGGGCGCCCCCAGCAAGGTAAGCTAAAGACATAAGCAAAAGGGATACATGCCACAGGGACGGACCCATGTGGCCTGGGAATGATGCAGCCCGAGGGGCGCTCCCAGGTAAACGAGCTTGGAAGATGTCACCTTGTTCTATAGACGAAGTAGAGTTGGTGCAGCTGAAGGCGTGCGTCGAAGGAGTGACTCTTCATGAGCCACCGGAGCGCTGAGCCTCGGGAGGCTCTGGGGGCTCGAGAGGTTCCCTGATGACCGTCTCCATTTCCTCAAGGACGGCGTGGTACCTGGCCTCCCGAGCCGCCAGGACACACCGCATGTTGCGGTGATAGGCTGACACCACGCTTGGCAAGCCGAAGGGCATGCGAACGTAGGTGTGTGGCGGGCCCTCGCAGCGGCCCACACGCGAAGGCCAGAAGCGCTCCTGAGATGCAGCCCTGTTGAGCCCTGGGGCGTCGATGCAGACACGCAGCCCAGCATCCTCGCCAGGATGGGGAGCTGCGCCTCGTGAGTGGCTGTCGTCGCGCATGGCTCTTGCGTCTTGCAGTTCCTGAGTGGTCTTGGCGATGAACTCCTGAGTGGTGGGCACTCCTTGCCCTGTGTTCTCCTGAGGGAAACGTGTCGCGAAGCACGCCTCCAAGTGGTGCCCAAGCGCCTCCCTCGTGAGGTTGGCAAGGTCTGAGGCCCTCCAGAAGAGAGCCCCCGAGCCCTGCCCGAGGAGGGCGCTGGGCGTGCCTTCCTATGCGATGGAGGGAGGTGCCCCTGGGACGGACGCTGATCCTGATGTGGCTCCTGCCGCGACGCCATCCTCCTGAGGTCCTGCGTGGCGCAGTTGCTTCTTCTTGGGGGTGGCCTCCGAAGGGCCCTCACTTCAGCTGTCGGGATCGTTGATTGCTGCTGCTGGAAGGCGTGCTCAAGGGAGCACACCACATCTCTTTCTTCACATGGGACCGTGATGATCCCGCCGCTTCCCGGCATCTTGAGGACGTTGTAGCCGTGGTGGGTGACTGCCATGAACTTGGCCAGGGCCGGATACCCGAGGATGGCGTTGTACGGCAGGCGGATGTGCGCGACGTCGAAGTCGATGAGCTCGGTGCGGTAGTTCTTGCGCTCCCCGAAGGTAACCGGCAGGCGGACCTGCCCTATCGGTGTGGTGGAACCATCGGTCACTCCTGAGAAACGTTTGGTAGGCTGGAGCTGCTCATATGGCACTTGGAGGTTGTCGAACGTGTCGACGGACAGGACGTTGAGCCCTGCGCCGCCATCGATGAGGGTCTTGGTAACCTGCACATTGCTGATGACTGGGGAACACAACATCGGGAGGGCGCTGGCGGTGGCCGCGCACTTGAGCTGATCTGCCGAGTTGAAAGTGATGGCGCATTGGGACCACTTGAGCGGGCACATGGCCTCGAGCTTGGGGAACACCGCGTTCACCTCGCGAGCGAACTGTTTGAAGATGCACTGAGAGGCTGGGGCCTGGGCGCCGCCCAAGATGCATGCGATTGCGCGCGGCTCCTGGAAGCCCCCAGCCCCCTCGTCCTGATGGTGGTCGTCGTTCCTTCTCGGTGGCGGCAGTGGGGGAAGACCGGCGTTGCTTTGGGGGCGATCCTCACGAGGCTGGTCCCTCCAGGCGCCCTCGCGAGGATGGTCCTGCCAGCGGTCCTCACGAGGCCTGTCGCGCCACTCTTGGCGCGGGCCACGGTCGTCCCGGCGTCCGCCTCCACGTCCTCCTCCACGGCCATAGCCCCGGTCGCTGCGCTCGGGGCATCGACCGAAGCGTCCTTCTCGTATGGCTCTAAGCTCTTGACAGTCGCTGGTGTTGTGGGTGTTCAGGTTGTGGAAGGCGCAGAACGGTCGGCTATTCTTGGATGACTCGGGCTGATCTCTGCCCCGCTTGGTGTCGGGCTCCACTGCTAGCACTGCTGCTTCCTTGCACTTCACGTCCTTGGCCTTGCCTTTCTTCTCCTCTGCGCCCGCGGGCAGCTCGAGGAGAGAGAGGCGCCCCTCCTCAGCTCTTGCACACTTGGTCGCCAGGTTGAACAGCTCCTGAGATGTGCACAGCTCCTCATGGATAGCGAGCTCTTCCTTCATCTTGACGTCGCGGATGCCATCAAAGAACGCGGAGATGATGGCCTCGTCCGTTACCTTGGGGATCTTGAGGCAAGTGTTGTTGAAGCGCTGGATGTACTTCTGGAGGGTCTCTCCTGGTTGTTGCTTGATGCAGCGCAGGTCACCCGTGGCCGGAGGGCGGTCGCGAGTGCCCTGGAAGTTGGCGACGAAGCAGTCGCGCATCTCGTCCCAGGAGGAGATCGAGCCGTGCTACAGGTTCAGGAGCCAGGAGCGGGCTCCATCCTTGAGAGCCATGGGAAACCAGTTCGCCATGACTTTCTCATCGCCGTTGGCCGCTTCGATGCTCAGCTCATAGAGCTACAGGAACTCCGCGGGGTCGGCGGTGCCATCGTAGCAAGGAGGCAGATCTGGTTTGAACTTGCCTGGCCAGGCGATGTTGCGCAGCTCGAGGGTGAAGGCGCGGCAGCCGGCCGTGGTTGCTGGGGCCCGCTTCGAAGGTGGAGCTTGGTCTTGCTGAGGTCCGCGCGGCACCGTCGCGGGCGGTGCGCAGTCTTGACGAGGCGGCACGGGAAGCGCGGGTGCAGCTTCTCGCGGCCGTGGGATTTCTTGGCAGCTTCTCTCTTCGCGCGCGGGCATCGGGCATGGCGGATCATGCTGTGGGGCCACGCGCCTGGTGCCAAGGCACCATCTTGGGGCAGATGTGGTGGAGGCGCGCCATGGGCCTCGTCGCCCGTGGCTGGCGGAGGGTGAGGTAGAGAGAGGGACGGCGCCGGAGAGCCCCCTGCGGCGCGAACGAGCTCGGCGACGTGGTCGAGCCACTCCTCATAGAGGTCGTTGACTGGGCGGTAGCGCAGGAGTTCGTTTGCGGTGAGGAAGTGCGGCCCGCGCCTCCATGGGAGCGCGGTCGTGCGTGAGACGAAGAACCGGCCGGGGTCAGCGAAGGAGTGGCGGTGCGGCCGTCCTGCCGCACCGAAGGATGCAGCAAGGACGCCTGTTGCTCGTTCCCCGCCGGGCCGGTGGCAGTGTTGGCGGCGGAAGATGGAGAACGACGAGGTGGCCCGCCGACGGGAGCCGTCTGAGCAACGCGGGTGGTGAGGGCAGCCCGATGCTCAGCTCGAGCATGGCGAGCGTCCGCCATGGAGACGACGGAGCGACAACTGATGGAAGGGAAGCTACGGCGCACCCCTACATGGTGCGCCAAATGTCGGATGTGGGGTTCCGGCAAACCCTTAAGGTTCGAACACTGGGGTGCGCGCGAAGTCTTTCCCTCCTACCGATCTATGCCCTAGCTCGCTAAGATCTTGCGGACGAACTCGACGCACTCACAACACAAAGAGACACGAGATTTATACTGGTTCGGGCCACCGTTGTGGTGTAATACCCTACTCCAGTGTGGTGGTGGTGGATTGCCTCTTGGGCTGATGATGAATAGTACAGAGGGAAGAACAGCCTCCTGAGGTTGAGATGTTCTTGTGCTTGGTGACCTAGCGGGTGAGAGCTGGATGAACTGCTCGATGCCCCTACGGTGGTGGCTAGCTCTACTTATATAGGCCCCGGTCCTCTTCCAAATATTGAGCAGGAAGGGAGCCAACAACGGCGGGCAAATTTGAAGGGGGACAGCTAGTACAAGCTATCCTGACAAAAGTGGTCTTCGCCTGTGAAAGGTTCTGGTGGTGACGGCCTCTTGGGCCTCACGATGACCTCCATCTTGCCGTCCTCCTGGTCTTGGTCTCGTTGCACCGATATAGCAACCTTTGCCTGATGCCTCGGTACTCCTCGCCTGCGCCTACTTCCTTAGCACCAAAGAGGAAACAAGGACGCTGCGCGTGCTGGCGCCCGCCTGGCACCGATCGTCATGGCTCACGTCACGAGAGCCTCGTGAGGTTTACCCCGCCTTGATATCTCAGCTCCTCGTGAGCCTGCCTGACTAGGCCACTCCTGAGGAGGTCTTGCGTCGTCCGCCTCGCGAGGCTTGGCCCCTCGCGAGGGTCTTGGATGCCTTGTTGATGAAGATGGGCCGTACGGCCTGCTAGCTTAGCCACACCGTGGGCCACAGGCAGGCAAGTCTGGGGACCCCCATTCCCAGAACGCCGACATATTGATCGTTTAGTTTTATTGCTATTGCTTTCTTCATGTCATATACATATTCCTTTGACTATGAGATTATGCAACTCCCAGATACCGGAGGAATACCTTGTGTGCTATCAAACGTCACAACGTAACTGGGTGATTATAAAGATGCTCTACAGGTATCTCCGTAGGTGTTTGTTGGGTTGGCATAGATCGAGATTAGGATTTGTCACTCCGAGTATCGGAGAGGTATCTCTGGGCCCTCTCGGTAATACACATCATGATAAGCCTTGCAAGCAATGTGACTAATGAGTTAGTTGCGGGATGATGTATTACGGAAGGAGTAAAGAGACTTGCCGGTAACGAGATTGAACTAGGTATGAAGATACCGACGATCGAATCTCGGGCAAGTAACATACCGATGACAAAGGAAATGATGTATGTTGTCATTGCGGTTTGACCGATAAAGATCTTCGTAGAATATGTGGGAACCAATATAAGCATCTAGGTTCCATTGTTCGTTATTGACCGGAGATGTGTCTCGGTCATGTCTACATAGTTCTCGAACCCGTAGGGTCCGCACGCTTAATGTTCGATGACGATTTGTATTATGAGTTATGTGTTTTGGTGACCAAAGATTGTTTGGAATCCCGGATGAGATCACGGACATGATGAGGAGTCTCGAAATGCTCGAGAGGTAAAGATTGATATATTGGACGATAGTATTTGGACACCAGAATGGTTCTGGAGTGTTTCGGGTATTTATCGGAGTACCGATGGGTTACCGGAACCCCCCGGGGGAAGTAATGCGCGACATGGGCCATAGGAGGGAGGCAAGGCAGCCCACAAGGGGGTGGCACGCGCCCCCCACATGGGGAGTCCGAATTTGAGTGGGGAAGGGGGCGGCGCCCCCTTTCCTTCTCCTTCTCCCTCTCCTTTCCCCTTTCCCTCTCCGGTAAAAGGAAGGGGGGTCCGAATTGGACTTGGAGTCCTAGTAGGACTCCTCCCCACTTGGGGGCGCACCTAGGCCGGCTCCTCCCCTCTCCTCCTTTATATACAGGGGCGGGGGCACCCCTAAGGCACACCACTGTTTACTCCTCCGGTCATATTGTCGCAGTGCTTAGGCGAAGCCCTGCGCGGATCACTTCACCATCACCGTCACCACGCCGTCGTGCTGACGAAACTCTCCCTCGACACTTTGCTGGATCAAGAGTTCGAGGGATGTCATCGAGCTGAATGTGTGCAGAACTCGGATGTGTCGTACGTTCGGTACTTGATCGGTTGAATCGAGAAGACGTTCGACTACATCAACCGCGTTAAACTAACGCTTCCGCTTTCGGTCTACGAGGGTACATGGACACACTCTCCCCTTCTCGTTTCTATGCACCTCCTAGATAGATCTTGCGTGATCGTAGGAAGTTTTTTGAAATTGCATGCTATGTTCCCCAACAATGCATCATAATAGGAGCAATCAAATACAGTAGCAAAATCTAATGCAAGCATGAGAGAGAATGGAATGGGCGATATAGGTGATGGAAATATGCCCTATAAGAGGGAGGCAAGGCAGCCCACAAGGGGGTGGCGCGCCCCACCCATTAGGAGTCCGAATTGGAGTGGGGAAGGGGGCGGCGCCCCCCTTTCCTTCTCCTTCTCCCTCTCCTTTCCCCTTCCCCTCTCCGGTAAAAGGAAGGGGGTCCGAATTGGACTTGGAGTCCTAGTAGGACTCCTCCCCACTTGGGGCGCGCCTAGGCCGGCCTCCTCCCCTCTCCTCCTTTATATACAGGGGTGGGGGGCACCTCTAAGGCACATCAATTGTTCTTAGCCGTGTGCAGTGCCCCCCTCCACCGTTTACTCCTCTGGTCATATTGTCGTAGTGCTTAGGCGAAACCCTGCGCGAATCACTTCACCATTACCGTCACCACGCCGTTGAGCTGACGAAACTCTCCCTCGACACTTTGCTGGATCAAGAGTTCGAGGGACGTCATCGAGCTGAACATGTGCAGAACTCGGAGGTGTCGTACGTTCGGTACTTGAGATGATAGTGTTATTGACAGAGTTCTTCAATCACTGCCACCAAGCTATAAAGGCTTTGTGATGAACTATAATATGCAACGGATGGAGAAGACTATTCCCGAGCTCTTCGCAATGCTCAAAGCTGCGGAGGTAGAAATCAAGAAGGAGCATCAAGTGTTGATGGTTAACAAGACCACTAGTTTCAAGAAAAAGGGTAAAGGAAAGAAGGGGAACTTCAAGAAGAATGGCAAGCAAGCTGCCACTCCCGGGAAGAAGCCCAGGTCTGGACCTAAGCCTGAAACTGAGTGCTTCTACCGCAAAGGGATTGGTCACTGGAAGCGGAACTGCCCCAATTATTTGGTGGATAAGAAGGATGGCAAAGTGAACAAAGGTATATTTGATATACATGTTATTGATGTGTACCTTACTAATGATCGTAGTAGTGCCTGGGTATTTGATACCGGTTCCGTTGCTCATATTTGTAACTTGAAATAGGGACTACAGATTAAACGAAGATTGGCTAAGGACGAGGAGACGATGCACGTCGGGAGTGGTTCCAAGGTCGATGTGATCGCCGTCGGCATACTACCTCTACATCTACCTTCGGGATTAGTTTTAGACCTGAATAATTGTTATTTGGTGCCAGCGTTGAGCATGAACATTATATCTGGATCTTGTTTAATGCGAGACGGTTATTCATTTAAATCAGAGAATAATGATTGTTCTATTTATATGAGTAATATCTTTTATGGTCATGCACCCTTGAAGAGTGGTCTATTTTTGTTGAATCTCGATTGTGGTGATACACATATTGATAATATTGATGCCAAAAGATGCAAAGTTGATAATGATAGTGCAGCATATTTGTGGCACTGCCATTTAGGTCATATTGGTGTAAATCTCATGAAGAAACTCCATGCAGATGGACTTTTGGAATCACTTGATTATGAATCATTTGATGCTTGCAAACTATGCCTCATGGGCAAGATGACTAAAACTCCGTTCTCCGGAACAATGGAGCGAGCTACTGACTTATTGGGAATAATACATACCGATGTATGCGGTCCAATGAGTGTTGAGGCTCGCGGCGGGTATCGTTATTTTCTGACCTTCACAGATGATTTGAGCAGATATGGGTATATCTACTTAATGAAACACAAGTCTGAAACATTTGAAAAGTTCAAAGAATTTCAGAGTGAAGTGGAAAATCATCATAACAAGAAAATAATGTTTCTACGATTTGATCACGGAGGCGAATATTTGAGTTACGAATTTGGTCTTCATTTAAAACAACGTGGAATAGTTTCACAACTCACGCCACCTGGAACACCACAGCGTAATGGTGTGTCCGAACATCATAACTATACTTTATTAGATATGGTGCGATCTATGATGTCTCTTACCAATTTACCACTATAATTTTGGGGTTATGCATTAGAGACAGCTGCATAACGTGAATGCAGCTATCTCTAACGCATAACCCCAAAATGATAGTGGTAAATCAGTAAGAGACATCATAGATCGCACCATATCTAATAAAGTACAGTTACGATGTTCGGACACACCATTACGCTGTGGTGTTCCAGGTGGCTTGAGTTGTGAAACTATTCCATATTGTTTTAAATGAAGGCCAAACTCGCAACTCAAATATTCGCCTCCGCGATCAGATCGTAGAAACATTATTTTCTTGTTACGATGATATTCCACTTCACTTTGAAATTCTTTGAACTTTTCAAATGTTTCAGACTTGTGTTTCATTAAGTAGATATATCCATATCTGCTCAAATCATCTGTGGAGGTTTGAAAACAATGATCCCCGCCGCGAGCCTCAACACTCATCGGACCGCATACATCGGTATGTATTATTCCCAATAAGTCAGTGGCTCGCTCCATTGTTCCGGAGAACGAAGTTTTAGTCATCTTGCCCATGAGGCATGGTTCGCAAGCATCAAATGATTCATAATCAAGTGATTCCAAAAGTCCATCTGCATGGAGTTTCTTCATGAGCTTTACACCAATATGACCTAAACGGCAGTGCCACAAATATGTTGCACTATCATTATCAACTTTGCATCTTTTGGCATCAATATTATGAATATGTGTATCACCACGATCGAGATTCAATAAAAATAGACCACTATTCAAGGGTGCATGACCATAAAAGATATTACTCATATAAATAGAACAACCATTATTATCTGATTTAAATGAATAACCGTCTCACATCAAACAAGATCCAGATATAATGTTCATGCTCAACGCTGGCAGCAAATAACAATTATTTAGGTCTAAAACTAATCCCGAAGCTAGATGTAGAGGTAGCATGCCGACGGTGATCACATCGACCTTGGAACCATTCCCGACGCGCATCGTCACCTCATCCTTAGCCAATCTTCGTTTAATCCGTAGCCCCTATTTCGAGTTGCAAATATGAGCAACAAAACCAGTATCAAATACCCAGGCGCTACTATGAGCATTAGTAAGGTACACATCAATAACATGTATATCAAATATACCTTTGTTCACTTTGCCATCCTTCTTATCCGCCAAATACTTGGGGCAGTTCCGCTTCCAGTGACCAGTCCCTTTGCGGTAGAAGCACTTAGTTTCAGGCTTGGGTCCAGACTTGGGCTTCTTCTCGGGAGTGACAACTTGCTTTCCATTCTTCTTGAAGTTCCCCTTCTTTCCCTTGCCCTTTTTCTTGAAACTAGTGGTCTTGTTAACCATCAACACTTGATGCTCTTTCTTGATTTCTAGCCCCACAGCTTTGAGCATAGTGAAGAGCTCGGGAATTGTCTTATCCATCCCTTGTATATTATAGTTCATCACAAAGCCTTTGTAGCTTGGTGGCAGTGATTGAAGAACTCTGTCAATAACACTATCATCTGGAAGATTAACTCCCAGCTGAGTCAAGTGGTTATGGTACCCAGACATTCTGAGTATGTGTTCACTGACAGAACTGTTCTCCTCCATCTTGCAGCTATAGAACTTGTTGGAGAAATAGACACCCGCCAGTTGCTGCTAGTTGCCAATAACTTTTACAAAACATGATCATCTCATACTATAACGTATATCACATCATGTCTTGACCATATCACATCACAACATGCCCTGCAAAAACAAGTTAGACGTCCTGTACTTTGTTGTTGCAAGTTTTACGTGGCTGCTACGGGCTTCTAGTAAGAACCGTTCTTACCTATGCATCAAAACCACAACGATGTTTCGTCAAATTTGCTATTTTAACCTTCAACAAGGACCGGGCATAGTCAAATTTGATTCAACTAAAGTTGGATAAATAGACACCCGCCAGCCACCTTTATGCAAAACAAGTTCCATATCTGTCGGTGGAACTGGTCTCATGAACGTGGTCATGTAAGGTTGGTCCGGCCACTTCATCCAACAATACCACCGAACCAAAATAAGACGTTGGTGGTAAGCAGTATGACTATCATCACCCACAACTCTCTGCGTTCTACTCGTGCATATCATCTACACATAGACCTGGCTCTGATACCACTGTTAGGGAACATAGCATGCAATTTCAAAAAAAATCCTACGCTCATGCAAGATCTATCTAGAAGATGCATAGCAACGAGAGGGGGAGAGTGTGTCCACGTACCCTCACAGACCGAAAGTGGAAGCATTAGCTTAACGCGGTTGATGTAGTCGAACGTCTTCTCGATTCAACCGATCAAGCACCGAACGTACGACACCTCCGAGTTCTGCACATGTTCAACTCGATGACGTCCCTTGAACTCTTGGTCCAGCAAAGTGTCGGAGGTGATGGTGAAGTAATCCGCGCAGGGCTTCGCCTAAGCACTACGTGAATTTGACCGGAGGCGTAAACTGTGGAGGGGGGTGCCGCACATGGCTTGGAACAATTGATGTGTGTTAGAGGCGCCCCCACTGATACGTCCATTTTGCATCATGCTTTTATATCGATATTTATTGCATTATGGGCTGTTATTACACATTATGCAACAATACTTATGCTTATTCTCTCTTATTTTACAAGGTTTACACGAAGAGGGAGAATGCCGGCAGGTGGAATTCTGGGCTAGAAAAGGAGCAAATATTAGAGACCTATTCTGCACAACTCCAAAGTCCTGAAACTTCACGGAGGCATGTTTTGGAATATATAAAAAATATTGGGCAAAGAAAGAACCAGAGGGGGGGCCACCCATCATCCACGAGGGTGGGGGCGCGCCCTACCCCCTGGGCGCGCCCCTGCCTCGCGGGCCCCCTAGCAGGCCTCCGGTGCCCATCTTTTGCTATATGAAGTCTTTCGCCTTGGAAAAAATCAGAAGGAAGCTTTCGGGACGAAGTGCCGCCGTCTCGAGGCGGAACCTGGCGAAACCAATCTAGGGCTCCGGCGGAGCTGTTCTGCCGGGGAAACATCCCTCCGAGAGGGGGAAATCATCACCATCGTCATCACCATCGATCTTCTCATCGGGAGGGGGTCAATATCCATCAACATCTTCACCAGCACCATCTCATCTCAAACCCTAGTTCATCTCTTGTATCCAATCTTTGTCTCAAAACCTCATATTGGTACCTGTGGGTTGCTAGTAGTGTTGATTACTCCTTTTGGTTGATGCTAGTTGGTTTATTCGGTGGAAGATCATATGTTCAGATCCTTTATGCATATTAATACCCCTTTGATTATGAACATGAATATGATTTGTGAGTAGTTACGTTTGTTCCAGAGGACATGGGAGAAGTCTTGCTATAAGTAGTCATGTGAATTTGGTATTCGTTCGATATTTTGATGAGATGTATGTTGTCTTTCCTCTAGTGGTGTTATGTGAACGTCGACTACATGACACTTCACCATTGTTTGGGCCTAGGGGAAGGCATTTGGAAGTAATAAGTAGATGATGGGTTGCTAGAGTGACAGAAGCTTAAACCCTAGTTTATGCGTTGCTTCGTAAGGGGCTGATATGGATCTATATGTTTCATGCTATGGTTAGGTTTACCTTAATACTTCTTTTGTAGTTGCGGATGCTTGCAAGAGGGGTTAATCATAAGTGGGATGCTTGTCCAAGGAAGGGCAGTACCCAAGCACTGGTCCACCCACATATCAAATTATCAAAGTAACGAACGCGAATCATATGAGCATGATGAAAACTAGCTTGACGATAATTCCCATATGTCCTCGGGAGCGTTTTCCTTTATATAAGAGTTTGTCCAGGCTTGTCCTTTGCTACAAAAAGGACTGGGCCAGCTTGCTGCACCTTGTTTACTTTTGTTACTTTGTTATCCATTACAAATTACCTTATCACAAAACTATCTGTTACCGATAATTTCAGTGCTTGCAAAGAATACCTTACTAAAAACCGCTTGTTCATTTCCTTCTGCTCCTCGTTGGGTTCGACACTCTTACTTATCGAAAGGACTACGATAGATCCCCTATACTTGTGGGTCATCACCCACCCCCGTATATAAAGGAGGGAGAGGGGAGGTGGTCGGCCCTAGGCGTGCCCCAAGTGGGAGGAGTCCCACTTGGGCTCCTAGTACGATTCGCCCCTTCCTTTTATCGGAGGGGGAAAGGGGGAAGGAGAGAGAGAGAGAGGGAGAAGGAAAGGGGGGCGCCTGAAAGCACAAGTGCTCCCTAGGTGATTTTGGTAATTAATGTCAACATATCTCTTGTTGGACTAATACTTTTATCTAGTATATTTTAGATGAGTTCAACAGTGGAGTGGCGTGGACAAGAGGATGTGGAACCCCTTCAAGATGCTAAGGACGGAAGATTGGCGAAAGCTCAAAAGCTCAAGACTCTACATTTTAATTTTAGTGATCCAAGATCACATTGAGTCTATAGGAAAGCCAATACTATTAAAAGGGGATGAGGTGTTGCTTAATGGCTTGCTTGCTCAAACTGCTTAGTGATATGCTCCAAAAGCCCTCAACCACTTTCTCATTTCCACATATGTCCTAAACCAAAAGTCAAACTCGGCCCCACCGATTTGATTTATCCGGCGCCACCGAGTTCATTTGACATAGCCACTGCCAGAAACCCTAGTCAGTTCGGTCTCACTTATGGGATCTCGGTCTCACCGAGATGGGCTTGCAAACTCTCTAGTGCCTATTGCAATAATTTCGGTCTCACTGAGATATGCAATCGGTCTCACCAAGTTTGCTTTACCAACTCTCTGGTTAGCTTATTACCAAAATCGGTCCCACCGAGTTTGTGTAATCGGTCAAACCGAGATGAGGTTTTACCCTAACCCTAGCACATCGGTCCCACCGAGTTGATCATATCGGTCCCACCAAAAAGCCTAATGTTCACATTTTGAACTAAATCGGTCTGACTGAGTTTTATGATTTGGTCCCACCGAGTTTGGTAAATTGTGTGTAACGGCTAGATTTTGTGTGGAGGCTATTTATACCCCTCCACCCACTCTTCATTCGTGGAGAGAGCCATCAGAACGTGCCTACACTTCCAA
Source organism: Aegilops tauschii subsp. strangulata (assembly GCF_002575655.3). NCBI lineage: Eukaryota > Viridiplantae > Streptophyta > Magnoliopsida > Poales > Poaceae > Aegilops > Aegilops tauschii. The sequence goes on from NC_053041.3 coordinate 511,564,619, forward strand.
CATACATTTTCTGATAGAGAACCACCTACTCATGTGTTGAGACCAAGATATTCCATTCGAACCACAAGAATCTTGATCTCTAGCCTCCCCCAAGTTGCTTTCCACTCAAATCATCTTTCCACCAAATCCAAATCTGTGAGAGAGAGTTGAGTGTTGGGTAGACTATCATTTGAAGCACAAGAGTAAGGAGTTCATCATCAACACGCCATCTATTACCTTTTGGAGAGTGGTGTCTCCTAGATTGGTTAGGTGTCACTTGGGAGCCTCCGTCAAGATCGTGGAGTTGAACCAAGGAGTTTGTATGGGCAAGGAGATCGCCTACTTCGTGAAGATCTACCCTAGTGAGGCAAGTCCTTCGTGGGCGATGGCTATGGTGGGATAGACAACGTTGCTTCTTCGTGGACCCTTCGTGGGTGGAGCCCTCCGTGGACTCGCGCAGCCGTTACCCTTCGTGGGTTGAAGTCTCCATCAACGTGGATGTACGATAGCACCACCTATCGAAACCACGGAAAAAATCTTTGTGTCTCCAATTGGGTTTGCATACTCCAATCCCATCCCTTTACATTCTTGCAAATTGCATGCTTTACTTTCCGCTGCTCATATACTCTTGCCATGCTTGCTTGAAATGTATTGTGAATGTTTAAACTTGTGCTAAAACTCCACCTTAACTTGAAGAAATTGAAAACTGCTACTTTTCTTTGTTGAGGGTCTAATCACCCCCTCTAGACACCTCTTCTCGATCCTCTCAATTGGTATCAGAGCATTGGTCTCCATTGCTTTGGTTTAATCACCATTGGAGGAAGATGGATGAGTCTATGTTGGGGAGTCTTAGACATAGAGTGCCTATACTTGATGGAGAGTTCTTTCATGAGTGGAAAATTGAGATGCTTGAGATTTTCAATGAATATCATTTGAACAAGTACATTACTAGCCCTTGTGCACCTCATGTTGATCCTTTGCATCCTACCCTTGATGATTCTATTGACATGATCCGCAACCTTAGAACTGTTAATCTTATCACTAGAGGTTTGCCTAGAAACTTGATTGGTTGCTTGCCTACTCTTGAATGTGCCTACACTATGTGGAGATTTCTTGAGGAACGATTTCCAAACTATTCCTTGTAAAACTTAGATGAAATTCTTCATAAGTCCATTGCCTTGAGTAAGATGAATTCCAATGATCCTAAGTTTGGTGATTGTCTATTTGAGCTTACTAACCTTATGCATTCCAAAGGAGATGTTGGAATCATTAGCGATATCATCTCCAAAGCCATTAGAATTCATAATGATGAATATTGTGATGATCATTTATCTAATGAATCACTCTCTCTAGGAATTGATCCATCACATGACAATGTTGAGCATGGATACTATGATGAGGATGATGATAGTGACTTTGATCTCGATGAGTCTATGAGACACTTTGGTCGTATGGCTAATCTTCGCGGCTACATGGATAGAGGAAAGGAATGGGTCCTTGATAGTGGATGTACCGATCACATGACCGGAGATAAGGATATGTTTCGTGAGCTTGCTGAAAACGACGGCCCTCGAAAGTATGTCACCTTTGGTGATAACTCAAAGGGTAAGGTGGTTGGCCTTGGTAAGGTGGCCATCTCACATGATAGCTCCATACAAAATGTTATGCTTGTTGAATCTCTTGGCTACAATTTACTTTCCGTATCTAGACTTGCTGACTTTGGTTTCAATGTCCTATTTACTGAAGTAGATTGCCAAGTGTTTCGCAGAGATAACCACAATATGGTCTTTAACGGTATACGTAGAGGTGATCTTTACATTGTTGATTTCACTAAAGGCTCAACCTAGAACTTGCTTAATTGCTAAATCTTCCAAAGGTTGGTTGTGGCATAGAAGATTAGGTCATGTGGGCATGCGAAATCTTGATAAGCTTATTAAAGGTGATCATATCCTTGGAGTAAAAGATGTTATATTTGACAAGGATAGATTGTGTAGTGCTTGTCAAGCAGGAAAACAAGTTGGAGGAAGTCACCCCGTGAAGAACATCATGACCACGAGAAGACCACTCGAGCTACTTCATATGGATCTCTTTGGTCCCAATGCCTACAAAATTCTCGGTGGAAACTCATTTGGTCTAGTCATAGTTGATGATTTTTCAAGATTTACGTGGGTGTTCTTTCTTGATGATAAATCGCAGGTCCAAAAGATCTTCAAGAATTTCGCTAGGAAGGCCCAAAATCAATTTGAAGTGAAGATCAAGAAGGTTCACAGCGGCAACGGAACGGAGTTCAAGAACGCAAATGTGGATGCCTTTCTTGACGAAGAGGGGATTTCACACGAGTTCTCGGCTACGTACACACCTCAACAAAATGGAGTTGTTGAGAGGAAGAACCGGACTCTTATTGAGATGGCGAGAATGATGCTTAATGAGTACAAGACGCTAAAACACTTTTGGGCGGAAGCGGTTGAGACAGCTTGTCATGCAACAAATCGCTTATATCTTCACAAGCTACTCGGCAAGACGGCATACAAGCTTCTCACCGGTAACAAACCCCAAGTTGTATACTTTCGAGTATTTGGCTCAAAGTGCTATATTCTTGATAAGCATCACCGTTCTAAATTTTCTCCTAAATCTCATGAGGGTTTCCTACTTGGTTACGGCTCAAACTCCCACACTTACCGTGTCTACAACAATTTCACCCAAAAGGTTGAAGAGACGGTAGATGTGAAGTTTGATGAATCTAACGGCTCGCCAGTAGAGCAATTGCCAATTGATGTAGGAGACAAAGACCCTTCAGAAGCAATCCAAGACTTGTCTATTGGCAAAATTCGTCCAATGGAGGTGAAGGAGAGTACCTCGTCCATCCAAGTGGAAGACTCTACCTCACGACAAGGTGAACCAAGAGTTGACCTGGAAGCATCCACAAGTGGGACACGCCAAGATGAAGAAAACGAGGAAGTACACCAAGATGAACCTCATGAACCTCCTTCTCCACCTAGACAAGAGAACGACAACGTCAGCAATGAAGAAGGACAAGAAGAAGAACAAGATGATGAAGAAGATGTTCCACCTCGACCCAAGCAAAAGCTCTCACGAGTTCGAGCAAGAGTCTCAATAGACCATCCCGTTGAACAAATCTTCAATGATATCCAAACCGGGAGAATCACTCGCTCTAAAACTCGCTTGGCTAATTTTTGTGAACATTATTCATTCATCTCTAGCATTGAACCTATGAAGGTTGAAGAAGCATTGGAAGATCTGGATTGGATAAATGCCATGCATGAAGAGCTACGCAACTTTGAGAGAAACCAAGTGTGGACATTGGTCGAGAAGCCCGATAACAACCACAACATCATCGGTACCAAATGGGTGTTTCGCAACAAGCAAGACGAAGATGGACAAGTCGTTCGCAACAAAGCACGTCTCGTTGCCCAAGGCTACACTCAAGTCGAAGGTATGGACTATGGTGAGACATATGCCCCCGTTGCTAGACTTGAGTCCATCCGCATCTTGCTTGCCTATGTTAATCACCATGATATCACCTTGTACCAAATGGACATTAAAAGTGCTTTTCTAAATGGTGAAATTGAGGAGGAATTTTATGTTAAACAACCTCCCGGCTTTGTTAATCCTAAGAAACCCGATCATGTTTACAAACTTCACAAAGCTCTTTATGGTCTTAAACAAGCTCCTAGAGCGTGGTATAAATGCTTGACCAAGTTCCTTATTGAAAAAGGCTTTGAGATTGGGAAGATAGATTCTACTCTTTTTACTAAAAGCATTAATGGTGAATTATTTGTGTGCCAAATTTATGTTGATGACATCATATTTGGTTCAACTAACCCCCATTTTAGTGAAAAATTTGGAAAGCTAATGTCGGAGAAGTTTGAGATGTCTATGATGAGTGAACTCAAGTTCTTTCTTGGTTTGCAAATCAAGCAAACTAAGGAACGCACCTTTGTTTCTCAAACAAAGTATACCAAGGACTTATTCAAGAAGTTCAACATGCAAGAATGCAAAGGTATGAATACACCCATGCCTACTAGTGGACATCTTGACTTGACCAAGGATGGCGAGCCGGTTGACCAAAAGGTTTACCGTTCTAAGATTGGTTCATTGTTATATCTATGTGCCTGCCATCCCGATATTATGCTAAGTGTGTGCATGTGTGCACGATATCAAGCGGCCCCCATAGAATGTCATCTTAAGGATGTGAAAAGGATAGTGAGATACTTAATACATACACCAAATTTTGGCATTTGGTATCCTAAGAGGTCCTCGTTTGATCTTGTTGGCTACTCCGATTCGGACTATGCCGGTGACAAGGTTGATAGAAAGTCCACTTCGGGTACTTGCCAATTTCTTGGTAGATCTCTTGTGTCTTGGTCCTCCAAGAAACAAAACTCGGTATCCTTATCCACCACCGAAGTGGAATACATTACCGCCGGTTCATGTTGTGCTCAATTACTTTGGATGATCCAAACTCTTAAAGATTATGGGGTCTATGTGAAACATGTTCCATTGCTTTGTGACAACGAAAGTGCTTTTAAGATTGCTCACAATCCCGTGCAACATTCTCGAACTAAGCATATTGAAGTTCATCATCATTTCATTTGAGATCATGTTGCTATAGGGGACATTGATCTTAAGCATGTTCGCACCGATAAGCAATTGGCGGATATATTCACCAAACCGCTTGATGAGAAAGTATTTTGCCGTTTGAGAGGTGAATTGAACATCATTGATGCTTCAAACTTGGAGTAGATACTCCATTTGGATACATGCAAGGCATGAGCCTTTGACTAATCCTTGATATTTCTCTTATGATGATGATCACATGTCTTGGATATATTCGCACCCTTGCATGCTATCTAACCCTTGTAGGTACTTGGATGAATCTAAATCTATGAGTTTGCAACTCACTCACATCTTGAGCAATCTCCACATCACCAAGTCTCTACAATATGGTGGTTGAAGACAAGGAAGCATGAAACCCTTCAACATATCCTTTGACAAATTCTATATATCAAATTTCATTTGGTGTCAAATTCATGATTGTCATTTTGGATACACAAGTGCTTTTCTTTGCAAGACTAATCCATGTAGGTAGATGAACTCAAACTACAAGTGGTGCTCCCAACTCTTGATGAGCTACATCAACCTTGAGCATCCCACACAAGTTCGACTACATGATCAAGTTCAACACCACCACCCAAGGTATGTTATTCCATCTAAGAGAAGCTTTACCCAAATCATGGGTCAAAGCAACTCAACAAGATTTGAATACATCAAAATGCTTAGACAAAAAATGTGAAGGAAATATGCCCTAGAGGCAATAATAAAGTTATTATTTATTTCCTTATATCATGATAAATGTTTATTATTCATGCTAGAATTGTATTAACCGGAAACTTGATACATGTGTGAATACATAGACAAACAGAGTGTCACTAGTATGCCTCTACTTGACTAGCTCGTTGATCAAAGATGGTTATGTTTCCTAGCCATAGACATGAGTTGTCATTTGATTAACGGGATCACATCATTAGGAGAATGATGTGATTGACTTGACCCATTTCGTTAGCTTAGCACGCGATCGTTTAGTATGTTGCTATTGCTTTCTTCATGACTTATACATGTTCCTATGACTATGAGATTATGCAACTCCCGTTTACCGGAGGAACACTTTGTGTGCTACCAAACGTCACAACGTAAATGGGTGATTATAAAGGTGCTCTACAGGTGTCTCCAAAGGTACTTGTTGGGTTGGCGTATTTCGAGATTAGGATTTGTCACTCCAATTGTCGGAGAGGTATCTCTGGGCCCACTTGGTAGTGCACATCACTATAAGCCTTGCAAGCATTGTGACTAATGAGTTAGTTGCGGGATGATGTGTTACGGAACGAGTAAAGAGACTTGCCGGTAACGAGATTGAACTAGGTATCGAGATACCTACGATCAAATCTTGGGCAAGTAACATACCGATGACAAAGGGAACAACGTATGTTGTTATGCGGTCTGACCGATAAAGATCTTCGTAGAATATGTGGGAGCCAATATGGGCATCCAGGTCCCGCTATTGGTTATTGACCGGAGACGTGTCTCGGTCATGTCTACATAGTTCTCGAATCCGTAGGGTCCGCACGCTTAACGTTGCGATGACAGTTTTATTGAGTTTTGATGTACCGAAGGAGTTCGGAGTCCCGGATGAGATCGGGGATATGACGAGGAGTCTCGAAATGGTCGAGACGTAAAGATCGATATATTGGACGACTATATTCGGACTTCGGAAAGGCTCCGAGTGATTCGGATATTTTTCGGAGTACCGGAGAGTTACGGGAATACGTATTGGGCCTTATTGGGCCATACGGGAAAGAAGAAAAAGGGCCTCAAGGGGGGCCGCACCCCTCCCCTTGGTCTGGTCCGAATTGGACTAGGGAAGGGGGGCGCCCCCTTCCTTCCTTCTCTTTTTCCCTTCCTCTTTTCCTATTCCATATGGGAGGTGGAATCCTACTAGGACTAGGGAGTCCTAGTAGGACTACACACTTGGTGCGCCCCCTCCTAGGGCCGGCCTCTTCCTCCCTTGCTCCTTTATATACGGGGCAGGGGGGCACCCCAGAGACACAACAATTGATCCTTGAGATCTCTTAGCCGTGTGCGGTGCCCCCCTCCACCATATTACACCTCGATAATACCATTGCAGAGCTTAGGCGAAGCCCTGCGTCGGTGGAACATCATCATCGTCACCATGCCGTCGTGCTGACGAAACTCTCCCTCAACACTCGGCTGGATCGGAGTTCGAGGGACGTCATCGAGCTAAACTTGTGTAGAACTCGGAGGTGCCGTACGTTCGGTACTTGATCGGTCGGATCGTGAAGACGTACGACTACATCAACCGCGTTGTGATAACGCTTCCGCTGTCGGTCTACGAGGGTACGTGGACAACACTCTCCCCTCTTGTTGCTATGCATCACCATGATCTTGCGTGTGCGTAGGAATTTTTTTGAAATTACTACGTTCCCCAACAAAATGGTAACCCCATTTTGAGCTTAAACATGAGTATGACCTACCATCAAGTGTTCTCACTTGACTCCTCAGTCAATATACTCTAACATAGGTGACTTGTCGCCGACCAATTCTAGATGAAGTTCCCTAGTGTTTCTGTGTGTTCTTGCATTTGTCTCTTGCATATTTGTTCCCCTTATTTAATCTAGATTTCTTTTTCTTTTCTTTGTTATGTTCTGCATTCCCTGCATCTAATTCATTGCAAATCCTTCAGTTAATTCCTTGCAAATCTTTGTGAGATCTTATTTGCCTAGTGAGCTGAATGACAATTGTTCTTTCTCTATGTTGAACTCGGACACACCAGTTTGTCTCTTTCGGTCAAACCGAACCATTTCGGTGCCACCGAAGAAAACAACTCGGTGTAACCGATTTCAACGCTGAGAAGACACTTTGTCATTTACATCCTGCATATTTGTTCCAGCTCCACTCGATGATTCTTGTCCTCTACGTGCATCACATTCTATATGCTGCTTTGCTCTGTGACTCAAGGACCAAACCTATCTTGACTCACACTCCAGAAGATCCTTCTTGGAAATTGATGTCAAAGGGGGAGAGAGAGATCACATCAAAGCTTAATCACTTCAAAAGGGGGAGAGTACTTCAAAGGGGGAGAGTGCTTAATCACATCCAAGAGCCCCAGATGCTTGGTATTCAAGAGGAGAGAAGTCACATGTCTTTAAGAGGGGAAAGAGATGTTAGTTTGTGTTATGATTTTTGTGCTCTGATTTGTTTTGCTCTGATTTTCTTTTCCCTACATTCTTTGCATATCTTTACCTTTGGGGACATGTCTATATCCAATAGAGTACTTAGTACTCACTCTCTACATGTCATCCCAGTCTTGGTACTCTTGTGGTTTACCGTTTGCTCTGTTTAGTAGATGTATCTGTGTTATCTAACCTTGTTTACTCAGGTTCATCTCTTCCAAAGCCAGCTCAAGACCACAAGGTAAGTATATGCATCACACTCATGTGCATGATGATCTCTTGCTGATGTACATATTCTTTGCAAGAAGGACTCATGAACATGAAGGTACAATTCCTATATTCACATCATTTGCTCTGATGCATATAGCCAAGATACATGTAACACATTGCTTGCTCTGTCATTCTTATGCAGTCACATGCTCTTATATTCCATATTTACATGATTGCATACATGTAGGGGGAGCCTATGCATGTTACATGTCTTTCCAAAGCTTTACTTGCTATTCTTTATATCTTTATCTAAAGCTTTGATGTATGTTGTCATCAATTACCAAAAAGGGGGAGATTGAAAGCACAAGTGCTCCCTGGGTGATTTTGGTAATTAATGTCAATATATCTCTTGTTGGACTAATACTTTTATCTAGTATATTTCAGATGAGTTTAACAGTGGAGTGGCGTGGACAAGAGGATGTGGAACCCCTTCAAGATGCTAAGGACAGAAGATTGGCAAAAGCTCAAAAGCTCAAGACTCTACATTTTCATTTTAGTGATCCAAGATCACATTGAGTCTATAGGAAAGCCAATACTATTAAAAGGGGATGAGGTGTTGCTTAATGGCTTGCTTGCTCAAAGTGCTTAGTGATATGCTCCAAAAGCCCTCAACCACTTTCTCATTTCCACATATGTCCTAAACAAAAAGTCAAACTCGGCCCCACCGATTTGATCTATCCGGCGCCACCGAGATCATTTGACATAGCCACTGCCAGAAACCCTAGTCAGTTCGGTCTCACCGATGGGATCTCGGTCTCACTGAGGGAGTCCTGGACTAAGGGGTCCTCGGGCGTCCGGCCTGTTAGCCGTGGGCCGGACTGATGGGTCGTGAAGATACAAAGACCGAAGACTCTACTCGTGTCCAGATGGGACTCTCCTTGGCGTGGAAGGCAAGCTTGGCAACCAGATATGAAGATTCCTTTCTCTGTAACCGACTTTATGTAACCCTAGTTCCCTCCGGTGTCTATATGAACCAGAGGGATAGGTCTGTAGACAACAATCATAATCATAGTCATACATGCTAGACTTCTAGGGTTTAGCCATTACGATCTTGTGGTAGATCAACTCTTGTAATACTCATACTCATCAAGATCAATCAAGAAAGAAGTAGGGCATTACCTCCACAGAGAGGGCCCGAACCTGGGTAAAACATTCCGTCCCCCGTCTCCTGTTACCATCGACCTTAGACGCACAGTTCGGGACCCCCTACCCGAGATCCGCTGGTTTTGACACCGACATTGGTGCTTTCATTGTGAGTTCCGCTGTGACGTCGAAGATAGGATCGATGGCTCGCCTTGTTCTCAAGGACAATGTCATCTCCGAAGGAGCATTGGCCCCATGCCAAACCCTCCGGCTGGGCGGCTTTACCATGACCGCCCGTTCGGCCGTTAAGCCGATGATGACTTCTCGGGTCATCGAAAATCCTCTCCAAATACTCCAAGCAGATGGATCTGGCAGAGTTGTCGTCTTTAAATGAGCTCCTAGATCGCATCGCCACCCTGGGGGTCGCCACAGACTATGATCGGGTTTGGCTTAAACCCGACCAGAGAGAAATTAAAACTCCACCGATCACCCATCAGATAGCGGTAGTAGAGGAGCAAGACGGCAACTCTTCCTCTATACTGGGGACGAACTGTGTTCGGATCTCCAAGCTTGAAGAACCGGACGCCTGCCGGCAGAATGACACGCCTTGTCCTCCGAACATAGAATCGGACGACAAGCCTAAAAAATCAGTTGACATCCCGGAGCCCGAACTATTAAGTTCGGAAGTTCTTCAGACTCCGAATCCCAAATTGGGTCAGGATTCGGATTTAAATAGGAGAGAACTCCCTGAGGATCAGAATGAGGCTTGTCGCATTGTCCGGCGTTTGAAGGCCTACAAGGTCCACGACGGAGAGCTCTACAAGAAAAGCGCTACCGGAGTCCTTCAAAGATGTATCTCCGAGGAAGAGGGGCGGCAGCTCCTGGCTGAAATTCATGCCAGTCTCGGCGGTCATCATGCCGCAGCTCGGGCCCTTGTTAGCAAGGCCTTCCGTACAGGTTTTTATTGGCCGACGGCCCGAGCAGATGCACGGAACCTTGTCGAACGTTGCGTCGGATGTCGGCTCTTCGCCAACCAAAGCCATATGCCCCCACCGCTCTACAAACGATCCCCATCACTTGGCCTTTCGCGGTCTGGGCGCTCGATATGGTCGGACCCCTTAAAGGAGGAAGCCATAAGAAAAAGTATCTGCTGGTCATGGTGGATAAATTCACTAAGTGGATAGAGGCCAAACCAGTTAAAACGGCTGAGGCCGGGCCAGTGATAGAATTCATATCCGGTGTTGTGCACCGTTATGGTGTTCCACACAGCATCATCACCGATAACGGCTCCAATTTCACAGCCGATGAGGTAAAAACCTGGTGTGCTAATCTGGGCATTAAGCTCGATTACGCCTCTATCTATCACCCGGAAACAAACGGCCAAGTCAAACGGGCCAATGGTCTTATTATGAGTGGCATTAAAGCCAGACTAGTGCGGTCTTTGAGAGAATCAGACAAGCACTGGGTTGAGGAGCTCGACTCCGTACTCTGGGGCTGCGGACCATGCCCAACCGCACTACTGGATACACACCTTTCTTCATGGTGTACGGTGCGGAGGCTGTATTGCCCTACGATATTATTCATGACTCACCTCGAGTGCGCATGTACGAAGAGAGAGAGGCCGAGCTTGATCGGCAGGACAACCTAGATGCCCTGGAGGAGGAGCGCGATATTGCAAAAGCCCGTTCCGCATTTTATCAACAACAGGCCCGCAGATATCAAAGCAGAGAAGTACGGGCCAAGGCTTATAATGTTGGCGAACTCGTCTACGCTTGCCGGAGAAGAAAAAGGACAAACTCAAGCCCAAATGGGAGGATCCCTTCATCATTGACGAAGTTCTCACTGGAGGAGCGTACCACCTGCGTGATGCATCAGATAATCGCCTAGAGCCGAACCCCTAGAACGCGGCCAGACTCCGAAGATTCTATGCCTAGCGCCGAACTATTTGTTCGTCTCCTTCTCCCTATTGTTTCCATTATTATTTTCCTCTCTTTTCGTTTTTCCTTTTTTTCTAGCCTTAAAGCTTTCACGTGGCTAAACCGTGCACCTGTGACGCACACACCCTCAAAAATGTACGTCCATTATACCTGGGGGCTTCCCGGACAGAAGCTTATTATTATTTTCCGAGCATCAAGCTCATCACATATGCGTTTTTTCCCATATGTACCTTTTCTTCGCCATTATATGCATCGACATGACTTAAGTTTTGGCCAAGCTGAGTTGCCTGGCTCCTGTGCTTATGCCCTACGTTCCCATTAGTTCGGCTAGGGCATAAAGGGAGCACCTCTGCGATTGTTACTGCCGGGTCATCCGGATGTGTACCTCAGACTGGGTGAAGCTGAAAGCTAGCGTTCTAAGGGAATATTCGGTCGGTGGATTAAAGATGTTTTTGCATTCACCCCATTGTGAACCCCCAGATGTTATGTATACTGCGATTTTTCCAATCACAGTCCGGACATGCATTTTAACGCATGCACACCCAGGGAAAGGAACCCTTAACGGAACTATTCTCTCTGGAAGATGTTTCTTACAATCATAATGTAATATAACATAACTAGCCGGATACAACTTGTCTCTTCAAGCAACTATGACCCCTACGCCTAGTTTCCACGCATACCCCGGTCTATTTTACCACTCAGGTATTCGGAAACACTCCGCACCTTCGGGTCCAGAGGTCGAAGCGAAAAGGTCAGCCATGACAATCGTTTTACAATTCAGCTAGAGTTACATATGTCAAGGAAAGTACATTGTCACTTGGACTCAAAAACTTTCTCCTCTATACCGTCTAGCAGGCTGTCTAACTTATAATCCTGCTGAGAATACTTGGCGGCTACTTCTACTTGGTCATATACCATAACGGGAACTTCTTTTCCATCTGACCCTAGAGGTCCGACCCGAGCCATATGATTAGGATCAAGCTTGTATACCGTGTTTTCACCATGGCCCAGGCTTCTCGTGCACCTTCCCGGCAGGCCGATATCTTCCACAATCGAAAGCGCCGCCGCGCTCCCTTGAATAGCTGTATAAGCTCCTCCATCTTTCCTGGAGGGGAGGCGGATGGCCACAAGGCCTTGGCAACACTTCGCATCGCCTGCCGAGCTTGCTCGTGCATTTGCGACAGCTCTTGTAGTAGATCGCCCGAGAATCCGGACATCTCCTCTTCGGGACAACTGGTCAGCATACCTGCAGACATAACTCCGTTAGTCCCCTTCATCTCCGAATTACTTGAAGGTAAGTTTGACCACATACCGAATATGCCGCCCCGTAGCCTTTTATTCTCCTTCATGGAGTCAGCCAGCTAGACCCGCACATCTTTCAGTTCTTCACCCAGCTGGGTGTTTGAATCCTGGAGTTTGTTCTTCTCCTATCTGACTTGTGTCAACACACGTTCGCCCGCGGCGAGTAGTCTTTTGGACTCTTTCTCACCCGCTTGAGCAGCCTTCAATTTCTCCTCCAGTTGATCTGATGATCCTGTTATGAGATAAGCAATAGTGTTAACATAGCTGGCATATAATTATGTTTTCTCGATGGAGGGGAATATTACCAGTTGACGCCTTCTTGGATTTCTCCAGTTCGGCGGTAACAGCAGTTAGCTGTGTCCGACATTTTTCTAGCTCTTGAGACAACAGGCTATTCTTCTCCGTAAGCACCTGGTTATACAATGATCCTTAAATCAGTTGTATTAACTGCTTCAAGTCTCGGGGGCTACTGGTATATAATTATCATATTTGGACAATGTAAATTTACCCGCATATCTTTTAAATGTTGATCTGTGGCTCTGTTAAGCCCGTCTCGAGCAGCTCGGATGTATGCATCAGCCGAGCTGAAGGCATTGAATGCCTCTTTGGTAAAGTTGGGGTCCTGTAGAACGGCCCTCTGGCGCCGATGATTCACGGCGCTCTCCACTTCCGAGTTTGTGATGGATACATCATCCGAATCCTCTGCCGAAGGACAATCCGGCCTCGCCCCCGTATCAGCCCCTGTCTTTGCAGCAGGGTCTGGGTCCCGGCTGTTGGGAGTATGACCGGCCGGACCCCCGGAGATAGTCCGGTGAACTATTTTCCTGATACAGGACAAACAAAAAAGTCACAGTTGGATGCGACTGCCAAAGGGCATATTCACAAATCAATACCTCTTCGATGAAGGCTCGGCCGTGTCTTTGTTTGCCTTCCTCTTCAAAGGCTTGCCCGGCGTAGGGGCCTCTCTCTTTGGAGTTGCCTCTTGGGTAGCATGGCGCTCCGTACGCCTCCCCTTTTGAGCACGAGACAACGTGGTGGGTGAGGCAGAACAAGGGAACTCTTTCGGAGGAGATGTCTCCTGATTACTTACGTGTGAAGCAGGGAGAAGACCGGGGTAATCGGCGGTGATGGCCACTTCCGTGCCGTCATAGCTCACCTGGTAAAACACCCCGTCCTCGAGCACCAAGAATATATCCGGATCCTCTTTGAATCCGGGGTCAAGGTCCCGATTGCGGCCCTCTGGCTGTGGGGTGGTGCTGTGAAGCCCTTCGGAGATCTTTCGTCAGTGCTGTTATAAATGGACGGATTTACTTATTGAAAGTGGCTCACGGAGTGGAGTGAGTAGAGCAGAGGGGTTGGGACTTACCCAGCTAGGAGGACTGTACATGGAAAATCCATCTCTGTGCTTGATACGAAGAAATTCCACTTCCTCCCATTTGAACAGTTCGGCCAATATTTTGGCCAAAGCGGCGGCGGTATCCGGACCCTTCCGGCCGCAGTGGGAGGCGTCATCTTCCCCATTGTAGTGCCACATGGGAAGACCTTTGTATTGGAGTGGCTGAACCCCCCGTACTATGGAAGTCGCCATTACCTCGACTATTGTTAATCCGGACTGGGCGAGCGTCCTTATCTTTCTCATGAGTTGATGAACTTCCGCACTATCTTCCTCCTCGAGGCTCCGGGGCGCCAGCTGTGGCGTTTCTTCAAAGGAACACTTGTGAACTCGGGAAGACCCCTCCGAACTGGGTCAGGAAGTGCGACGTCCTCAATATAGAACCATTCGGAAGGCCACTCTTCGGATGCCTTCTTTGGTGTGCCAGACAAGTATCCGGTCTCGGCAATGCGCCATATTTCGGCTTCGCCCACTTCAAATATTGATCCCTCGTGGTTGCGCGGGACGAGACAGAATAGCTTTCTCCACAATTCGAAATGGGCCTCACAACCCAAGAATAGCTCGCAAAGAGCGACATAACCCGCAATGTGCAGGATGGAGGCGGGAGTGAAGTTGTGCAGTTGGAGGCCATAATACCCGAGAAGCCCTCGGAGGAACGGATGAACTGGAAATCTGACACCTCTTAGCAAATAGGGGACGAAGCACACTCGCTCCCCCCAGATGGATTGGGGAAATTCTCTGCCTAGGCCCCATCATTGAAGGAGTTCAACCTTGCCCGAATAGGGACCAGATCCGCGCGGGGGGGGGGGGGATCCCTGTGTTTGCAGCTTCACTAGCTGACCGTGGGATACAGAACATTTCTCCCAATCGCCTTTTTCTAGGACGCAGGGACGGGAGGAGCTGGGAGAGCTAGCCATGTTGTTGTGGTCTTTCCTAGCAAGCTCTGAGATTTTTCCGCGTGGTGCTGAACGGATCTGAGATCCAATATCTTTAAATAGGCACTCCATCTTACATGGTTGGGACGTTATGTGTAAAAACACCCTGACTTCTCGCATTCGCTCGACACGTGGAAGCTGAAGTTATTGATACACAGAAGCCAAGGGGTATGACATTAAATGGAAAGCCGAATACATCACTTTGAAGTCATCGGACGAGGAACCCGCCTTGCAATGCCGAAGACTATCTGCGCGCCGGACACCTCGTCATTGAAGTCTGGTTCGGGGGCTACTGAGGGAGTCCTGGACTAAGGGGTCCTCGAGCGTCCGGCCTGTTAGCCATGGGCCGGACTGATGGGCCGTGAAGATACAAAGATCGAAGACTCTACTCATGTCCGGATGGGACTCTCCTTGGCGTGGAAGGCAAGCTTGGCGACCAAATATGAAGATTCCTTTCTCTGTAACCGACTTTATGTAACCCTAGTTCCCTCCGGTGTCTATATAAACCGGAGGGCTAGGTCTGTAGACAACAATCGTAATCATAGTCATACAGGCTAGACTTCTAGGGTTTAGCCATTACGATCTCGTGGTAGATCAACTCTTGTAATACTCATACTCATCAAGATCAATCAAGCAGGAAGTAGGGTATTACCTCCACAGAGAGGGCCCGAACCTGGGTAAAACATTGTGTCCCCCGTCTCCTGTTACCATCGACCTTAGACGCACAGTTCGGGACCCCCTACCCGAGATCCGCCGGTTTTGACACCGACACTCACCGAGATGGGCTTGCAAACTCTCTGGTGCCTTTTGCAATAATTTTGGTCTCACCGAGATATGCAATCGGTCTCACCGAATTTGCTTGACCAACGCTTTGGTTAGCTTATTACCAAAATCGGTCCCACCGAGTTTGTGTAATCGGTCAAACTGAGATGAGGTTTTACCCTAACCCTAGCACATCGGTCCCACCGAGTTGATCATATCGGTCCCACCGAAAAGCCCAACGTTCACATTTTGAACTAAATCGGTCTGACCGAGTTTTATGATTCGGTCCCACCGAGTTTGGTAAATTGTGTGTAACGGCTAGATTTTGTGTGGAGGCTATTTATACCCCTCCACCCACTCTTCATTCGTGGAGAGAGCCATCAAAACGTGCCTACACTTCCAGCATACATTTTCTGAGAGAGAACCACCTACTCATGTGTTGAGACCAAGATATTCCATTCCAACCACAAGAATCTTGATCTCTAGCCTTCTCCAAGTTGCTTTCCACTCAAATCATCTTTCCACCAAATCCAAATCTGTGAGAGAGAGTTGAGTGTTGGGGAGACTATCATTTGAAGCACAAGAGCAAGGACTTCATCATCAACACACCATCTATTACCTTTTGGAGAGTGGTGTCTCCTAGATTGGTTAGGTGTCACTTGGGAGCCTCCGTCCGGATTGTGGAGTTGAACCAAGGAGTTTGTACGGGCAAGGAGATCGCCTACTTCCTGAAGATCTACCCTAGTGAGGCAAGTCCTTCGTGGGTGATGGCCATGGTGGGATAGACAAGGTTGCTTCTTCGTGGACCCTTCGTGGGTGGAGCCCTCCATGGACTCGCGCAGCCTTTACCCTTCATGGGTTGAAGTCTCCATCAACGTGGATGTACGATAGCACCACCTATCGGAACCACGGAAAAAATCTTCGTGTCTCCAATTGGGTTTGCATACTCCAATCCCATCCCTTTACATTCTTGCAAATTGCATGCTTTACTTTCCGCTGCTCATATACTCTTGCCATGCTTGGCTGAAATGTATTGTGAATGTTTAAACTTGTGCTAAAACTCCACCTTAACTTGAAGAAATTAGAAACTACTACTTTTCTTTGTTGAGGGTCTAATCACCCCCCTCTAGACACCTCTTCTCGATCCTTTCAGCGCCACCCCCTCCCCTTATCCAATTCGGAGTCCTCCCTTGGGGGGGAGGCGCCACCCCTATGTGGGCTGGTTTGCCTCCCTCCTATGGCCCATATGGCCCATATCTTCCCCCAGGGGTTCCGGTAACCCCCCGGTACTCCGATATGTACCCGATACATTCCGAAACACTTCCGGTGACCGAATACTATCATCCAATATATCAATCTTTACCTCTAGACCATTCCGAGACTCTCGTCATGTCCGTGATCTCATCAGGGACTCCGAACAACATCCGGTCACCAAATCACATAACTCATATAATGCAAATCATTATCGAACGTTAAGCGTGCGGACCCAACGGGTTCGAGAACTATGTAGACATGACCGAGACACCTCTCCGGTCAATAA
Organism: Aegilops tauschii subsp. strangulata; assembly: GCF_002575655.3. Taxonomy (NCBI): domain Eukaryota; kingdom Viridiplantae; phylum Streptophyta; class Magnoliopsida; order Poales; family Poaceae; genus Aegilops; species Aegilops tauschii. The sequence goes on from NC_053041.3 coordinate 511,581,589, forward strand.
CCAATAGCGGAACCTGGATGCTCATATTGGTTCCTACATATTCTACGAAGATCTTTATCGGTCAAACTGTAATGACAACATACTCCCTTTGTCATCGGTATGTTACTTGCCCGAGATTCGATCGTTGGTATCTTCATACCTAGTTCAATCTCATTACCGACAAGTCTCTTTACTCGTCCCGTAATGCATCATCCCGCAACTAACTCATTAGTCACATTGCTTGCAAGGCTTATCTTGATGTGCATTACCGAGAGGGCCCAGAGATACCTCTCTGATACTCGGAGTCACAAATCCTAATCTCAATCTATGCCAACCCAACGAACACCTTCGGAGATACCTGTAGAGCATCTTTATAATCGCCCAGTTACGTTGTGACGTTTGATAGCAGAAAGGTATTCCTCCGGTATCCGGTAGTTACATAATCTCATAGTCAAAGGAATATGTATAAGTCATGAAGAAAGCAATAGCAATACAACTGAACGATCATTATGCCAAGCTAACGGTTGGGTCTTGTCCATCACATCATTCTCCTAATGATGTGATCCCGTTCATCAAATGACAACTCATGTCTACGGTTAGGAAACTTAACCGTCTTTGATTAACGAGCTAGTCAAGTAGAGGCTTACTAGGGACACTGTGTTTTGTCTATGTATTCACACATGTATCAAGTTTTCGGTTAATACAATTCTAGCATGAATAATAAACATATTGCCTCTAGGGCATATTTCCTTCACCGATGTCTAGTGGTCCACTCCTGGATCACTATTGTACCCCCTCGCCAAACTCATGGCAAGGCACACAACAGGTCTGGTACACAACATGGCATAATTTATAGAACCTATGGCTGAGGCATAGGGAATGACTTTCATTCTCTCTCTATCTTCTCCCGTGATCGGGCTTTGAGTCTTACTCAATTCACACCTTGTAACACAGGCAAGAACTTTTTCTTTGACGGACCCATTTTTGAACTTCTTCAAAACTTTATCAAGGTATGTGCTTTGTGAAAGTTTATTAAGCGTCTCGATATATCCCTATAGATCTTGATGCTCGATATATAAGCAGCTTCACCGAGGTCTTTCATTGAAAAATTCTTATTCAAGTATCCTTTTATGCTATCCAGAAATTCTATATCATTTCCAATCAATAATATGTCATCCACATATAATATCAGAAATGCTACAGAGCTCCCACTCACTTTCTTGTAAATACAGGCTTCATCATAAGTCTCTATAAAACCATATGCTTTGATCACCTCATCAAAGCGTATATTCCAACTCTGAGATGCTTGCACCAGTCCATAGATGGATCGCTGGAGCTTGCACACTTTGTTAGCACCTTTAGGATCGACAAAACCTTCTGGTTGCATCATATACAACTCTTCTTTAAGAAATCCATTAAGGAATGAAGTTTTGACGTCCATTTGCCAAATTTCATAATTATAAAATGCAGCAATTGCTAACATGATTTGGACTGACTTAACCATCGCTACGGTTGAGAAGGTCTCATCGTAGTCAACCCCTTGAACTTGTCGAAAACCTTTCGCGACAAGTCGAGCTTTGTAGATGGTGACATTACCATCAGCGTCTGTCTTCTTCTTGAAGATCCATTTATTCTCAATGGCTTGCCGATCATCGGGCAAGTCCACCAAAGTCAACACTTTGTTCTCATACATGGATCCTATCTCAGATTTCATGGCCTCAAGCCATCTATCAGAATCTGGACTCATCATAGCTTCTTCATAGTTCATAGGTTCGCCATGGTCTAGTAACATGACTTCTAGGACAGGATTACCGTATCATTCTAGTGCGGAACGTGCTATGTTCGACCTACGAGGTCCAGTAGTAACTTGATCTGAAGTTTCATGATCATCATCATTAGATTCCTCGCTAGTTGGTTTAGGCATCACGGGAACATATTTCTCTGATATGCTACTTTCTAATTTGAGAGAAGGTACAATTACCTCATCAAGTTCTACTTTCCTCCCACTCACTTCTTTCGAGAGAAACTCCTTCTCTTGAAATGTTCCATTCTTGGCAACAAAGATCTTGCCTTCGGATCTTTGGTAGAAGGTGTACCCAATTGTTTCCTTAGGGTATCCTATGAAGACGCACTTCTCCGATTTGGGTTTGAGCTTATTAGGCTGAAGCCTTTTGACCTAAGTGTCGCAACCCCAAACTTTAAGAAACGACAACTTAGGTTTCTTGCCAAACCATAGTTCATACGGTGTCGTCTCAACGGATTTAGATGGTGCCCTATTTAACGTGAATGCGGCTGTCTCTAATGCATAACCCCAAAATGGTAGTGGAAAATCGGTAAGGGACATCATAGAACGCACCATATCCAATAAAGTACGGTCAATGTTCGGATACACCATTACGCTGTGGTGTTCCAGGTGGCGTGAGTTGTGAAACAATTCCACATAGTTTTAAATGAAGGCCAAACTCGTAACTCAAATATTTGCCCCCGCGATCAGACCGTAGAAACTTTATTTCTTATTATAATGATTCTCCACTTCACTCTGAAATTCTTTGAACTTTTCAAATGTTTCAGACTTGTATTTCATCAAGTAGATATACCCATACCTACTCAAATCATCTGTGAAGGTCAGAAAATAACGATACCCGCTGCGTGCTTCAACACTCATCAGACAGCATACATCGGTATGTATTATTTCCAATAACATTAGCTCGCTCCATTGTTCCAGAGAACGGAGTTTTAGTCATCTTGCCCATAAGGCATGGTTTGCAAGTATCAAATGATTCATAATCAAGTGATGCCAAAAGTCCATCTGCATGGAGTTTCTTCATGCGCTTTACACCAATATGACCTAAATGGCACTGCCACAAGTATGTTGCACTATCATTATCAACTTTGCATCTTTTGGCTGCAATATTATGAATATGTATCACTACGATCAAGATTCAATAAACCATTCACATTGGGTGTATGACCATAGAAGGTTTTATTCATGTAAACAGAACAACAATTATTCTCTGACTTAAATGAATAAACGTATTGCAACAAACATGATAGTCATATTCATGCTCAACGCAAACACCAAATAACATTTATTTAGGTTCAACACTAATCCCAAAGGTAGAGGGAGTGTGCGATGGTGATCATATCAACCTTGGAATCATTTCCAACACACATTGTCACCTCGCTTTTAACTAGTCTCTGCAACTCCTGTTTCGAGTTACTAATCTTAGAAACTAAACCGGTATCAAATACCTAGGGGTTACTACAAACACTAGTATAATACACATCAATAACATGTATATCAAATATACCTTTGTTCACTTTGCCATCCTTCTTATACGCCAAGTATTTGGGGCAGTTCCACTTCCAGTGACCATTTCCTTCGTAGTAGAAGCGCTCAGTTTCAGGCTTGGGTCCATCTTTGGGCTTCTTCACGGGAGTGGAAACTTGCTTGCCATTCTTCTTGACGTTCCCTTTCTTTCCCTCGCCCATTTTCTTGAAACTACTGGTCTTGGTTAACCATCAACACTTGATGCTCTTTCTTGATTTCTACCTTCGCCGAATTCAGCATCGCGAAGAGCTTGGGAATCGTTTTTGTCATCCCTTGCGTATTATAGTTCATCACGAAGTTCTAGTAGCTTGGTGATAGTGACTAGAGAACTCTGTCAATCACTATCTTATCTGGAAGATTAACTCCCTCTTGATTCAAGCGATTGTAGTTCCCAGACATTCTGAGTACATGCTCACTGGCTGAGCTATTCTCCCCCATCTTGTAGGCAAAGTACTTGTCAGAGGTCTCATACCTCTTGACACAAGCATGAATCTGAAATACAAATTTTCAGCTCTTGGAACATCTCATATGCTCCATGGTGTTCAAAATGTTTTTTAAGTCCCGGTTCTAAGCCGTAAAGCATGGCGCACTAAACTATCAAGTAGTCATCATATTGAGCTTGCAAAAGGTTCATAACGTCTGCATCTGCTCCTGCAACAGGTTTGTCACCTAGCGGTGCATCAAGGACATAATTCTTCTGTGCAGCATGAGGATAATCCTCATATAACGGACCCAATCTACATCATAGCTACTATCATCTTTCAACTTAGTTTTCTCTAGGAACATATCAAAAATATATAGGAGCTATATCACGAGCTATTGATTTACAACATAGATATGCAAAACTATCAAGACTAAGTTCATGATAAATTAAGTTCAGTTAATCAAATTACTAATGAACTCCCACTTAAATAAACACCCCTCAAGTTTAAGTAAGTGATACATGATCCAAATCAACTAACCCATTTCCGATCATCACGTGAGATGGGGTAGTCATCAATGGTGAACATCTCTATGTTGATCATATCTACTATCTTTACCTAATATTAAAGGGAGGAGGATTTCATAGTTCTCCATAAGTCATCCCTTTATATCCATTGATTTTTTTGTTAACCATAAGCATTGACGGCTGAGATTGATGCTAGATTGAACAAATCGAAAAGGAAATCTTCACGGGTTTTTTGTTCGTACATGCAGGAAGCCGGCCAATCCATCCTTCGTGTCTCCCTTTGGGCTTACTAAGCTAGCCCATCACTTCGTTGCCATCTCTCGCACGACACAGGTTGGAAACAAAAACGGAATACGCTCAAATAAAAAAGGAAAACAATACCGGAAAGATCTCTTTTGATTCCCTCCTTAAAATCTGGATGTACCTGCCGTTCCCACGAATCGCGCCTTTCCTCTAGCACTATCAAAACAAATCCAGTTGCCATAAGATGAATTAATCCTCTCGATTTGCACCTCATATCACATCGCGAGCATTGAATCGGAACAAGATCCGTTGGGTGCCAGGCTGCTGACTGGAGGTCGCCTCTTGGCCTCAAGTATCATGGCACCGGTGGAGAAATCCATACTGATCGCCGCTCGTGGTCTCTACATGGGCCACGTGGAAAGACTCCCGTCACTGCCTCACGTACCATGGCAACGGCAGGGAATCCATACTCGAGGTCGATCTGAGGTTTGCCACCTGCAAATTTGAGCGAGATGGTCGATGCTTCTTCTGTTGGACCTAGCATGCAGCCAACCAAACCTGGGGAAAGCAAAGGCCACCGATCTTGATCTTGACATGTTCATCGCCACTTCCGAATGTGCCGGCGCAGCCATGGAACTATGAATACGCCGGCAGGGAATTGCAGTCTGATGCGTACATAAGTTGAACGGACAGGCTTATATCAATCAAGAAAGATAAATGACATACAAAGTTACAAACAGGAGGAAAGGCAGTATAGAACGCATGTTTGTAGAACGGTGCAGGCAAGGAAAAGACCTGTAGAGGGAGGAGGGGCAGGGATCACGTGGAGGCAGAGGAGCAACCGAGTGACAGAGGTTTAAGGAACTGATCAGGCCATCTTTCCTGTCGAGTTGCCAAAGACATTTCATACATGTAACTCTGGCGACCGGATCACATTGTCGGCGCCGATTGGATCACGTTGTCGGTGTCGTTTTCGCCGGAGCGAACACCTCAGCCTCCTACGTGCATGTTGCTTCCGCCGCTTCCAAGGGATCCCCAAGTGATATGCGCCGACTGCTTGCATGTATTGCTGACTTGATCTGATGGGAAGATGTCGAGCTAGCCCCAACTCTCAAGCTGGAAGTGCACCCTCTCTGCGTGCGTGCAGTTGCACGCTCTGCTCAATGTCCTCTCCTACTCACGTTCTCTTTGACTCTTAGCTTGCAAATCTTCTCCAGGCTTCAGAAGAGTATACGTGCCAGCTAGGACTGGTGAAATAAAGTTATTAACCAATACTATAATATTTTGCTTTGGTTTTCAGATGGTGCTTTTTATTGATTCCCATACATGACATTGCATGCACTGATGTGAGAATTAAAGTGTGATTTGTTTGTGCTAACCAGTAAGTCACAAAGCCGAGGTAGGGTAGGATGGGTTACACCTATGTTCAGAGATAAGTCTGAGATAGAAGATGCTCAAAGTTTGTTCATGGTATGATTGCATGAGGCATCCATGGCGGTGGCAATTGCTTGGTGTATGTGCTTCACATGATGGCCGTAGCGTGCCTCCTGTAGGCTAAGTCCCAGCTTCTTTGGAGGTCATACAGTGATGCTATTGGCACGGAGAATCTGAAGGTTAGTAATTTAGTACTTACCTCGTCAATTCTTCTTCGATTAAGAACGTTGTTGATTTTCATGATTTAGTCTACTTCTAACTGCTAATAAAATAATCCAACCAAATTGGGCCATCTGCTATAGAGAGCTAAACGAACCATCTGGAATGGGATGTGTCGGTGTCAAAACCGGCAGATCTCGGGTAGGGGGTCCGGAACTGTGCGTCATGGATCGATGGGTAACAAGAGACAGGGGACACGATGTTTACCCAGGTTCGGGCCCTCTTAATGGAGGTAATACCCTACTTCCTGCTTGATTGATCTTGATGAATATGAGGGTTACAAGAGTTGATCTACCTCGAGATCATATGTTGTGGTCTAACCCTAGGGGTATGATGATTAATGTCATAATGATCTATCGACTAGCCTGGCCTCGGCTTATATAATGTACCAGAGGCCTAGGATAACAAGAGTCCTAGTCGAATACGCCGGTGGAGAGGAGTCCTTGTCTTCATCACCAAGTCTTGTGGAATCTTACTTGTGTATACATTGGCTGTCCGAACTGGCCCATGAGTGAATGGCCATGGGGGTCCTCGGCCCAATCCAACTGATCGGGAGACAACATGGTGGGTACCCCATAATCCAGGACACCGTCAGTAGCCCCCTGAACCGATCTTCAAGTTGGGGACGCTCCTCGGTTCTTCAGAACTGTTCTTCATCTTCGGTCGTCGGTCTTGAAAACTGGTTCAATAAATCTTCCCATCTTCTATCTGGAGGGTTGCCGAGCTAAATCTGAAGATTTCACACGTCGGGTATCCGAGGAGCCCTTTAAGTCTTCGGCCTTTATCAATGCCTTGTTATTTTTATGCCGCACCTCGGGTTTGAAGTGTTTCCCGTGCTATAGTGTCCTCTTACGTCCGAGCTCCAATGCTGGATTGCATCCAAGCTCCAACGCCAGACTGTATCCAAGCTCCAACGCCGGACTGTGTCCGAGCTCCAACGCCGGACTATGTCCAAGCTCCAACGCCGGACTATATCCAAGGTGCCATAGATCACCTTGGTTCAAAAAGTTTTAGCCAAGCTTAATGCCGGAAATGCCCTCTAAGGAGCCACCCACTTGCATCCGAGCTATACGCCGAACTGCTTCCAAGGTGGCTCAGCACCTCGGTCATGGGCTGATTGTTTGCGGATTTTATTTCTGATGCGTATAAATTTATTTGCTGACGAGATGTATTGCCAGTAGCCCTCAAGGTGTCTATCGACCTAAAATCCGAGATGCACCTGAAGGAAAATATGAAACCGCTGATCCTAGTATCTTCTGAGACTCAGGTCGTAAAATCGGCCTAAGGATCAACTCCTAGCTCGGCAGCATACATAGGAATAAAAACGCAGTGTAATATATTAGAGGTAATAGTGATCGGCGGACGGGCCCCTGAGAGAGGGTCGTGAGAAGTCGCCGTGATATATCAGCTTGATGCCGGATAAGTCCCATATGGTACTTATTGTCGTCCAAAGACGCGCTTGTCCATAATTCGGTTATGCCGAACACTGAGTACTTTGAATTTTCTGCATTGAATAGGCAATGTAGTAGCCCCCGAGCCACTGGTCGGGTGGCAACACCAGATTAGGGGATCGATGTGCCCCTTTAATATTTATAAATAATGAGCGCAAAGCCCAGTAGCCCCCGAGCCTTAATGTGGGCACAGGTGGCCGAATTAAGGATTGATATCCGTTTGATAGAAAAAAATTGTTGTGTTTAACACAAACTCCTCGAAAAGAGAATAAAGATCTCTTAAAGGATCTAGAGCCAGCGAAAGCTGGGCTCGCCAAGGTTGGCCCCAAGGGGCTTAATAGATAGGAAATCGATGCCACTTGGGATTTAGGAGAGCTTTATGTAAGTTGCTCGGTTGTCTATGTATCCAAGTACTTTACGTCATTAATGCTCTTATCCGCATTGTACAAAACTTTGTTGACCGACCATCGGCTTGAACCTCCTCGGCCAGTAGCTGGGGAGTGTTTGTCCTACTTTATAAAGCCTTTACAAGGGCAAAGGTTTACGACAAACAAGGCAATCCGGCCATATGGTTTTATAAACAAAGGTACGCGAAGAGAATTTTATATTACTATTTGATGTAAGAAACATCTCCCGAAGAAAATAATCCCGCTATCGGTTCCTTTCTTTGGGTTGTCATGCCGACCATGATCATGAAACCTCAACTCCGATCGATGCAGGAGAATTTTTTTGAGGATTTAGTTCGGGGTAAGTTCCCGATCTCTGTGGTTTTTAATGGACCAAAATTTTCACTTCCGTCGTTGCCGACCAATTATATTCTTTAAGATGGCTAGCTTTCGGCTTCTCCCAGTCTGAGGTACTAACACAGATGACCCGGAAGTAACAATCACAGAGGTGCTCCCTTTACCTCCTAGCCGAACAATCGGGAACGTACGGGTAATCACAGGAGCCAGGCAACACAGCTTGGCCGAAATCTTAAGTCAAATTGATGCATATTTATGGCTTTATAATGATTATTACGGAAGGCAGTGCTTGTATACTGAATACAAATGCTAATGATATGTTTATTTTGACTCTGTTGCGACTGTTTATCAGTTGAAAGTGGCCCATCATCAGCTTCTACCCCTTTGTAGATACTACACATGGTATTTTCGCAATAACAAGACAACCCTTAGCCGACGTCTCGGTGCCCCGAGGCAGTTGTGTTAGCGGAAACGAGGCAATCAGATATGCGGGCTTTATAACTTTCACTTAGTCATAGGAGCTTAAAGTTGGGAGGCCAGCTACTAGCCCCTGGTTAGTGTTCGGCGACAGTCGAGGTCAACCCGTAAACACTTCGGCCAATGTTATGAACGGCCCGTCATTTAACACAGTCATCGGATCACTGACCAGTTTACGCTTATTGTGACAGTCAGTTTTCGGCTTTCTCCACTGAGGTGCTTAACCATGCGAGCTGGAAGCACAATCGCAGTGGTTCTCCCTTTGCGCACCTAGCCGAACAAAGTGGAACGTAGGAGGCAAGCACAGGAGCCGGGCGACCCAACTATTGACCAAAGACACAATTTGAAACCGATGCATATATAGCAATATCCGAGATTTTTTTTGCAGAATCTCTAAAGGTGTCCGACGTTGCACTACGAGACTTATGCTAGAAACACACAAATAGTTTAAAAGTGCCATAGGCTCGAAAAGCCAAAAACTTATGCAAAAGCTTGACGTCCGGACTATACCGAGATTTTGGTGCTAATCCGGAAATTGGTCTCTTTTTTTTTAAAAAAAAATTTGTGCTTCTATCGTGCTTTAACATGATACATCCGATCTCAAGACTTCAAGCGGGTCAGCCTACGGCTTCAAGCTCCTTAACCCGAAGGCGGAGTGCTTCTCTGAGGCCAGTTTAGCGAACTAAACTCTAGCGGCTTTAGAGAGAAGCTAGGCTATCCGGCTATTGACCATACACTCAAGTCAAAAAAGGAGTGGTAGAAAAAGAGTGTGCAGCGACTAACAAAAATGGATCATACTAATTTAAGAGCCCCCATGTGACTTGGGTAAAAGAATTTTATGTATAATGATTGTATGTACCAAAATACTTATATCATATCTGTGTTCACCCGAACTTTAAACGCGTCTTAACCGACCGTCGGCTTCTCCCTCTTCGGTCAAGGGCCGAAAAGTGTTATGTACTCCACCTGTCGAGAATACCGACGGTGTTTCCAATAACCAGGCAATCAGGCCATAAGGCTGTAACAGACAAAGCGCGCTCAGGGAACTTATGCTATATTACTGACGAAGTGTAAGAAGCATCTTCGAAGAAAATAGTACCCCCACCGATACCTTTCTTCGGTTGCTCATTGTTACTATGAGACTTGTACAATAGATTTTTTTGTACTCATGAGTTCCGTTGTGTGCCGACCATGATTGAAAACAATAAGAGCGCTAGTTTTCGGCTTCACCCAGTCTGAGGTCTGAGCTCGGATGACCCGATCGTGACAATCATAGAGGTGCTCCCTTTACTCCCTAGCCGAACAATCGGGAACGTATGGGTAAACACAGGAGCAAAGCAACCCAGCTTGCGGAACACTTAAGTCAACATGGTGCATATTGTGGCATAATACACGAACAAGGTACGAAGCCATACAAGTATAATCATATGCAAGAGGAAAGGCTTCATAAAGGAAGCCCCCAAGCAAATGGGGTATTTGAATTTGTGTGTCACAAACAAAGTTTTGACAAGGAAGTTTTTCACAAACAACTTTTTGCCAGGAAAGTATAATGCTTGGTCGAACCGAACAAAATTTAAAACTGAAAGTTTTTGAGCATGAAAGCGACTTAGCTGGTTAATGTGTTCGGCATTGATGACGTGGTCTGAGCGTATGAGGGACAAGGTTCCATCCCCCAAGCCGGTCCCGATGTGGCGGAGCAAAGAGCTTGACACTCCGAAGTGATGACATAGCACGGCCAATGCAGGCTGGCAGAGTGACGCTGAAGCCCCCGGCGTGGGTTAATGAAGTGTTGACGAAGCCCCCCATCCAGCCGAGGTGACGTGGTATGTCAGTACGCCGAGGTGACAACACTGCCCGACCCGAATCATTTACCTGGTGCCGAAGTCAATGTCGATGCAGGGCGTCGCGTGATGCGGTAAAGGCGTGGCAAAGCCTGAATGCACAGGTCGGTCCAAGTTCCGGAAGCGGCGTTCGCCGAACTATGTACGGAAACTGGCCGAACCACCATGCGACCGTCGTTAATGCGGCCACCATTTGATAGACTTGTGTACAGATGATGGAACAAAACAGAGTAATAATTCCTTGGGAAAAATAAACCCAAACAAGCAAAAATTGCTAGTATTAATAGCACCTGGTTTATTTGTTGTAGCAGTCCGAAGAAAAGTCACTCCCAAAATTGGGACTCGATCCGCACACCCATTGCCTGATGGGCGGTGAAGCGACGGCATGACGATGCTGGTAAAGGTTGGCTTGCCGAGGAAAAGCCCCCGGTCCAGCTATCATGATGAAGCTGGTCGGCTGACGACGCTGGAGTCTCTGGAGTAGGTTGATGAAGGAATGGCGAAGCCCCCGGTCTAGACGAGGTGACGGAGCAGGTCGGTAAGGAGACGTTGTAGCTGCCAGGTCAGCCAATGTGTTGAAGTAGTTCGGCGTGATGGACATCGGCTCGAAGAAGCAACGGTGCGGCCATGCCGGTGCAGGTCATAACTCGTGACGTGGTTAGTGCCGGCTTGATGAAGTGATCATGCAGCGATGCCGATGTGCCCGCTCCGTATAATCCGTGGGGCGGCGAGGATGGTGATGATTTATCCTTCGCGATGCCAAACTCTTGTTCGGCTTGCCGAGATGATGATCCAAATAAGTTGAGCTCGGCTCAACAAAGCGACGACGTGTCTAGCGCAGGTCGGCATCCGTGGAGCAACGTTGTCGGGCTGATTTGACACCGGCACGATGGTGAAGATCATATTGGAAAAAAATTAATGGGATGTGTTTGGGAACAAAACACAATAGCCCATACAAAACTTCCTTCAAAAAGGATGTCCGAAATCCCGTTCATAAAAAAGATGAACTCGGGTCGGATTCGTTCTCGCGTAGAAAACAGATCTGAAAAGTGATGCACTAATTAGAAGGTTCCCGGAGTTTGGACGGTCGAATCGAGCTGAAATTTTGAGGGGTGGTAGATATAGGAATTCTGCAGCCGATCAACGGTTGGATCTTCCAAAGGACGTCCGAGCTAGATGCTGTACACCATGCTCCAAACTCGTCCAGATTCTCGTCCAGATTCGACGGGGCTCCGGTATATCGGAGACCGGCGGAGATTGCTCCAATGGAACGCGACGAAATTTTACAGTGTTGTTGTAGGCTCAATTCCGCACAATTCTGCCGAAGTAATCGTCAAAGCGATGCTCGAGGAGGTGGTGGTAGCGGATACAAGTTCGTTGTTTGAAAAAACAGCACGGTCGGCCGAGGGCAACGTTGACATTGAGCCCCCAAGCTCCATGGATGATTCCTCCATGATCTTGATAGAGATCGGAGTTGATGTTGATGAAGGCCCTCGTCCGAACATGATGATTGGAGGTAGGGCATAGTCCTCGGTCAAGCCAAGGTGACCAGTCGAGGCGGTGACGAAGACGCCGACGTCGCAGTTGATCTGCAGGCGAGCCATTGATCCTTTTGCCGACCACACAACAGAAGTCTCAATGAAAGCACCATTGTCGGTGTCAAAACCGACAGATCTCGGGTAGGGGGTCCCGAACTGTGCGTCATGGATCGATGGGTAACAGGAGACAGGGGACACGATGTTTACCCAGGTTCGGGCCCTCTTAATGGAGGTAATACCCTACTTCCTGCTTGATTGATCTTGATGAATATGAGGGTTACAAGAATTGATCTACCTCGAGATCATATGTTGTGGTCTAAACCCTAGGGGTATGATGATTAATGTCATAATGATCTATTGATTAGCCTGGCCTCGACTTATATAATGTACCATAGGCCTAGGATAACAAGAGTCCTAGTCGAATACGCCAGTGGAGAGGAGTATTTGTCTTGATCACCAAGTCTTGTGGAATATTCCTTGTGTATACATCGGCTGTCTGAACTGGCCCATGAGTGAATGGCCATGGGGGTCCTCGGCCCAATCCAACTGATCGGGAGACAACATGGTGGGTACCCCATAATCTAGGACATCGTCAGGATGCATTACATTTTCCCGAGAGAATTTGTAGTAGCACAATGTACAACATAAGGGGTGTATAGACAGTGTTAGGTTGAAAGAATTGTTAGCATCAAGCTGTCAAGCATGACTGTAAGAGGATTATACAAACTATAATATGGATCTACATGTATAAAGGATATTGTTGAATTTATCTGAGAGAACAGTGGGCACATGTTTGCGTAAATTATTGGTATAAACAACTTTGGAGAGATCCATTTTCACTTGGTTGGATAATTAAGAGAAGCAAAAGTTAAATTTAATCTCTAAAAATCCGGAATGTACCCACTTCCTTATACGACAAATCTTGGATTCTCGAGACAAAAAGAAAAAGGTAAATCATGGTGTTTTAAATTATTTTGTAACATTTCGGTTGAATTTTTATGATGATGCTCCTTAATTATTTACAATGATTGATGTAACAATATGAGTGCTGCCTTGTAGAGGAGCATCAAGCTCTAACACTACGCGCTAGATCGAGGGCATCAACACCTGCAGGAGGATGGAGGGAGAGAGATATGTATTATCCATGTTACAATGCACGGGCTCTTTTGCTCCAAAGTTACTAACTCTCAAAGAATATGCTCCAAAGTCGAAGGCCCCCGGTCGAACTCCTCAGCACGCCCATCCCTCTCCACCCACAGAGCTAAATGGACCAAATTAAATGATGTCTGGAATTGCCTGCTGCTGCAATTGTTATTCTAGGTTGGTTTTCTTGGTGCTGCTATTACTTAATATTATTGATATTGGTAAATTTTTCAGTTTGGGAACATAAATTTACCCGGAATCATACATTCCCCATGTCATGAGCTCACGTTGCAATTCTCAGATGATCCATCTTTTTTCTCATGAGTGACCATTGTCCCACGACACAATTTCTTAACTTGGCCAACCGTGGTTCATAGGAACCGGTGTTTTCTTCCGTTGCAACGCATGGGCATTTGTGCTCTTATGACTCATGTTCGACCTTTCGGTCTCCAGTGTTCCGAGACCATGTCTGTACATGCTAGGCTCGTCAAGTTTAACCCAAGTATTCTGCATGTGCAAAACTATCTTACACCCGTTGTATTGTGAACGTAGAGTCTATCACACCCGATCATCACATGGTGTCTCGAAACGACGAACTGTAGAAACGGTGCATACTCAGGGAGAACACCTTTTTCTTGAAATTAAGTGAAGGGATCATCTTATCATGCTACCACCGTTCTAAGAAAAATAAGATGCATAAAGGATAAACATCACATGCAATCAAAATATGTGACATGATATGGCCATCATCATCTTATGCTTTTGATCTCCATCTCCAAAGCATCGTCATGATCTACATCGTCACCGGTGTCGGTGTCAAAACCGGCGGATCTCGGGTAGGGGGTCCCGAACTGTGCGTCTAAGGTCGATGGTAATAGGAGATGGGGACACGATGTTTACCCAGGTTCGGGCCCTCTTGATGGAGGTAATACCCTACTTCCTGCTTGATTGATCTTGATGATATTAGTATTACAAGAGTTGATCTACCACAAGATCGTAATAGCTAAACCCTAGATGTCTAGCGTGTATGATTGTGATTGCCCCTACGGACTAAACCCTCCGGTTTATATAGACACCGGAGGGGACTAGGGTTGTACAAAGTCGGTTTACAGAGGAAGGAATCTACATATCCGAACGCCAAGCTTGCCATCCACGCAAAGGAGAGTCCCATCCGGACACGGGAAGAAGTCTTCTATCTTGTATCTTCATAGCCCACCAGTCCGGCCTATGTCACATAGGCCAGACTCCCGAGGACCCCTTAATCCAGGACTCCGTCAGTAGCCCCCAAACCAAGCTTCAATGACGATGTATCCGACGTGCAAATTGTCTTCGGCATTGCAAGATGGGTTCCTCCTCCGATTACTTCAAAGCACCTGTCTTAGAGAGCTGTATTCGGCTTGTGATTTAATGTCATGCCCCTCGGCTTCTGTGCCTCCATTGCTTCTGCCTCCACGTGTCGAGCGAATACGAAAGGGTAGGGTATTTTTTGTACATAACACCCCGGCCGTGCAAGAAAGGCATCTATTTAAAGAGATTGAATCTCAGCTCCCATTCCACCTCAAGCGGAAAATCCCTAGAGCTTGCTAGGAGAAACCATCCAAACATGGCTAGCGTTCCCAGTTCTTCCTCCCACCCCCACGGCTCCGAAAAAGGCGACTGGGAGAGATGCTCAGTATCCCATGATCAGCTGGTTAAGCCTCAAACGTAGGGATTTCTTCCCCTCGCAGATCTAGTCCCTGTTTCGGGCAGGATTGACCTCCTTCTCTGGCGAAGTCCTAGCGGAAAATTTTCCCAATCCAACCAGGGGGAACGGGTGTGCTTCGTTTCCTACTTGTTAAGAGGCATCGGATTTCCAATCCACCCTTTCCTCCGAGGACTCTTGGAGTATTATTGTAGCGACCAGACCTCAAACAGTCTAGTCTCTGTGCATCAGTGTCATCCCTGGATTGGTAATGCTGACACGCACAGTACTTGAAGGATTTATAACAGAGTAGCAATCACACACTTATTACATCGAATAGTTCAAGAGAGAACTCATACAAATAAATATGGCTTAAGGCCATCTAAAAACGATAACAGCGGAAGGCTTGGAAGATAAAGTGAGTCCATCAACTCCAACGGCATCACTGAGTATAAGACCACGACCTAAGGCTCCTTACTCGTCGTCTGAAAACTCTGCAACATGATACGTTGCAGCCCGAAAACGGGTCAGCACATGGAATATGCTGGCAATGTAACACATAGAGAGTAATGAACAGAATAATGCTATCAATACATGCATATTTGGCTGGTGGAAAGCTCTATGGTTACAGTTTTGCGAAAAGCCAATTTTTCCCTACCACAAAGGAAGAAATTTTATTTAACTATCATGGTGGTTGTTAAACATTGAGAAGGTACCTCCAACTCAATCCCAATTAAGAACGTGATTAACCCAATCAAATTAAATTAAGTAGCATGATGATGAGATTCACATGATAATCCAAGAACTAGATACTCAAGACGTCCATAACCGGGGACACGGCTAACCATGATTAGTTTGTACACTCTGCAGAGGTTTGTGCACTTTTCCCCACAAGACTCGATCGCCTCCGCTTGATTTCTCGCACTACATGGTGTTTGAGAAACGGATGACCGAGACACAGTCTTTCAGAAACAATACTCTTTACTCCGGGTGGACAGTTACACCTACTTTCCCCTACATCTGCTAGCCCACCTCTTCAAGAGATCATGTAACCTACTCAACTATGCTAGAGCCCATTATAGTTTCTAGCATGAATAATCTCATGATCCCTTTGAGCCTGGGTGGCGGTCCATAAGATGATCACACGGGTACTCCGGGATATCCAAAAATACAGGCAACACTGGGTTCTCCAGGTGCCTCAGTCCACCCAGATGTAAATTAAAGTAACCACCTTAAGTTAATCCATTAATTAACAATCTCACATCTGTCATGAAATACACTCAAACCCAATCCACGTCTACGAGCATAGCATAGCAATATAAGCAAACGTTGAAGTAACTCCCAAAGGTTTGATAGTAAACAGGGCAATAGGTACTACCTCATCTACTTCCCAAAACCCACATATTAATCAGATCCTAATCATGCAATAGTTTGAGGATTGATCTAATGCAATAAAACTGGGTGGTAAAGAGGTATGATCAAAGTGTTACTTGCCTTGCTGATGTTCCGTGAAACCTAGAGACTCGTAGCAGCACGCTTCGCACTCCGGGTACTCTATCGCAAACAAACAATACATACATAAGCAATCAAGCAAGGGTGCACGAATAAAAACTCAAAATAAGATATCTAACCAGAAAGTTCAACTTAAGAACTCCGGTTTGCAAAAAGAATCAAATCGAACGAAGCAATGAAACTCAAACGGCGAAAGAAACAAGCTTCGTTTACTAATCTGGAACTAAGGCAAATTTTATAGTAGCAAAAACTTATTTGAGTTGGTTAAACAGAAAGAGGGTTTTGAGATGAAACTCTAGGCGCTTGAATCGCCTGATTCCGATAAACGAGCGAAAAGTTAAACTGAAACGAAAATCGGATCAGAAATCGCGATCGAAATTAATCGCGGAAAATCCGAGAAAAAGAAAAAACTGACGAACAGGCTAACGAACGAACGTTCGCTGTCTGCGGTTAAACGACGAAAACCGTTCGTTAAAACGAATGTACGGACGAACGTCCACAAAATAAATAAACCGTAAAAAATAAACCGAACCGATATAAACAAAACCGAAGCTAGGGTTTACAAAATAAAACCGATTGGTTTTATAAAAAAAACCGGCGGCTACCTCTAACTCCGGCGAACGGCTCCGGCGGCGGTGGTTGGCGGCGACGGGCGGCGGGGCGGCGCGGGTGGCGGGGCGGCGCGGGTGGCGGCGCGGCGCGGGGTGGCGGTGCGGGCGGCGGGGCGGCGCGGCGCGGATCGGCTAGGGTTTCGGGTGGGCTGGCAGCGCTGGGGCTCGGGGTCTCGGGCTTTTAAAGGCCGGCCCGAAGAGTCCCGCTCGGGTACGGCCCGAAGTCGGTTGACTTTTTTTTAAAATAATTCAGACGTGTAGAAAAAGTAAGAAAAGAAATACTAAACAGACTCCAAAAATCCCGAAATAAATTTTCCCCATCCTCTAAAATTAAGCCGGACGAGATGAACATTTATTTGGGCCTAAAATGCAAATTTGAAAAACGCGTATTTTTCCTAATTCAAATAAAATCCAAATAAAATCAAATATTTGTTTTTAATATTTTTCCTCCAATATTTCATTATTTGTGGAGAAGTCATATTATCTCCTCTCGTATATTTTGATATGAAATATTTTCGGAGAGAAAAATAATTAAAACAAATGATCCTATTTTCAAAATTTGAGAAAACCCAAATATGAAAATAACGAAATCCCCAACTCTCTCCGTGGGTCCTTGAGTTGCGTGGAATTTCCAGGATCACAAAACAAAATGCAATAAAATATGATATGCAAGAATGATCTATGTAGAACATTCCAAATTGAAAATTTGGGATGTTACAATTATGGCCTCCAACTGCACAACCTCACGCCGGCCTCAATCCTACACATCGCAGGTTTTGTTGCTCTTTGCGAGCTATTCCTAGGCTGTGGGGCCCACTTTGATTTATGGAGAAAGCTATTCTGCCTCGTCCCTCGCACCCAAGAGGGATCGGTATTCGAGGTGGGCGGTGCCAAGGTATGGCGCATAGCTGGGACCGGATACCTATCCGGCACACCGAAGAAGGCATATGAAGAGTGGTCCTCAGAGTGGTTCTATATTGAGTACGTCGCTCTCCCCGACCCAATCCGTATGGGTCTTCCCGAATTTTCCAGTGCTCCATTGAAGAAGCGCCACAGCTGGCGCCCTCGGAGCCTCGAGGAGGAAGATAGCGTGAAGGTCCATCAATTAATGGGCAAGGTAAGGACACTCGCCCAGTCCGGATTATCAATAATCGAGGTAATGGCGACCTCCATAGTGCGGGGTGTCCAGCCGCTCCAATTCAGAGGGCTCCCTATGTGGCACTACAATGGGGAAGATGACGCCTCACGCTACGGATGAAAGGGTCTGGACACCCCCGCCGCTTTGGCAAAAATATTGGCCGAACTGTACAAAGGGGAGAAAGAGGAGTTCACTCGTCTTAAACATCGAGATGGATTTTCCATGTACAGTCCTCCTAGCTAGGTGAGTTTTAATCCCACCACTTTACTCAATCCTCCCCCTGAGTCACCTTTAATTGATATTAACCCATCCATTTGTAACAGGAATGGCGGAAGGTTACCGCGGGGATCCATAGCCCCGCCCCACAGCCAGAGGATCATAACCGGGACCTTGACCCCGGATTTGAAGAGGATCCGGACGTATTTGTAGAACTCGAAGAGGGAGTATTCTACCAGGCGAGCTATGACGGCCCAGAAGTGGCCATCTTTGCCGACTATCCGGCCTCCTTCCTACCTCGCATGTAAGTAATCAGGAGACATCTCCTTCGAAAGGGCTTCCTCATTACGCCTCACCCATCGCACTGTTTCGTGCTCCAAAGGGGAGGCGCTCGACGCGCCATGCTGCACCAAAGGTGTCTCCTAAGAGAGCGGCGCCCGCGCCGAGCAGATCTTCGATGAGGAAGGCAAATGACAACACGACAGAGCCTTCATCAAAGAGGTATGGATTTTCTTTTGAATACGCCCCTTGGTAGTCCCATCAAACTGAGACATTGTCCGCTATGTCTTATCAGGAAGGGCGTTCGCCGGACTATGTCCGGGGATTCTGTCGGTCGCGCCTCCACCAGTCAGGTTCCGGACCCCGCCTTACGGACAGGGGTTGATATAGGAGTGACGTTGGACTGTCCTCCTACAGAGGATTCGGATGATGTATCCGTCACGAACTCTGAAGTGGAGAGCGCCATGAATCATCGGCGCCGGAGGCCGCTCTTCGTGACCCTGGCTTTACAAAAGAGGCATTTAATGCCTTCAGCTCGGCTGATGCATACATCCGAGCTGCTCGAGATGGGCTTGCCAGAGCCACAGACCAGCATTTGAAGGATATGTGGGTAAGTACGCATTGTACAGATCTGATAATCATATACCAGTAGCCCCGAGACTTGAAGCAGTTGGTACAACCGATTTAAGGATCACTCTATAACCAGGCGCTCACGGAGAAGAACAACCTGCTGTCTCAAGAGCTGGAACAGTGTCGGACCCAGCTAGCTGCTGCTACCATCGAACTGGAGAAATCCAAGGAGGCACCGCCTGGTAATGCTCCCGTCCATCGAGAAAAATATAATCATATACTAGCAATATTAATACTGTTGTATTTCCCATGGCAGGATCGTTAGATCAACTGAAGGAGGCACTAAAAGTCGCGCAAGCGGGCGAACAAGAGGCCAAAAGGCAACTGGCTGCAGGCGAACGTGTGCTGACATGGGTCATGGATGAAAAGAACAAGCTGCAGGATTCCAATACCCTGCTGGGCGAAGAACTAAAAGATGTGTGAGCCCAGCTGGCTAACGCCGTCAAGGAGAAAAGGAGGCTATGAGGCGGCATATTTAGTATGCTTTTGAACTTGCCTTTATGTAATTTAGCGAAGAAATGATCTAACAGATTTATGTCTGCAGGTATGGTGACTGGCCGTCCCGAAGAAGAAATGTCCGGCTCTCAAGGCGACCTACTGCAAGAGCTGTCCCAGCTGCACGAGCTGTCCCAGCTGCACGAGCGAGCTCGGCAAGCAATGCGAAGCGTTTCCAAAGCTTTGTGGCCATCCGCCTCTCCTCCAGGAAGTATGGAGGAGCTTGTGAAGCTATTCCAAGGAGCTCGGCGGCGCTTCCGATTATGGAAGATATCGGCCTGCCGAGAAGTTGCGCGAGAGGCCTGGGCCATGGTGAAAACACGGTACACCAAGCTTGATCCGAATCATATGGCCCGGGTTGGACCTCGGGGGTCAGATGTGAAAGAAATTCCAGTTAGTTTGGTGTATGACCAAGTAAAGGTAGCCGCCGAATTGTCCCAACAGGATTGTAGGCTAGACAGCCTATTGGACGGCATAGAGGAAGAAGTTTTTGAGTCGAAGTGACTATGTACTTCAATTGACAAATTTGTCCCTAGACAGATTGTAATACGATTGTCATGGCAGACCTTTTCGCTTCGACCTCTGGACCCAAAGGCGTGGAGTGTTTCCGAATACCGAAACGGTAATATAGACTGGGGTATGCGTGGAAACCAGGCGTAGGGGTCATAGTTGCTTGAACAGACAAGTTGTATCCGGCTAGCTATGTTATATTACATGTTGATTGTAAGAAACATCTTCCAGGGAGAATAGTTCCGTTAAGGGTTCCTTTCCCTGGGTTAATATGCGTTAATATGCATGTCCAAACTGTAATCAAAAAATCATAGTATACGTAACATCTGGGGGTTCATAGTGTAATGAGTGTAAAATGTCTTTAGTCTGCCTACCGAATATTCCCTTAAGAACGCTAGCTTTCGGCTTCACCCAGTCCGAGGTACATGTCCGGATGACCCGGCTGTAACAATCGCAGAGGTGCTCCCTTTATGCCCTAGCCGAACAAACGGGAACGTAGGGCATAAGCACAGGAGCCACGCAACCCAGCTTGGCCAAAACTTAAGTCATAGCGGTGCATATAATGGCGAAGAAAAGGTACATATGAGAAAAAAGACACATATGTGGGGAGCTTGATGCTCGTAAAATAATAATAATAATAAGCTTCTGTAAGAGAAGCCCCCAGGTATTATGAGCGTGTACATTTAAGGATGTGTATGTCATAGGTGTGCGGTTTAGCCGCACAAGAACTTAAAGCTAGAAAAAAGTTAAAGAGAAGAAAAGACAGAGAAAAAGGGAGAAGAAAACGAACAAAGAGTCCGGCTCTAGGCGTAGAATCTTCGGAGTCTGGAGGCGTTCCATGGGTTCGGCTCTAGGCGATTGTCCGATGCATCACACAGGCGGTACGCTCCTCCAGTGAGCACTTCATCTATGATGAAGGGACCCTCCCACTTGGGCTTGAGTTTGTCCTTTTTCTTTTCTGGCAAGCATAGAACGAGTTCACCAACATTATAAGTCTTGTCCCGCACCTCTCTGCTTTGATATCTGCGAGCCTGTTGTTGATAGAATGCAGAATGGGCTTTTGCAACGTTGCGCTCCTCCTCCAAGGCATCTAGACTGTCCCGCCGATCCAACTCGGCCTCTCTCTCTCTCTCTCTGTGTGTGTCTCTCTCTCTCTTCATACATGCGCACTTGAGGTGAGTCATGAATGATGTCATAGGGCAAAACGGCCTCTGCGCCGTACACCATGAAAAATGGTGTGTATCCGGTAGTGCGATTGGGCGTGGTCCGCAGCACCCAGAGTACGGAGTCGAGCTCCTCAATCCAGTGCTTATCTGATTCTTTCAACGACCGCACTAGTCTAGGCTTAATGCCGCTCGTAATAAGACCATTAGCTCATTCGACTTGACCGTTTGTTTGTGGATGATAGACCAAGGCGTAATCGAGCTTAATGCCCAATTTAGCACACCAGGATTTCACTTCATCGGCTGTGAAATTGGAGCCATTATCGGTGATGATGCTGTGTGGGACACCATAACGGTGCACGACACCGGATATAAAGTCTATCACCGGTCCAGCTTCGCCCGTTTTCACTGGTTTGGCCTCTATCCATTTGGTGAATTTATCTACCATGACTAGCAGGTATTTTTTCTTATGGCTTCCTCCTTTAAGGGGCCAACCATATCAAGCCCCCAGACCGCAAAAGGCCAAGTAATGTGGATTGTTTTTAGAGCAGTAGGCGGCATATGGCTTTGATTGGCGAAAAGCTGGCATCCGACACAACGTTGGACAAGGTCCTGTTCATCTTCTCGGGACGTCGGCCAAAAGAAACCTGTACGGAAAGCCTTACTTACAAGGGCCCGAGCTGCGGCATGGTGACCGCCAAGGCCAGCATGGATTTCGGCCAGGAGCTGCTGTCCCTCTTCTTCGGAGATACACCTTTGAAGGACTCCGGTAGCGCTTTTCTTGTAGAGCTCTCCGTCATGGACCTTGTAGGCTTTCGAGCGCCGGACAATGCAGCGAGCCTCATTCTGATCCTCAGGGAGCTCTCTCCTGTTAAGGTAGGCCAAGAAGGGTTCGGTCCATGGGGCAATTACTGCCGTTATAAGATTGGCCGATGGTGTTATTTCAGTGGCTGAGCCTCCAATGATATCGGTATTGTGTTCAGAATCTGGGGGTATAATCGGATCCTGACTGGCTTTGCCGCTCTCCCCTTGCCACACCACGGATGGCTTGAAGAGCCTTTCCAGAAAGATGTTAGGTGGGACGGGGTCACGCTTGGCGCCAATGCGAGCAAGGACATCCGCCGCCTGATTACTTTCTCGAGCCACATGATTAAACTCGAGTCCCTTGAACTGAGCTGATATTTTGAGTATGGCGTTATGATAGGCCGCCATCTTCGGATCTTTGGCGTCAAAGTCTCCATTTATTTGGGATATTGCGAGGTTTGAATCCCCACGCACCTCCAGGCGTTGTATGCCCATGGAGGCAGCCATCCGAAGAGCGTGCAATAAGGCCTCGTATTCGGCTGCATTGTTGGAGTCTGTGTATAATATTTGGAGTACGTACTAGACTGTGTCTCCAGTGGGGGACGTTAAGACAACGCCCGCTTCTAAGCCCGCTAACATTTTGGAGCCATCGAAGTGCATGACCCAGTTGGAATATGTTCCGTACTCTTTAGGGAGTTCGGCTTCTGTCCATTCGGCGACGAAGTCGGCCAATACTTGGGATTTAATGGCTCGGCGCGGTTTGTACGTTATGTCGAATGGCAGGAGCTCAATGGCCCACTTGGCAATCCGGCCCGTAGCGTCGTGGTTGTTTATTATGTCATTGAGTGGTACTTCGGAAGCCACCGTGATCGAGCACTCTTGAAAGTAGTGTCATAGCTTCCGGGATGCCATGGAGACCACGTAAGATATCTTTTGGTAATGAGGGTACCAGGATTTGCATGGTGTGAGGACAGTGGATACATAGTATATCGGTTTCTGAAGTGGGAATTTGTGTCCGTCCTCCTCTCGCTCAACGACGAGCACCGCGCTCACCACCTGGTGTGTTGCGGATATGTATAATAACATTGGTTCACCGATGTTTGGCACGACCAGGATTGGGTTGCTCGCTAAAAGAGCCTTTATTTCTTCCAGTCCGACCGTTGCCGCATCCGTCCACTCGAAGTGGTCGGTGCGTCGGAGAAGGCGATAAAGTGGCAATGCTTTTTCTCCTAGTCTGGAGATAAAGCGGCTTAACGCTGCTACGCATCCGGCTAGTTTTTGGACCTGCTTAAGGTCTGTTGGTGTAGCCAATTGTGACAAAGCTCGGATTTTGACTGGGTTTGCCTCAATTCCTCTATTGGAAACGATGAAACCCAACAGTTTTCCAGCGGGAACACCGAAAACGCACTTTTTTCGGATTGAGCTTGATGTCGTATGTATGGAGGCTGTCGAATGTGAGACTTAGATCGTTTATTTGTGACTCAACGTGCCTAGTTTTGATGACTACGTCATCCACATATGCTTCAATTGTCTTGCCGATTCGTTTCTCCAGGCATGTTTGAATCATGCGTTGGTAGGTGGCACCGGCATTTTTGAGCCCGAAGGGCATAGTGTTGAAGCAGAAAGGCCCATATGGGGTAATGAATGCCGCTGCGGCTTGATCGGACTCCTTCATTTTGATTTGATGGTATCCGGAGTATGCATCGAGGAAACACAGTGAGTCGTGTCGTGTAGTAGCATCAATAATCTGATCGATGCGGGGGAGGGGGAAGAGATCCTTAGGGCAGGCCTTGTTGAGGTCTTTGAAATCGACGCATAGGCGCTAGGATTTATCCTTCTTTGGCACCATCACCAGGTTTGCTAGCCAGTCTGGGTGTTTTATTTCTCTGATGAATCCGGCCTCGATTAACTTGGCTAGCTCCTCCCCCATGGCTTGTCATTTGGGTTCGGAAAAGCGCCGCAATGTTTGCTTGACCGGCTTGTATCCCTTCAATATATTGAGGTTGTGTTCGGCCAACCTGTGTGGGATTCCTAGCATATCAGAAGGGTGCCAGGCGAATATGTCCCAGTTCTCGAGCAGGAACTCTCGTAGTGCGGCGTCAACCGTTGGGTCCAGCTGTGCCCGTTGGAAGTTGTCTTCTTGGCGTCCGTAGGGTGGAATTGAAATTTTACTAGTTCGTCCGCTGGTTTAAAGGAGGTGGATTTGGGTCGCTTATCCAGGATTACATTGTCCCTATCCACCATGGAGCATAGTGCGGTTAACTCTTCGGCCGCGAGGGCCTCAGACAGTGCCTCGAGGGCCACGGATGCGGTTTTGTTTTCGGCGCGAGTGCTATGTCCGGATCACTGGTGAGAGTGATAATGCCATTGGGCCCGGGCATCTTGAGCTTCATATACCTGTAATGGGGTATCGCTTGAAAACGCGTGAATGCGTCCCGCCCTAGCAGGGCGTGATATCCACTGTTGAAAGGGGCCACTTGGAAGGTTATCTCTTCGGACCGATAGTTTTCCGGCGTGCCGAATACCACGTCGAGCGTGATTTTCCCCGCGCATCGCGCCTCCCGGCTGGGAATGATTCCTTGGAAGGTCGTGTTACTTTGCTCGATGCGGCACCTGTCTATTTCCATTTTATTGAGTGTGTCCTCATAGATGAGGTTTAGTCTGCTGCCGCCATCCATGAGCACTTTAGTGAGCCGAAAGCCGTCCACAATTGGACTGAGGACCAAGGCGGCTGGTGCCCGGACTATTTTGAATTTTGGTTCATCACTGGCATTGAAATTTATGGCTGTGTCGTTCCATGGGTTTATTGCTGCGACTTGGCAGACTTCGGCGAGGTCGTGGAGTGCCCTTTTGCGTCGATTGTTTGAGGTGAAAGTCTCAAACACCGTTAATACTCTGAGGTCGTCGTCTTTCGGGGGGGGGGGGTTGCTCTGAGGTGTTTTTGGTGAGGATATCCTCGCCACTCTTAGCCACCTGCCGGAGTATCCAACATGCTCTAAGGCTATGGGATGGTATGGTATCCGGTGTGGTGTGTATTTTGCATGGCCTGTCGAGCCATCCCTCCAGAACTGTTCCGCGTCCCATAGTGGGCTTAGTTTTCTTACTATGGGGTCAGGTGCCCCGCGAGGGTGCGCCCTTTTTGCCCGCCCGAGGGGTTGAGTGGAAACCGGTGGTTCCCAGCGAGCTGTCTGAGTTTTCCAAGCGCTTTCCATTGCGCAGTACTTCTGTACTATGGTTGCCAAGTCAGTGAAGTGTAATACGCGATGGCGGTTGATGGCGTTGAGGATTCCTTCAACCGTGCAATTATTGCAGAATACTAAAACCGCGTCCTCGTCACGGCAATCTTTAATCTTGTCTTTGACAAGGAGGAATCTGGCCCGAAAGTGATGGACTGTTTCCTGAGACTGCTGTCATACGTACATGAGGTCGCATGTATCCAGAGGTCTGGAATTGTTTGGCGAATATTGCTTGTGGTGGGTGGGTGGCTTTAAATCCGAACCCTGACCCGATTTGGGATCCGGAGTTTGAAAAACTTCCGAGCTTAACAGTTCGGGCTCCGGGATGTCAACTGACTTTTCAGGCCCACCGTCCGATTCTAGGTTCGGAGGACTAGGCGTGTCGTTCTGCAGATAGGTATCCGGCTCTTCGAGCTCAGAAATCCGAACATAGTTCGTCTTCAACATAGAGGCAGAGTTGTTTTGCTCCTCTACGACCGATATCTGGTGAGTGATCGGCGGAGATTTGATTTCTCTCTGGTCGGGTTTAAGCTCAATCTGATCATAGTCTGTAGCGACCCCCAGGGTGGCGATGCGATCTAGGAGTTCGTTTAAAGATGACAACTCCACCGGATCCATCCGCTTGGAGTATTCAGAGTCAACATGGAGACGATTTTCAATGACCCGAGAAGTCATCATTGGCTTAACGGCCGAATGGGCGGCCATGGTGAAGCCGCCCAGCCGGAGGGTTTGGCCTGAGGCCAGGGCTCCTCCGGAGGTGATATCCTTGATAACAAGGCGAGCCATTAATCCTATCTTCGACGTCACAGTGGAACTCTCAATGAAAGCACCAATAATGTCGGTGTCAAAACCGGCGGATCTCGGGTAGGGGGTCCCGAACTGTGCGTCTAAGGTCGATGGTAACATGAGACGGGGGACACGATGTTTACCCAGGTTTGGGCCCTCTTGATGGAGGTTATACCCTACTTCCTGCTTGATTGATCTTGATGAGTATGAGGATTACAAGAGTTGATCTACCACGAGATCCTAATAGCTAAACCCTAGATGTCTAGCCTGTATGATTGTGATTGCCCCTACGGACTAAACCCTCCGGTTTATATAGACACCGGAGGGGACTAGGGTTGTACAAAGTCGGTTTATAGAGGAAGGAATCTATATATCCGAATGCCAAGCTTGCCATCCACGCAAAGGAGAGTCCCATGCGGACATGGGAAGAAGTCTTCTATCTTGTATCTTCATAGACCACCAGTCTAGCCCATGTCACATAGGCCGGACGCCCGAGGACCCCATAATCCAGGACTCCCTCAACCGGCTCGACACCTTGATCTCCATCCTAGCGTCATTGCGTCGAGGTTGTCACACCAACTATTGCTTCTACAACTATCGCTAACACATAGTGATAAAGTAAAGCAATTACATGGTGCTTGCACTTCATACAGACAACCCTAAAGATCCTGCCGGTTGTCGATATTACAAAACATGATCATCTCATACATAAACATATATCACATCATATCTTGACCATATCACATCACGACATGCCCTGCAAAAACAAGTTAGACGTCCTCTACTTTGTTGTTGCAAGTTTTACGTGGCTGCTACTGGCTTCTAGCAAGAACCGTTCTTACCTACACAAAAACCACAATGGTGATTCATCAGGTTTGCTATTTTAACCTTCTTAAAGGACCGGCCATAGTCAAATTCGATTCAACTAAAGTAGGAGAAACAGACACCCGCCATCCACCTTTATGCAAAACTAGTTGCATGTCTGTCGGTGGAACCGGTCTCATGTGCGTGGACATGTAAGGTTGGTCCAGGCCACTTCATCCACAATAACGCCAAATCAAAATAAGACGTTGGTAGTAAGCAGTATGACTATCACCACCCACAACACTTTGTGTCCTACTCGTGCATATCATCTACGCATAGACCTAGCTCGGATGCCACTGTTGGAAAATGTTGCATGGAAAACAAAAAAATTCTATGCACACGCAAGATCTATCCATGGAGATGCATAGCAACGAGGGGGGAGAGTGTGTCTACGTACCCTCGTAGACCATAAGCGGAAGCGTTTAACAACGCAGCTGATATAGTCAAACTTCTTCACGCTCCAACCGATCAAGTACCAAACATACGACACCTCCGCGTTTTGCACACGTTCAGCTCGGTGACGTCTGAGGGAGTCCTGGATTCGGGGGTCCTCAGGTGTGCGGCCTATTCGATATGGGCCGGACTGATGGGCCGTGAAGATAAAGCAGAAGACTATCCCCCGTGTCCGGGTAGGACTCCTATATGCGTGGACGGCAAGTTTGATGTCCGAATGTATTATTTCCTTCCCTTGTAAACCGAATCTGGGCAACCCTAGGTCCCACCTGTGTATATATAAACCAGAGGGTTTAGTCTATAGTGGCTATTAGAATAATCATAGGCTAGAGAGCTAGGGTTTAGCCATTACGATCTCGAGGTAGATCAACTCTTGTAACCCCTATACTCATCGAATACAATCAAGCAGGACGTAGGGTTTTACCTCCTTTAAGAGGGCCCAAACCTGGGTAAACATCGTGTCCCCGTTGTCCGCTATTACCATTGATCCTTAGACTCATAGCTTGGGCCCCCCTAGCCGAGATCTACTGGTTTTGACACCGACATTGGTGCTTTCATTGAGAGCTCCACTCTGTAGACACGAAAAGCGATCTATGGCTCGCCTTGTCATCAACAACGATATAACCGCTGGAAGGAGCCTAGCTTCAGGACAGATCCTCCAACTCGGCGGCTTCACCGTGGGTGCCCGCATGGCCATCAAGCCGGCAGCGTCCCCCACGACCACCAAACACCGCCCCCGCATCGGTCTGGAATACTCCGAAAAGATGGATCCGGTAGACGTCTCGTCCTTAAACGAGCTCCTAGATCGCATCGCCGCCCTAGGGCTTTCAACAGACTATGATCGGATCGGGCTTAAACCTGACCAGAGGGAGATCAATCTACCATCGATCACTCACCTGGTAGTGGTCGTCGAGGAACGAGCCGCAAACACCTCTTCCCCTAAATTAAAAACCAGCTATATTCGGGTCTCCGAACCCCTTGAGCCGGATACCCTTCCTTTGGACGGGACTCCGCGTCCCCCGAACTCCGGGTCGGACATAGGGTCCGGGGACCATTGGGATCTTCCCGGACCCGAACTGGTAACCTCGGAGATTTTACAAGCTCCGGACACAATTTTGGGTCGGGATTCGAGTTTTACCCCACCCACCCACCACAATCAATACTCTCCAAGTAATTCAGGCCCTCCATACATATATGACCTGATGTATGTACGGCAAAAACCTCAGGAAACGGTCCATCACTTTTGGGCCAGGTTCCTACTTGTCAAAAACAAGATTAAAGATTGTTGCGACGACGACGCAGTTTCAGTCTTTCATCGCAATTGTACCGACGAGGGAATTTGCAATGCCCTCGACCGCCGTCCCATACAAAGTTTCACAGAACTATCGCACGTAGTACGAAAGTATTGCACGATGGAAAGCACATGGAAGGCCCAGAAAACCCAATTGGAGCCCGCTGCCCCTAAGGAGTGCACTGCCTGGGCAAAACGGATACATCCTTTCGAGGCATTCGGCCATAAGCCCGTCTGCAAGGAAAACAAACCCTTCGCAGGATACAGGTCCGTCCTTGACGAACTCCTCGACAAGCCCTGTCCGATACATGCGACACCAAGCACAGAGCCAACTCACAGCCTCCGAGCATGTTGGGTACTCCGGCAGGTAGCTAAAAGTGGCGAGACCATCCTCACCACTGCCACTCCAGAGAAGCACTCTCCGGAGGATGACGATCTTCATGTCCTTACGGTCTTCGAGACCTTCTCTTCAAATAATCGGTGCAAGAGGGCACTCCGCGACCACGCCGAAGTCCACCAAGTAACCGCAGTGAGCCTATGGAACGACGCGGCAATAACCTTCACCGCCGACGATGAACCAAAGGCCCGACCAGTCCGAGCACCCGCCGCATCGGTTCTAAACCCAATTGTGCTGCTTTCGACTTACCAAAGTGCTCATGGACGACGGTAGTGGGATTAACTTTATCTACGAAGACACACTCGACAAACTGCAGATTGATAGAACATGCATCGAGCAAAGCAGTACCACCTTTCGAGGCATCATCCCCAGTCGAGAAGCACGATGTTTGGGGAGAATTAAACTTGACATAGTATTTGGCACGCTTGAAAATTACAGATCGGCGGAGTTGCTCTTTCACATTGCTCCCTTCAATAGCGGATATCACGCCATTCTAGGGTGGGGCGCCTTTTTACGTTTCCAAGCCGTACCTCATTATGGGTACATGAAGCTTAAAATGCCAGGGCCCAATGGAATAATCACAGTTACAAGTGATCCGGATAAAGCACTCTGCGCCGAAAACAAAACCGCATCCTTGGCCCTTGAGGCACTATCCGAAGCCCTTGCGGCCGAAGAACTAACCACCCTACGATCCACGGTGGACAAGGATGATGTGATTC
Source organism: Aegilops tauschii subsp. strangulata (assembly GCF_002575655.3). NCBI lineage: Eukaryota > Viridiplantae > Streptophyta > Magnoliopsida > Poales > Poaceae > Aegilops > Aegilops tauschii. Next base: position 511,611,722 of record NC_053041.3, read on the forward strand.
TCGATAAGAGATCCAAATCCACCTCCTTTAAGCCAGCAGATGAAATATTCAAATTTCAAGTGCACCCGATGCATCCTAATAAAACAGCGTCCATTGGATCACAACTGGACCTGACGGTAGACGTCGCCTTATGCGCGTTCCTACGTGAAAATTGGGATATCTTTGCCTGGCACCCTTCAGACATGCCCGGATCCCACGCAGACTGGCTAACACAACCTCAACATAATCAAAGGGTTCAAACCAGTCGAGCAAACGCTTTGGCGATTTTCCAAACCCTAACGACAAGCTATGGGGGAGGAGCTTGCCAAACAACTCGAGGCCGGGTTCATTAGAGAAATCAACACCCGGATTGGCTAGCCAACTTGGTCATGGTGCCGAAGAAGGACAAATCTTGGCGCCTTTGTGTCGATTTCAAAGACCTTAATAAGGCTTGCCCTAAAGTCCCTTTCCCGTTGCCCCGCATTGACCAGATCATTGATGCGACCGCAGGACATGACTCATTGTGTTTCCTCGAGGCTTACTCCGGATACCATCAGACTAAAATGAAGGAGTCCGACCAGGCCGCAACGACGTTCATCACCCCGTATGGGCCTTTCTGCTTCAACACTATGCCTTTTGGGCTTAAAAACACTGGTGCCACTTACCAACACATGATTCAAACATGCTTGGAATAACAAATTGGCAAGACAGTAGAAGCATATGTGGACGACGTGGTCATCAAGACTAAACACGTCGAATCATTAGTGGACGATCTCCGCCTTACATTTGACAACCTCCGAACATACGACATACGGCTTAATCCAGGAAAATGTGTCTTCGGCGTTCCAGCCGGAAAGCTATTAGGGTTCATTGTCTCCCATAGAGGAATTGAAGCAAACCCAGCCAAAATCCGAGCCTTGTCACAACTGGCTACGCCAACAGACCTAAAATAGGTCCAAAAGCTAGCAGGGTGTGTAGCGGCCTTGAGCCGCTTTATCTCCAAATTAGTAGAAAAAGCCTTACCACTTTATAGACTGCTTCGAGCACTGATAAATTTGAATGGACGGAAGCGGCCACAGCCAGATTGCAAGAAATAAAAACCTTACTAGCAGGCAATCCAATCCTAGCCGCCCCAAGTGTTGGCGAGCCAATGCTACTTTATATCTCCGCAACTCACCAGGTAGTGAGCGTCGTACTCGTCGTCGAGCGAGGGGAAGAGGGACATAAATTCCGCATCCAAAAGCCAGTATATTACGTATCGGAGGTCCTTACACCATGCAACTCCCGATACCCTCACTACCAAAATATAGCTGATACGTCTCCAACGTATCTATAATTTATGAAGTATTCATGCTGTTATTTTATCATTCTTGGATGTTTTACAATCATTTTATAGCAACTTTATATCATTTTTTGGGACTAACCTATTGACCCAGTACCCGGTGCCAGTTGCTATTTTTTGCTTGTTTTTTACATCGCAGGAAATCAATATCAAACGGAATCCAGACACCGCGAAACTCCACGAAGATTTTTTATGGACCAGAAGGATCCCAATGGGCCAGAGCTGTACTTGGCGCGCCCAGGTGGGTTGTGCCCACCTCGGTGGCCTCCCGCACCCCCTCTTGCACTATAAATTCCCAAATATTCCGAAACCCATCGAGGTTACCCTAGATCAAAAGTTCCGCCGCCGCAAGGCTCTGTAGCCACCGAAAACCAATCTAGACCCGTTCCCGCACCCTGCCGGAGGGGGGAATCATCACCGGTGGCCATCTTCATCATCCCGGTGGCCACCACAATGAGGAGGGAGTAGTCCACCCTCGGGCCTGAGGGTTTGTACCAGCAGCTATGTGTTTAATCTCTCTCTCTCTCTTTCTCGTGATCTCTATCATGGGCTTTGTTAATATAGTCGGATCATATGATGTTTCTACCCTCTATACTCTTGTTATGATGAAATGAATCTTTACCCTTTGAAGTTTTGTCTTGTCGGATTGAATATTCAGAGATGAGAACACATGATATATGTCTTGAGGTATGAATACTTGGGGTGACAATTGGGGTATCTTATCGATTCACTTGATATATGTTATGACATTCAACTCGCGGATTCCCGCGGTGATATTGGGGTTATCTATGCATAGGGGTTGATGCACGTTTTTCTCCGACGGAAACTTCGGGGTATCTTTGTAGTTCTTTGTGTGGATTGAGTATTATGAATATGAATTTGCTTTGGTGTTATCTTAGTACGAACTCTTGATGAGATTGATCGGCAAGAATAGCTTGCGTTATTCTAGTACGAACTCTAGGATAGATCAAACAGAAAGAATAGCTTTGAGTTGGTTTCGTACCATACAAACAATTTCTATCTTTTGTTCTCCGCTAATAGGAACTCGGGAGTGATTCTTTATTACACTTTGAGGGATAATCATATGATCCAACTATGTTAGCATTGTTGAGAGTTTGCACTAGCGAAAGTACGGACCCTAGGCCTCACTTTTAAGCATTGCAATACCGTTTTTGTTCCTGTTTACTAATTGCCACCTTGCTGTTTTTATTTATTCAGATTATAAAAATATAGTTCTACCATCCATATTACACTTTTATCACCATCTCTTCGTCGAACTAGTGCACCTATACAATTTGCCATTGTATTGGGTGTGTTGGGGACACAAGATATTTCTTCTATTTGGTTGCAGGGTCGTTTGAGAGAGACCATCTTCATCCTACACCTCTCATGGATTGATAAACTTTAGGTCATCTACTTGAGGGAAAATTGCTACTGTCCTACAAAACTCTGCGCTTGGAGGCCTAACACGAGTCTATAAGAATAAATTTGCATAGTAGACATCAAGCTCTTTTCTGGCGCCGTTGCGGGGGAGGTGAGGGCTTGAAGGTATATTTTTAGATCTTGCAATTGAATCTTTTAGTTTCTTGTTTTATCACTAGTTGGGTTCATAAAAGAAAACTAAAAAATGGTATTTAGGTTGCATCATATTATTGATCATCTTTATAATATCTTTCTTGAAAATGATGGTTCGGAAAATTGTTCTCAATTGTTAGAAGAAGTCAATAAAATGCTTGGCACAAAATATTTGAATGATGAGCATGATTGCAATGTTTTTAGTATGAATTCTTTGAATATCCTAAATGCTAATGATGATTGCACAAGTCATGACAAAAATGTTTATTATAAGCATGTCACTTTTTGCGGAGTGAATTGGGAGTGCCTTTGCACACCAAAGAGGGAATATAGATTTTGCAAGAAGCATAAATATTTAGAAACAAGAAAGTTGCAAGAGAGGCTAGATGATTGTGCTGAAGGATTTAATTTTTTCGCCATCCTTGTGAACTTTGCAATGATTGTGGTCATTTAAATCTCCAATGCAAATTATTTCATGATCAATTCGTGTCCAAACATTGTGATAACTTGATTACCCTTGAGCATCATAAATTGCTTAGTCTTCTTTTGGGGTATGAAGAAATGAAACGTATAACTAAGGGTATTCCAAAATTTAATCTCGAGAGATTTCTTGATTTTGATCTAGAGGAAATTTATATGTTTTGTGCTGTGAATTGCATTAAGAATCCTTATATTGCCAACTATCTAAAGTCAAGAAAACAAATATAATATGAAGAGAGTACTAATGAAAGGGGAAATATTTTCCAAAACCCTCCTAGTGTTTATTATGATGAATCAGGTAATGAGGAGGACCTTCCTATCCAACCAATCTCATCAATAAGAAGCTTGAAAAGATTAATTAAACCCACACATGATGTGGTGAAGAAGAAGAAAAGAAGAAAGAAGAGAGGTAAAAAGGTATCTCTCCCAAATAATGTTGCTCCTATTATTGTTGTTCCTCATGAAAATGAATCAAAAATAATTATGGAAGATGATGCACTTGATGATGATTTTGCTATGCCTATTGCTTGTTATGATGATTATGATTGGGAAGATAATGGTACTTCTTATAATATTGGAAATATTTTTGGCACCAACTTGGGAAATTATGATGATAGAAATTGTTATACCATTGGTGCTATTCATACAATTAATGATGAGAGTGATTATGCTTATGATATGCCAAGCCACAAGCTTGGGGATGCTATGTTTGATGAGGATGCCATGTTTGAGAATTTATTTGCTGCAATTAATGTTTGTCCCAAGCTTGGGGAGGATATGTTTAATGAAGATGATCTTTTTAGTCCCCCTACTTTGATTGATCAAACTTATTTTGATGATAGCATGCCTCCTATTTATGATGATTACATTGATAAAAGTGGGTTTGGAAGAGTGTCAACTCTAGGTAGTAGTGATCCCACTATTTGGGAGGGTGTTGAATCTTATTAAAATATTGATGAAAGTGGATTTGGAGAGGTCATAACTTTATTTAGTGATACATCCACTATTTCGGAAGAGGTTTCAATTGCCTATGACAATAAAGTTGCTTTCTATGATGATTATTATGATGACATGTATGCCATAGAGAGTAATAAATTTTCTATGCTTGTGGATCATGAAAAGAATGCTTTATGTAATGGTTATATTGATAAATCTATTCATGATGCTACTGAAAATTATTATGAGAGAGGAACTTATGATGCATGATGTTCTCTTTGTGTTTCAATTCTTATCTTTTATGTGAGCATCATTGAATCATCATGCCTAGCTTAAAAGGCATTAAAGAAAAGCGCTTGTTGGGAGACAACACAACACTTTTTACTACTGTTTTTGTGTGTTCACATGATTATGCTACTGTAGTAATCATGTTTTATTGCTTTTGTTTCAATAAAAGTGCCAAGTAAAGCCTTTGGGATCATGTTGGGTGATAGTTGATTTGACACTGCTGAAAAACAGAAACTTTTGCGCTCACGAAAATAAGTCCCATTTTTAACAGAAGAGTGCTTTGGAGTTGATTATTTTTGAAGAAGTTTAATATACAAATTTATCACGTGGTCCAATTTGTCATAATTTTTGGAGTAGCAGAAGTTTGGTAGTTATCCAGATCATTACAGACTGTTATGTTTTTCACAGATTCTGTTTTCAATGCATAGTTTGCTTGTTTTCTAGTTTCTATGGCTTATATTGCTCAATATAAATTGTGGAAATGATATTCTATGGTAGGCATTGTGTGTAAACAATTATTAATCTTGTCTTTGACAGTACCAAAGTGAAATGGTTTGCTCTTTATCATACTAACCTATCTCACGAAGTTTTGTTAAGTTTTGTGTGATTGAAGTTTTCATGTTTTGGGTGAGATATCGATATGAGGAGAATAAGGAGTGACAAGACCCTAATATTGGGGATGCCCAAGGCACCCCAAGTTAATATCCAAGGAATATCCAAGCAACTAAGCTTGGGGATGCCCCGGAAGGCATTCCCTCTTTCGTCTTCAACATTATCGGTAACCTCACTTGGAGCTATGTTTTCATTCGTCACATGATATGTGTTCTGCTTGGAGCGTCAATTTATTTTGCTAGGATTTGCTTGCTGTTATTTAGAATAATTTTTTGCATCTTTTATTTCAATAAAAGTGGCATTCATAGCCTTTGCCATGCTTATCTTGCAAGTATACTTGTTGCTGTCTAAAAATAGAAAGTTTATCGATGTTGCAAAAATTCCCGCGGAAAGTCAGAATGTGATAAAATGTTGAAACTTTTTGCACAATAAGCTCTGATAAATTTTCTACAGTGTGGTAGAATTTCATAATTTTTGGAGTTGAATAAGTATTGATACTCTTGCATTCTTTACAGACTGTACTGTTTTGGCAGATTGCTGTTATGTTTGCATTGTTTGCATATGTTTGCTTATTTAATGATTCTATTTGAGGATAGGAGTATTAAATATGCAGAGGCATTTAGTATGCAATGTTGAATGATAATTTTAGTGATTTGCTACAGTAGAGAATGATAAGGTTTTTGCATTGGTTTATACTAACTTATCTCACGAGTACTTGTTGAGTTTTGTGTTGATGAAGCATTTGAGATTGAGGAAAACCGTGATATGAGAGGAATCAAGGAGACACAAAAGCTCAAGCTTGGGGATGCCCAAGGCACCCCATGATAATATTTCAAGAAGTCTCAAGCATCTAAGCTTGGGGATTCCCCGGTAGGCATCCCACCTTTCCTCTTCGACAATTACCGGTTAGTATCGGTTGAGCCTAAGTTTTTGCTTCTTCACATGAGTTGTGCTATCCTTGGAATGTCATTTTATTTTGTTTTGCTTGCTGTTTTAATAAAATACTTAGATCTGAAACTTTTTAATAAGAGAGATTCCTCAAATAGCTACCTATTTATTTAACTACTCACATGATCTTCACTTATATCATTTTAGAGTAGTTTGTCATTTACTCTTGTGCTTCACTTATATCCTATGAGTAAAATTGTTGAATGAATTGAATATCATGAAGTTGAAATTATATCATGCCTAGTGGTAGCTTCACATTGGGTTTAGAAAGTGAAATCTTTTGAGGCTTGACAATCACAATATTGGTCAAACAAGTGATAACCCACAAGTATAGGGGATCAATTGTAGCCTCTTTCGATAAGTAAGAGTGTCGAACCCAACGAGAAGCTAAAGGTAGAACAAATATTCCCTCTAGTTCTATCGACCACCGATACAACTCTACACACGCTTAACGTTCTCTTTACCTAAAACAAGTACGAAACTAGAAGTACTTTGTAGGTGTGATAGGATACGTTTGCAAGATAATAAAGAGCACGTAAATAAAATCTAGGGGCTGTTTAGATAAAGAAACAACTAAGTTAGTTTTAGTAGAGAGCTTTTTGTCACAAGAAAGTTATTTGTCCCTAGGCAATCGATAACTAGACCGGTAATCATTATTGCAATTTTATTTGAGGGAGAGGCATAAGCTAACATACTTTCTCTTCTTGGATCATATGCACTTATGATTGGAACTCTAGCAAGCATCCGCAACTACTAAAGATTATTAAGGTAAAACCCAACCATAGCATTATAAGGCATCAAGTCCTCTTTACTCCCATACACAAACAACCTACTTACTCGGGTCTGTGCTTCTGTCACTCACGCCACCCAGCATAAGCAAATCATGAACATATTGCAAACCCTACAGCGGGGATCCCTCATGCTTGCGTGACATGGAGAGCACCATAGGACAACACCAATAATAAAACATGCAACTCAAACCAATCACGATCATCAATCAACCCATAGGACAAAACGGATCTACTCAAACATCATAGGATAGCCATGGCCTCCATGACGGTGGAGGGGTGCCATCGGGAGAGAGGGGGAGAGAGCCCCCCTTCTTCTTCTTCTTCTTCTTCCTTGACCTTCCCCCTAGATGGGCGAAGGGTTTCCCTCCTGGTCCATGGCCTCCATGGCAGTGGAGGGGCGAGAGCCCCTCCGAGATTGGATCTCTCTCTCTGTTACCTTCTGTTTCTATGCTCCCTGATTCCGCCCTTTCACCGTTTCTTAAATTCCCGGAGATCCGTAACTCCGATTGGGCTGAAATTTGGACACGATTTTATCCGGATATTGGCTTTCTTGCGGCGAAAGAAGGGCACCAACCGCCTTACGGAGTGGCCACGAGGGCCCAGGGCGCGCCCTACCCCCTGGGGCATGCCCCTCACCCTCGTGGCCCCCTCGGGCATCGTCTCGCATTGATTCCACTTCCCAAAATTCACATATATTCCAAAACAAATCTCCGTAATTTTTATCCCGTTTGGACTCTGTTTGATACGGATTTTCTGCAAAACAAAAAACATGCAACAAACAGGAACTGGCACTGGGCACTGGATCAATATGTTAGTCCCAAAAATAGTATAAAAAGTTGTCAAACGTATGTAAAAGTTGTCGAATATTGGCATGGAACAATCAAAAAATTTAGGTACGACAGAGACGTATCGGCATCCCCAAGCTTAATTCCTGCTCGTCCTCGAGTAGGTAAATGATAAAAAAGATAATTTTTGATGTGGAATGCTACCTAGCATAATCTTGATCACATAATCTAATCATGGCATGAATATTAAGACACGAGTGATTCAAAGCAATAGTCTATCTTTTGACATTAAGGCAACAATACTTCAAGCATACTAATAATGCAATCATGTCTTCTCAAAATAACATGGCCAAAGAAAGTTATCCCTACAAAATCATATAGTATGGCTATGCTCCATCTTCATCACACAAAATATTCAAATCATGCACAACCCCGATGACAAGCCAAGCAATTGTTTCATACTTTTGATGTTCTCAAACCTTTTCAACTTTCGCGCAATACATGAGCATGAGCCATGGATATAACACTATAGGTGGAATAGAATATGATGATTGTCGGGGATATACCCCGCGGCGTAAACCGGCCGGAAGTATAACCCGACCGGACTTGGAGGTTTACTTCAGACCCGGCTGAGACTTGACGATTCACTGGAGACCCGTTTGGACCTAGCGGTTTACGATTCATTGGTAATCCGGCAGGTGGGTCAGAGGAGCGACAAGATCCGGTGGCCCAACGGGCGGTTCATGAAGGCCGGTTCATACTATGGTGGGCCGGTTTAAGAGGAAAGGCATGAGGAATATTTACCTTATAAGGAGTTAAGACCAGGACTTGTATCCGGTTTGTATTAGAGATAGACTAGTCCTAATCCTAGTAGGACTCCACATGTAACCCGCCCCTTCAACTTATATAAGGAGGGGCAGGGCTCCCCAAAGAGGAGAAGGGACAAACAAGAAGAAAGAATCTCTAGGGTTAGACACAAGAGCCGGTTTATCGGCGACTCCCGCGTGATCATAATGAGACCTAGCCTCAAACAGCATGTAGGGTTGTTACCGGATGATGTTTCCCGGGGCCCGAAGCTGTCTAAATCCTTGTCTTGTGTTGCGTCTCTCGATACCGCTCAACCCCTCTCAAGCTACCACATAGATGCGTTGGCCTCACGACTAAGTCCTTACACTAGGACATCCGCGGTGACAATTCCATGACAGTTGGCGCCCACCGTGGGACCTGCGCACGGTGGTGTTGAGTTCTTGGAGGGATCTTAATTAGGTTTTTGAGAAAGTTCGTGATTTTCACATGAAGAAGAGCCAGATTGTGTCTGTTTGCACTATCACACGTAACCAGATGATCCGTTATGGCCGGGTCACTTTCCGTAGCCCCGCCGCCAGAAGCTAAGGGTAGAGGGGTTTCGTCGATACGGATCAAAATCGTCAAATTACGGTTGTTTTGGTCTGATTCATTGAGTCGCCGCCGCCGCGTACAGAAGTCGCCGAGACCGTCACATAAGCCGGATCGTACAAGGAATCTACCAGGAAGTTAATTCAAGAATTAAGAAAGGAAAAAATACTACAGGGGTATAGTACATGAGTACCAAAGAAGAGGGATCCAGAGAAGCACCAGATTGGGCTTCAGATTGAGTCGGACTCAGACTCGTCGACCGCGCGTCCGCCTGGGATCCGGCCTGAGTCGCCGCCGGTTGCCTCGACGCCCTTCTCCTCCGGCTAGTCCCAGCCGCTCGTCGCTACAGTCCCACCTCGCCTCTGTTTTGCACAGCTTCGTGCCGCTCCGAGTTGAGCCGGTTTTCTACCGCAGTTCGCCCCGAGCCATAAGTCGCCGCCCCGTTGTCACCTCCGCGACCGCGACTTTGCCTTGCGTACGCGCCTCTGTTGCTGAGCCACATTCGCCGGCTCGCTTCCGCGGCCGAACCGACGGCGCCCCTGCCCCGCGGCCGATCTCGGTCACCGTCGTCCCGTAAGCGGAGACTACGGCCCCGTCCGCACATTGCCATCACCGCTGTCGTCGAGCCGCCCTCGCCGGGACTGGCCGCCAGGCCGCTCCTCCGTCTACTGCACCGCGGCGCCCGCTACCCGTGAGCCGCCGTGCTGCTGAGTTGCTCTGGCTTTTCCACTCGTCGCCGGGCCCACGTCCGCTGCCGCAGTCAAAGATCACCTCCATGCCCTGAGCCGCCCTAGCCGAGCTGCTCCGTTGTTGGCCGCTGAGCCTTTATGGCCTTGAACTGGCCCCTAGCTGCCATCGCTGTCGCCGTTGTGGGTCGCCCTCGCCAGAGACCCGCATCCAAGCCGCCATCCCGGCCTTACCCTGCCACTGGGGTGCCTCTGTTCAGTTTTACATCAGGTCGAGGACCTTGTCGGTGTAGCCTTGGCTGCCGCCCCGGCCCTGCCCCGGTCGGCTCCGGTGCGCCCGGCCGGTTCACTATTCCTCCGTCTGTGCCCGGCGTGGCCCGATGTCCTCTTCTCCGCTGCTCCTAATTCTGGAATCAAGGACCTTCATAGTCCGTCAGACTGGAAAACTATTGAATAAAAAAGACCTGAAGATTGTGAATGGATCTGAAGTATTGAGCAAATTCGAATGGACCCGAGGATCAGCCGTCTCTATGGCTGGCCCAGCCCTTCGCCTCTGCCATGGGTCGCCCCTAAATTGATGAAGGACTGCCTCAAAACGCCTGCAAGCCGCCGTCGGGCGCCGAGCTGCTTGCTGAACCGCCATGCTATCTCATGCTGTCCTCGAGCTGCTGCGGTCACGTTTCCTCCGTCGCTTCGCGCCGTCTTTGGGTCGCCGCGCCCGCGGCTCTGCCTTGCTGCCTTGGCCCGTCGCTCCTCCACGCTCTACCTGGTCTTCGCCTCCAGCATGGTGTGAGCCGCCTGACGCTCCTTTGGTCTTCTGCTCTGCTCCGCGCACGCGCAGTCGCGACTCGCTCGTCTTCACTGAGTCGTCGTCATACTACTTCTAATATTGGTGCACGCGTGAGAAGAAATCAAGCGAAGGAGAGTCACTGGTTCCTTTGTTTCTTTTCTATGGCTTTTGTTGTGGTCATTGCTGCTTCCATATTGATCAAGACAAGTCACGTCAACTACTGGGAGCACTACTTAATCCACGTGAAATCAAGGATACTGTAACCCTTGGTTACTAGACCTACTACTGTTGCTACAGGAGTACTGGTACTAGTTGATTGATCTGGTACTAATTGTTGTGAACTGCTACGTCCGCTGCATGATACTACGAGGTGCTACCCTTCCTATATATTTTATTAGGACATATTGTTTTTATCAAAGAACAATTACTCTGATCTGTGATATTTTTTGACGCAGGACAATTGTTCATTACAAATGAGGCGTTATATGACGGGTACGGAGCACGCGCTAGCAACATTCTGCACCGGCGTTTCGTCCGTGTCATACCACCCGGTGAATGAATGTGCGCAAGTCGCCGTCCTTGTGGCCCGGTTTACATCAGCTTGCCGGGACTGCGCCCGTGATTAACTCACCCGTCCGTGCCGGTTTACAACACCGGTGCCGATTTTCCCCGTCCGCACTGGCTTACAATGCCACAGCCGATTCATCTAAGCTGCCTCTGATGCTGCGGTCGTCTTTGTCGTCCGTTTCTCACGGCCTGGTCTACATCAACATACCGGGCCACACCTGTCTGCATGAGTTGTTTATTTAGTATGAGCAAGTCACAGCTTGGGTAGCCTGGTTCTCTTTCAATAAAATGAAGGCAAATTATCCTATACTATCAACCGCCGTCTGCACTGGGTGGCTCAATGAGCAGGCGCACAAGTCGCTGCCACTACAGTTTGGTTAACTTCAAATCGCCAGTTGGAAGGAACCATTGGCTGAGTTGCTGACACGGCTCATACGGGATTATTTATAACCCGCCGCAGTCACCTTAACCTTCTGTGGATTCACATCATGCTATCAACACCAATGATATACAAGTTATGCCGATTTACATCACGGTCAAATATGGAGAGTCTCAAGCCAACTCCTCGAGTCACCTTTGAGACTCTGGGGCTACGATGACATGGCTCAGCAAATCTTGCCAGTTTCAGCAAATTTAAGAACCCCAGGACGATGGAGGGAAAGATAACCCGGTCCCAGAGGCTACTGTTATATTGATGAAAATTTAAAGGCCGTCAGAAAATTTCCGGCTGAAAATGAAGATTCCGGTTTACAATCCGGTTCAAGGGAAAGATGTCTCCCACAAAGCTTTGAAGCTCCCAATATCCGGTTCGAAATCCCGGTTCAAGAAGAATTTATCCCTTGCAAAAAGTTAAAGGTTGCCAAAGAGGACCTGCTGCCATGATGCGCGGTTCAAACATGGGTATCCTGCCTTATTGGCTTATCATATTATTGATCACGTGGGGGCTTCTGTTATAAAGCGGTGCCCTGTTTGCTCATTGATCCGGCTTATAAAGTCATATATGAAGAATCACTTGGGGGCTTGGTCGTATCCGAACCATAGCTACACCTCTTGATCGGCGCAATGCCACATCATCACTTGGGGGCTTGGTCGTATCCGAACCATAGCTACACCTCTTGATCGGCGCAATGCCACAGCATCACTTGGGGGCTTGGTCGTATCCGAACCATAGCTACACCTCTTGATCGGCGCAATGCCACAGCATCACTTGGGGGCTTGGTCGTACCCGAACCATAGCTACACCTCTTGAATGATGCAATGCCACAACATCACTTGGGGGCTTGGTCGTACCCGAACCATAGCTACACATCTTGATCGGCGCAATGCCACAACATCACTTGGGGGCTTGGTCGTATCCGAACCACAGTCACACCCCTTGATCGGCTCAAAGCCACATCAATCTGGGGCCAAAGAGAGTGTTGTAAAACAACAGCTCAAACATAGGCACCCACTGAGCACAGCTCACAATGTTGCTTGGGGATTCTTTGCTGTCAAATTTAGGGCCTGGCAGCCCGTGAAAAGCCTCGACTACAACGGTTTTATTTGCCTTTTGCTAAGTTTCTCTTTCTTTTGATAAGATTTGTGATATTTTCAAACCGGTGGTCATCAACCCGGCTTGACTTTCAACTACAAGTTGTCAGTATATGATCAGTTATAATACGGGGACTACTAGCCCGGTCTGGTTTCGACTATAAGTTGCCAGAATTGAATATGGATAAACCGGTGTTTATCACAACCCGGTACGGTTTTATCATAAACCGGCACAATATGAAGGAGTTATCAGTACTCAAGATTGGGATTATCACCCTTACTACAAAAAGTTGGTAAACCAACGATGTGATTCAATGTCACAGGTATGATATATTTCATATTTGATTATTCTTAAGTGCAGCCCTGATTATAAACCCGGGTTATATGTTGGGCATTATGACCCGTCCGGCGGTAAACCACTAGGACACTTTAAACTTGTTGTATGCAGAAACAGGTTGAATAAAGCATGATTATAAATCACCGGCGTTTATTAACCCGGCCTGGCTTTCGACTATAAGTTGCCAGTATGATGATAAATTATCCGGTGTTTATTAAACCGGCCTGGCTTTCGACTATAAGTCGCCAGTATATGATGAGAAATTATCCGGTGTTTATTAAACCGTCCTGGCTTTAAGACGATAAGTCGCCAGTAGATGATGAGAAATTATCCGGTTTTTGTTAACCCGGCCTGGCTTTGGACTATAAGTCGCCAGTATATATTTGGATTGCGCCATTGGAGTCATGCGCTTATAAATCATTGGGTTATATTATTCAAATAGCCAAACTTGGCTGAATTTTCATTATGATATTGAATGAATAAGGTTTTTATACCGGATTATATTATCTTGAATAGCCAACATGGCTGGATTTTTATTATGGTTATTAATAACCAATATTATTGAGGTTTTCAAAGTCGCTTTAGCGCAATGGCTATTATTTTATCAAAGGATATGATTTATTCTACAATGGAAGGAATAGTCCCGAGTCGCTGCAGGCTTACGACCCGGCACTTGGGGGCTACATTATTCAAATTGAGATTACATGCAAGTCTCATGTCGCTGCAAGCATGCACCATGACACTTGGGGGCTAATGCAAAGTCATTTTTATTGGCCTTATTGAAGACCCGACTCATCACATCATAATGAGCCAGCCCTTGGGGGCTACCAATTGCTCTTGTCAACAATTCAAGGTACACAAGTCTTAAAACCATTATATTGAAAGGTCCATTGCTCAGTTGGTAAAGCACAAAGCTCTTAACCTTGTGGACATGGGTTCAAGCCCCATGATGGGGGTTATGTTATATGATGTTCTTTTCAATGAAGTATATATAAAGTCCCAGCTCAATATTATCTTACTGAGCCGGCCCTTGGGAGCTACATGTTGCTGTTCAAATCTACATGATCATATTTATAAAGTCCCTGCTCATTATTGCATAATGACCCGGCCCTTGGGGGCTACACTGGTTGAAGTTTTTTGAACATCAGGCAGTTACAAAGTCCCAGGTTGCTGCAAGCATGACAACCCGGCAATTGGGGGCTACATATATGGAGTATTCAATTTTTACTAGTGACTGAGATGAACAACATGGATTTCTTCAAAGTGGCAGCAATTATATGGAAACAAGTCTTAAGCCATCACTTTGTTCTGTTCAAGACTTGGGGGCTACAGGTAATATGGATATAAGGGAGAAAAATCTTCAAATTCTTAGTTCTGAGCAAACTAGATTGACCCGGTGTCTGCAACAATTATGACCCGGCGTCGGTAACAATTATGACTCGGTGCCATCCATATTTACAAACCGGCAATTTTGGTAATAGTAAACCGGCAAGTTTTACATCTTCAAACCGGCTGAATATCAGATGAATATTTCAAGACCAATATTTCTTAAGCCAGCGTTTTGGAAGCCGACTCAAGTGGATTATTCTTCACAATATTTTTCTATGAGAAACCAACGTCAGCAATTTGAGCATGAAGCTGGTTATTGACCTGAATTTTCTAGAAGGAGGAAATGACAAGGACTTAAGGATGATCAGATGCCGGTTTACAAGAATTCTTAACCCAGAGCATAATCTGTCAAATTTGTTCTTGTGTTTGTTTTACAGCATCAGTTTAACATGGATAAATCCAAATTAAACTGGGGGCTAATGTCAGGGATATACCCCGCGGCGTAAACCGGCCGGAAGTATAACCCGGCCGGACTTGGCGGTTTACTTCAGACCCGGCTGAGACTTGACGATTCACTAGCGACCCGTTTGGACCTGGCGGTTTACGATTCATTGGTAATCCGGCAGGCGGGTCAGAGGAGCGACAAGACCCGGTGGCCCAACGGGCGGTTCATGAAGGCCGGTTCATACTATGGTGGGCCGGTTTAAGAGGAAAGGCATGAGGAATATTTACCTTACAAGGAGTTAAGACCAGGACTTGTATCCGGTTTGTATTAGAGATAGACTAGTCCTAATCCTAGTAGGACTCCACATGTAACCCGCCCCTTCAACTTATATAAGGAGGGGCAGGGCTCCCCAAAGAGGGAGAAGGGACAAGCAAGAAGAAAGAATCTCTAGGGTTAGACACAAGAGCCGGTTTACCGGCGACTCCCGCGTGATCATAATGAGACCTAGCCTCAAACAGCATGTAGGGTTGTTATCGGATGATGTTTCCCGGGGCCCGAAGCTGTCTAAATCCTTGTCTTGTGTTGCGTCTCTCGATTCCGCTCAACCCCTCTCAAGCTACCACATAGATGCGTTGGCCTCACGACTAAGTCCTTACACTAGGACATCTGCCGTGACAATTCCACGACAATGATGATGGAGATTGTGTGGAGAAGACAAAAAGGGGAGAAAGTCTCACATCGACGTGGCTAATCGACGGGCTATGGAGATGCCCATCAATTGATGTCAGTGCAAGGAGTAGGGATTTCCATGCAACGGATGCACTAAGAGCTATAAGTGTATGAAAGCTCAAACTGAAAACTAAGTGGGTGTGCATCCAACTTGCTTGCTCATTAAGACCTAGAGCATTTGAGGAAGCCCATCGTTGGAATATACAAGCCAAGTTCTATAATGAAAATTCCCACTAGTATATGAAAGTGATAACTCAAGAGACTCTCTATATGAAGAACATGGTGCTACTCTGAAGCACAAGTGTGGTAAAAGGATAGTAACATTGTCCCTTCTCTCCTTTCTCTCATTTTGTTATCTTTTTATTTTTTCTGTTTTTTTTCCTTTTTTTTGTAGGCTTCTTTGGCCTCTTTTATTTTGATAACCTCACATGGGACAATGTTCTAATAATGATCATCATACTTTTATTTACTTACAACTCAATATTACAACTCGACCCTAGAACAAAGATATGACTCTATATGAATGCCTCCGGCGGTGTACCGGGATGTGCAATGATCTAGCATAGCAATGAAATCAAAAAACGGACAAGCCATGAGAACATCATGCTAGCTATCTTATGATCATGCAAAGCAATATGACAATAAATGCTCAAGTCATGTATATGATGATGATGGAAGTTGCATGGCAATATATCTCGGAATGGCTATGGAAATGCCATGATAGGTATGTATGGTGGCTGTTTTGAGGAAGATATAAGGAGGCTTATGTGTGATAGAGTGTATCGTATCACGGGGTTTGGATGCACCGGCGAAGTTTGCACCAACTCTCGAGGTGAGGAAGGGCAATGCACGGTACCGAAGAGGCTAGCAATGATGGAAGGGTGAGAGTGCGTATAATCCATGGACTCAACATTAGTCATAAAGAACTCACATACTTATTGCAAAAATCTGTTAGTCATCAAAACAAAGTACTATGCGCATGCTCCTAGGGGGATAGATTGGTAGGAAAAGACCATCGCTCGTCCCCGACCGCCACTTATAAGGAAGACAATCAATAAATACCTCATGCTCCAACTTCGTTACATAACGGTTCATCATACGTGCATGCTACGGGAATCTCAAACTTCAACACAAGTATTTCTACAATCCAAAACTACCCACTAGCATGACTCTAATATAACCATCTTTATATCACAAAACTATTGCAAGGACTCAAACATATCATATTTAGTGATCTATAAGTTTTATGTAGGATTTTATGACTAACCATGTGAATGACCAATTCCTGTCATCTCTCTAAATAGATATAAGTGAAGCAAGAGAGTTTAATTATTTCTACAAAAGATATGCCCACGCTCTAACAAATATAAGTGAAGCAAAAGAGCATTCTACAAATGGCTGTTTTCTATGTGCAGGGAAATAGGCAATCCATACTTCAAATGATATAAGTGAAGCACATGAAGCATTCCATAAAGTCATACTCAAAAGATATAAGTGAAGTACAATGAGCATTCTATAAATCAACCATGGACTATCTCATACCAGCATGGTGCATCAAAGAAAAGTGAAAACTAAATGCAAAAGACGCTCCAAGATTTGCTCATATCACATGAACGAAACGAAACCGAAAACATACCGATACTTGTTGAAGAAAGATGGGATGCCTTCCGGGGCATCCGCAAGCTTAGACGCTTGAGTCTCCTTGAATATTTACTTGGGGTTCCTTGGGCATCCCCAAGCTTGACCTCTTGCCTCTCCTCCTTATCCTCATATCAAGACCTCCTCGATCTTTGATCACTTCATCCACACAAAACTCAATAGAAAACTCGGTAAGATCCATTAGTATAATAAAGAAAATCACTACTCTAAGTACTGTTGCAAACCAATTCATATTTTGTTTTTGCATTGTAGCGACTGTAATATAACTTTTTCATGGCTTAATCCACTGATAGAATCGATAGTTTCATCAAAACAAGCAAAACAATGCATCAAAAACAGAATCTGTCTTAAAAAGGACAGTCTTTAGTAATCTGAACATTCACCATAATTCTGGTACTCCAAAAATTCTGAAGAAGTTAGGAAAAATAAACAATTTGTATAGCAATACAGTGCAAAAAGTTTCAGAACCGTTTGACGTTCCAGTAAAAAATGTAAAATCGCACACTACAGCCAAAGTTTCTGTTTTGCACCGCACAAACCAACAAGCAATTTAAACATCCTAAAGGCAAATCTTGGCACATTATTTTTATAATACAATGGAATTGTTCAGGGGGGTAATTATTTTTGTTGAATAGTTTCTGCAATTCAAGATTCACAAAGTTTCCATGGGCATGAACAAAGTTTAAGGCATGCTCCCGTTTCCACGGTGCTCATCCTTCTCACTTTCACTTTTCTTTTTGTGAAGTTTTAAGTTACCCTCTATATTTTTTTGTTTTTAAACTTTATAAAAGCACTCAACATAAATACATGACTCTCTAAAACTTCTAGTTTGTCTCCCTGGTAGCTCTTTCTTTAAAGCCATTAAGCTAGGCATAAGGTGCTCAAGTAATGGATCCACCCGGATCCCAAGGTATATCAAAGCCAATATTAATTAACAATGATTTGGCATTTAATAGTGAGCACAAAGCAACATATATCATGCAATGACGAAGTCTAACTCTCTTGCTATGCATCGGCATGTCATAAAAGAACAATTCATGCACATCAAGTAAAGGCCAATACATAGCATATGCAGTTTCTTGCAATTTTATCGTGTTGGAAACATAGAGAGGTGGAGATGTAGTTCCTCTCTCATAATAATTGCAAGTAGGAGAAGTAAGCACATGCATATTCTATTCATCAAAATCATCATGTGCAACAGTAAAAGGCAACCCATCAATATAATCCTTAATAAGAGCAAACTTCTCCGATATAGTGTAGTTTGGAGAATTCAAAAAGATAATAGGACTATCATGTGTGGGTGCAATAGAAACAATTTCATTCTTAACATAAGGAACTATAGCAAGTTCATCTCCATAAGCATAATTCATATTGGCATCTTGGCCACAAGCATAGCAAGCATCAAGTTCATCAAAAAGGGATATTTCAAAAGAATCAACGGGATCATAGCAATTATCATAGCATTCATCCTCCCGTAAGAACGAAGGGACATTAAACAATGCATGAGTTGAAGAGTTACTCTCATTATAAGGTGGGCACGGGTGATCAATCCGCTCTTCCTCCATTTGTTCTTCGCTCTCCTCATCATTATTTTCATCCAATGAGCTCACAGTTTCGTCAATTCCTTCTTCCATAGACTTCTGCAAAATATTAGTCTCTTCTTGGACGGTGGAGACTTTCTCAATATCGGAATTGAATTTATAATTATCATAGCAATATTTAAGGATGGCAAAATTTTCAGGTCTATAAACTGAATCATCAAAATCTTCAAACTTTTCAAACAAAGATTCAATTTCATAAGCACCCTTAAAAGCAACAAATTCTTCTATTCTTTCCACATCATAATAATCATATATACCATTAGGATAAGAAGCCAAGGTTTCATTGTCATTAAACTCACATGAAAAGGGAAGGTGTGGAACCTCAATCTTAGAGCAACAAGTATAATCATATCTCAAGCATAGATTCCAAGCATACCAATGCAACATTTCAATTTGATCCCATAAAAGTTTTCCCTTTTGAGTCAAGCGATAATCCCTAAAGTATTCGCGTTGATCCAATGTTACTCCCATTATCAAGTTGAATGGGGTTTTCTCAGGATTATCAAAGTAGTGCATAATATTTTTCACATAACGAGCATCGAGGGTTTTAGGAGGTTCCCCATCTCCATGAGAGGCAAGTACCACCAATTTTTTTGGTGTTTTGTGTTCCATATCCATAACTAAAGATAGAGAACAACTTAGAACAGGAAATAAAAACTACTTAGTGATAAAGCAAACAAGCACACACGAGAATATTCACCCCACGCTATTGCTCCCCGGCAACGGCGCCAGAAAAAGGTCTTGATAACCCACAAGTATAGGGGATCAATTGTAGCCTCTTTCGATAAGTAAGAGTGTCGAACCCAACGAGGAGCTAAAGGTAGAACAAACATTCCCTCAAGTCCTATCGACCACCGATACAACTCTACGCACGCTTAACGTTCGCTTTACCTAGAACAAGTATGAAACTAGAAGTACTTTGTAGGTGTGATAGGATAGGTTTGCAAGATAATAAGGAGCATGTAAATAAAATCTAGGGACTGTTTAGATAAAGACACGACTAAGTTAGTTTTAGTAGAGAGCTTTTGTCAACCAAAAAGTTATTTGTCCCTAGGCAATCGATAACAAGTACCGGTAATCATTCTTGTAATTTTGTATGAGGGAGGGGCATGAGCTAACATACTTTCTCTACTTGGATCATATGCACTTATGATTGGACCCCTAGCAAGCATCCGCAACTACTAAAGATCATTAAGGTCGTGAAACCCAACCATAGCATTAAGTATCAAGTCCTCTTTACTCCCATATGCCATAACCCACTTATCCGCGTTTGGGCTGCTGTCATCCCCCGCAACACTGACAATAAGTAAACCATGAACATATTGCAACACCCTACAGCGGGGGCCCCTCACGTTTGCGCGAGATGGAGGGCACTGTAAGACAACACCATAAATAAAAAATATACAATCATACCAACCAAGATCACAATTAACCCATAGGACTAAACGGATCTACTCAAACATCATAGGATAACCATAGATCATTGGGAAATAATATATGGAATTGAGCACCATGTTTAAGTAGATATTACAGCGGGGGGGGGGGGAGGTGTTACACCGCTGCATAGAGGGGGAGAAAGTTGGTGTGGTGGTAGCAAGATTGTTGATGTAGATCGCCGCCCCGATCGTTGCCCCGGTGGAACTCCGGCGCCACCGGAAGCAAGGGGGAGAGGGCCCCCCTCCTTCTTCTTCTTCCTTGGCCTCCCCCTAGATGGGAGGAGATTTCCCCCTCTGGTCCATGGCGGCGGAGGGGCGGGAGCCCCTATGAGATTAGATCTCCCTCTCTATTCTCTTCTGTTTCGCGTTCCCCAGATTTAACCGAAAACCGTTTCTAATATTACGGGAGATCTGTAACTCCGATTGCGCTGAGATTTGAGCATGACTTTTTTCCGGATATAAGCTTCCTTGTGCCCGAAGTAGAGCTCCAAGCAATGTTCGAGGAGGGAACAACCCACCACCGCGTGCGAGGGGCCTTTGGCGTGCCCTGGTGTCTTGTGGGTTGTGTGGGCCTCTGTTTGCCGTGATTCCAACTCCCAAAAATCACAAATATTCGAAAATAATTCTTCATGAAATTTTATTGCGTTTGGACTTCGTTTGATATGGATACTCTGCGATACAAAAAATATGCAGAAAAAACAAACTGGCACTTGGAAAGAAAGTTAGTTTTAGTAGAGAGCTTTTTGTCACAAGAAAGTTATTTGTCCCTAGGCAGTCGATAACTAGACCGGTAATCATTATTGCAATTTTATTTGAGGGAGAGGCATAAGCAAAACATACTTTCTCTTCTTGGATCATATGCACTTATGATTGGAACTCTAGAAAGCATCCACAACTACTAAAGATCATTAAGGTAAAACCCAACCATAGCATTATAAGGCATCAAGTCCTCTTTACTCCCATACGCAAACAACCTACTTACTCGGGTCTGTGCTTCTGTCACTCACGCCACCCACCATAAGCAAATCATGAACATATTGCAAACCCTACAGCAGGGATCCCTCACGCTTGTGCAACACGAAGAGCACCATAGGACAACACCAATAATAAAACATGCAACTCAACCCAATCACGATCATCAATTAACCCATAGGACAAAACGAATCTACTCAAACATCATAGGATAGCCACACATCATTGGGAAATAATATATAGCGTTGAGCACCATGTTTAAGTAAAGATTACAACAGGTAAAAGAGGGGTTACACCGCTGCATAGAGGGGGAGAGAGTTGGTGATGATGGCGGTGAAGTTGTTGGTGTAGATTGCGGTGACGATGATGGCCCCGGCGGCGTTTCGGCGCCACCGGGAGATATGGGGAGAGAGGCCCCCCCCTCTTCTTGTTCTTGTTCTTGTTCTTCTTCCTTGACCTTCCCCCTAGATGGGAGAAGGGTTTACCCTCTGGTCCATGGCCTCCATGGCGGTGGAGGGGCGAGAGCCCCTCCGAGATTGGATCTCTTTCTCTATGTTTCCTTCTGTTTCTGCGCTCCCTGATTCTGCCCTTTCATCGTTTCTTAAATTCCCGGAGATCCGTAACTCCGATTGGGCTGAAATTTGGACACGATTTTTATCCTGATATTGGCTTTCTTGCGGCGAAAGAAGGGCACCAACCACCTTACGGAGTGGCCACGAGGGCCCAGGGCGCGTCCTACCCCCTGGGGCGCGCCCTCACCCTAGTGGGCCCCTCGGGCATCGTCTCACGTTGATTCCACTTCCCAAAATTCACATATATTCCAAAAAAATCTCCGTAAGTTTTTATCCCATTTCAACTCCGTTTGATATGGATTTTCTGCGAAACATAAAACATGCAACAAAAAGGAACTGTCACTGGACACTGGATCAATATGTTAGTCCCAAAAATAGTATAAAAAGTTGCCAAAAGTATGTAAAAGTTGTAGAATATTGGCATGGAACAATCAAAAATTATAGATACGACGGAGATGTATCAACAAGCAATTCACGAATGATTAGTATAAGGAAGAGAACTTTCACATGCAAATACACTATCATGGAAATCTTTTCTGATTGTGAGCCCCCATCAAAATATTATATGCCAAAAATTGTTGACGTTGGACAAGGAAGACAACATAATGATTTATGTTTGCTCATATTCACATAGAAGTCATATTGTCATAGATCCTTCAACATGTGGTGCTTGCCCCCTATCTTTGCTAGCCAAAAATTCCGCACTAAGTAGAGATACTACTTGTGCATCCAAACACCCTTAAACCCAAATCTTTTTCAAGTGTCCACCATACCTACCTAGGGATTGAGCAAGATCCTTCAAGTAAGTTGTCATCAGTGTAATAAGGCAATAAAAATTGCTTCTAAAAGTGTTAGGTCATTTAGTGTAAGAGAAAATTGAGCGTTGTACGAACTTGTGATGGCAAAGCAATAAAAGCAACGGACTGCATAATAAAGGTTGCTATCATAAGGGGCAATATAACGTGACGTTCTTTTGCACTAAGGGATTGATCATACAAACAAATAAGCGCATGGCAACCTCTGCTTCCCTCCGCGAAGGGCCTATCTTTTACTTTTTAGTATTTATTTTTATGCAAATAGTCAAAGTTATTCTCTCTATTCCTTTTTATTTTTCTCTTTTGGCAAGCATCATGCAGTGAGGAAAGATCTAGGCACATATGTCCAGTTGAATATGGGTAGCATGAGTTATTATTGTTGACATCACCCTTGAGGTGAATACGTTGGGAGGCAAAACAATAAGCCCCTATCTTTCTATGTGTCCGGTTGAAACATTTTGCTCATGTGTATGCGGTGAGTGTTAGCAATCATAGAAGACTATATGATGGTTGAGTATGTGGAGCTCTTACTTAAACTCTGTTGAATAAGTTGAATTGCAATTGCTTGGTGACTAAGAACATAGGTTGTTGAGTTTCAAGAGAGTTCATTGTTTGAACCTTAACATGTGAATTGGTTGCTACTATAACATGAGAAGTTTTATAAGAAAGAATTGTTGTTATGATGCTAGGAAAAGTGATTGAAATTATCATTGATCAAACTTATGCCCTTTGCTAGCATTCACGCTACATAAATTATTTCTTTTATCATTTACCTACTCGAGGACGAGCATGAATTAAGCTTGGGGATGCTGATACGTCTCCAACGTATCTATAATTTATGAAGTATTCATGTTGTTATTTTATCATTCTTGGACGTTTTACAATCATTTTATAACAACTTTATATCATTTTTTGGGACTAACCTATTGACCCAGTGCCCAGTGCCCAGTGCCAGTTGCTGTTTTTGCTTGTTTTTTACATCACAGGAAATCAATATCAAACGGAATCCAAACACCGCGAAACTCCACAGAGATTTTTTATGGACCAGAAGGAACCCAGTGGGCCCGAGCTGCACCTGGGGGTGCCCTGAGGGGGGCACAACCCACCAGGGCGCTCCAGGCCCCCCTGGCGCGCCTAGTGAGGGAGTCCTGGATTAGGGGGTCCTCGGACTGCCGGATTATACACTTTGGCCGGACTGTTGGACTATGAAGATACAAGATTGAAGACTTCGTCCCGTGTCCGGGTGGGACTCTCCTTTGCGTGGAAGGCAAGCTTGGCAATATGGATATGTAGATCTCCTCCCTTGTAACCGACTCTATGTAACCCTAGCCCCCTCCGGTGTCTATATAAATCGGAGGGTTTAGTCCGTAGGACGACAACAATCATAACCGTAGGCTAGCTTCTAGGGTTTAGCCTCTACGATCTCATGGTAGATCAACTCTTGTAATACTCATATCATCAAGATCAATCAAGCAAGAAGTAGGGTATTACCTCCATCGAGAGGGCCCGAACCTGGGTAAACATTGTGTCCCCCGCCTCCTGTTACCATCTGCCTTAGACGCACAGTTCGAGACCCCCTACCCGAGATCCGCTGGTTTTGACACCGACATTGGTGCTTTCATTGAGAGTTCCACTGTGTCGTCACGATAAAGGCTTGATGGCCCCTTCGATCATCGGCAACGATGCGACCAAGGGTGAGGTTTTCCTCCCCGAACAGATCTTCGTATTTGGCAGCTTCATACTGCGGGCCAACTCGTTTGGCCATCTGGAGCAGATCGAGAGTTACGCCCCTGGCCATCAGGTCAGATTCGGAAGCTTGAACTATACTGCCGACATCCGCAGAGACTTGATCTTCGACGGATTCGAGCCCATGTCAGGTGCGCCGCACAGTCACAATGAGCATGTCTTAGCTCTGCCATCGAACGGTGTTCGGGAGATCACACCTGTGGCCACTCCGGCCCTCAATCCGGAGCAGATCGCGCCGTCCGAGGACGGGTGGATGGACCCCGCCACGGAGGCTGTGCTCTCAGTGGCGATAGAGCCGAACTCTGATTTCACCTCTTATGAGACCTGTGTTGCCAGACACTCGGATTTGTCCCCGGCCATGGGCTCCGAACCGCCTACGTCTGTGCCTATCGAACCTGATTGGGCACCGATCATGGAGTTTCCCTCCGCGGATATCTTTCAGCACTTGCCCCTGGGCGACGTGCTAAATTCATTAAGGTCTATCTCCTTGTCAGGAGACCCTTGGCAGAACTATGTCCAGCTGGAGTGGGATGCGGACGACGAAGAAATTTGTTCCCGACCCACCACCCACTTAATAGCCACTGTTGACGACTTAACCGACATACTCGATTTCGGCTCCGAAGACATCGACGGTATGGACGACGATGCAGGAGACGAACAGGAACCACTGCCCACAGGGCGCTGGACTGCCACCTCATCATATGATATATACATGGTGAACACCCCCAAAGAAGGCGATGCCGATAAGGCAACGGAGGATAATCCCTCCAAGAAGCAATCCAAGCACCAGCGTCAGCGGCGCCGCTCTAAGTCCCGCCATAGCAAAAGCAGCGATACCGACACAAGAGACAATAACGCTCCAGATAGTGCCGAAGACGAAGACAATCCCCTCCAGCCAGGTCTCGAGCGGGAGGATGGGCAAGCTAGCCCTCAGGAACAGGCAGCAGATGGAGAATCAGAGGATGACAACTACATGCCTCTCTCCGAAGACGAGGTGAGCCTCGGCGACGAAGAATTTATCGTGCCTGAGGATCCCGTCGAGCAGGAGCGCTTCAAGCGCCGGCTTATAGCCACAGCAAATAGCCTCAAGAAAAAGCAACAACAGCTTCGAGCTGATCAAGATCTGCTAGCGGATAGATGGACCGAGGTCCTGGCGGCCGAGGAATACGAACTCGAGCGCCCAACCAAGAGTTACCCAAAGCGCATGTTGCTACCCCAACTCGAGGAGGAAGCATTAAACCCAACACTACCAGCGTATGATGTGGTTGATCGGCCACCCCGTGGCCGAGACAGAACGGCATATCAACCCGAAGTCCAGCCCGCACCCCGTCGCTAGTCAAACAAAAACACCAAGGCCCGGGGCAACACGCAGGACCTGCGAAACGTATTGGAAAACAAAGCAGAACATACAAGATTGATCTACGGATCACGGGGCCGCGCCCTAGTGCGTGACGATGATCGCCACGCCGGATATACTAAAAGCAAATCCGGCCGGGCTGAATGCAGCAGACAAGACTCATATGAACTGCATCGTGACATAGCCCAGCAGAGAGGCGCCACACACCTCCTATGCTTCACTGATGAAGTGATGGATCACAAATTCCCAGAAGGATTTAAACCCGCGAACATTGAATCATATGATGGTACAACAGACCCCGCGGTATGGATTGAAGATTTCCTCCTCCACATCCACATGGCCCGCGATGACGATCTACATGCCATCAAGTACCTCCCACTAAAACTCAAAGGACCGGCTCGGCATTGGCTGAATAGCTTGCCAGCAAACTCCATTGGCAGTTGGGAGAATTTGGAAGACACATTCCTTGACAACTTCCAGGGCACTTATGTGCGACCACCGGATGCTGATGACTTGAGTCACATAACCCAGCAACCAGGGGAATTGGCCAGGAAATTCTGGACCCGGTTCCTAACTAAAAAGAACCAAATTGTCGACTGTCCGGATGCCGAGGCCTTAGCGGCATTCAAGCATAACATCCGTGACGAGTGGCTCGCCCGGCACCTCGGCCAAGAGAAGCCGAAGTCTATGGCAGCCCTCACGACACTCATGACCCGCTTTTGCGCGGGCGAGGACAGCTGGCTGGCTCGTAGCAACAACACATCAAGAAATCCTGGCGATTCAGATGCCAAAGATAGCAACGGCAAACTCCGATGCAACAAACATAAAAGCCGCAAACATGGTGGACACGCCGAAAATACGGCAGTCAATGCCGGATTTAGCGGCCCTAAGTCCGGTCAGCGGAATGGGCCACTCAAAAATGACAATTCGGGTCCGTCCAGTCTGGACCGCATACTCGACCGCCAATGCCAAATTCATGGCACCCCAGGAACGCCAGCCACCCATACCAACAGAGAATGCTGGGTCTTCAAACAAGCCGGCAGGGCAGGCGCCAAAAACAAAGATGGGGGGTCCCAAAGCGATGATGGCGACGAAGAGCCCAGATCACTAAATACAGGAGGGCAAAAGAAATTTCCCCCACAAATCCAAATGGTGAACGTGGTAAACAGCACCCACATTCCCAATCCGGACCGGATGCGCACCCTTAGGGATGCCGACTTAACGGAACTAGTCGTCCCAGAATATAAACTAGGGCCGATCACCTTCAACCGCACGGATCGTCCGGTTAACGCCAATCAGGGCAATCCAGCCGCACTAGTCCTCGACCCAATAATTGACGGGTTCCACCTCACACGAGTCCTTATGGATGGAGGTAGCAGTCTAAACTTACTTTACCAGGACACAGTGCGCAAGATGGGCATCGATCATTCGGTGATCAAGCCCACTAAATCCACCTTCAGAGGCATTATACCAGGAGTGGAGGCCAGCTGTACAGGCTCCATCGCCCATGAGGTAGTCTTCGGATCACCAGACAATTACCGTACCAAAGAGTTAATCTTTCAAATCGTCCCCTTCCGTAGTGATTATCAGGCACTGCTCGGACGAACCGCGTTCGCTTGATTCAACGCGGTGCCACATTATGCCTACTGTAAGCTCAAGATGCCCGGTCCACGCGGCGTCATCACGGTTAATGGCAAGGCCGAACTTTCCTTCGGCACCAAAGAGTATACCGCTGCCTTAACAACAGAAGCAACGAGCGGCACCTTGCAGCTGAACCTCGAGTCGACGGCCAGGCTCCCAGACACCGCCAAAGGACTCCGAGCTACTTCGTGGCAGGATAGCTCGGCTCGTCTAGAACTCAATTAAACACTCCGGCGAAGGCCAGGACAGGCTGCATACAGCGGCTCAACCGCTCTCCGGCACACAAACATTTCTTACATTCCCTTTGCAGGTTCACCTTTGCGCCGACTAGGATTGGCGATAGGAAAGCAGCTCGAACGCGCAAGGGAATCCTCAGATATTCCCCGCAATGAAGTATCCGACTATACTCCGGCTCCGCACACAGCTTCTTCCCCCCCGGTCTCAGCAGGTTCCACAGTCATACCTCCTTTTTATCACATTACCTGTACTCATACGCACCGACGTACTATTCAAATACAACGTGTGGATTTATATGACGCTTATCTGCTGTTATTTCTTATTAAAATTCTTTTGTCAAGTGGCATCCGTACACCGCGACATGCCTTAAAACATGCCAGGGGCTTCGTTTTACCCATAATACAACAATAAAGTCCGAGCACCTTCATGGAAGTTCGGCACCCCGAACTTATAGCATTATATGCATCAACTCCGAATCATGTCTTGGGTCAAATGTTGGGTTTGCCTGGCTCCCATGTTTTGCTGCCTTACGTTCCGCTATATCGGCTAAGGCAGCACAGGGAGAACTACTGCGATTGTGTCCCGGTTCTTCCGGACGAGCACCTCAGTAGGGAAAGCCGAAAACTGACTGTCATGATACGGCGAGAGCTGGTCAGCTGTTCGAGAGGTTGTAAAATCTTGAAGGATTTCTCCCGCATAATGCCATAACCAATGCAGCGTGCGATGGATCGGCCTTTCTTCCGATCAGGTGCTTATAAGAGCCCCTCATGCGGTCCTCCGAACACCAGGGGCTGCGCCTACCTTCCTAAAGCTCCTATGGCTAAGTGAGAGTGATAAAGCCTTATAGTCCGATTGCCTGGTTCGTTGCGCTGAACACCTCCTTTGAAGGACCCAAAACTGGATAAAGAGTGATCAGGTTTATCCCGAACACCCCCGTACTTCTTACGTGGGGGCAGAAGCCGACGACTGGCCAACTCTCAGGATTAATATATATAAAACGACCGTGTAGGAGGATAAACTTTTATATAACAGGCAATAAATAATATAAATGACCTTGTTCAAACATTACAAAGGACAACATGATTTGCATTCATGGAAATATAATGTCCTTGGTGCATAGCTCCGCTGCAAGGTAGGATCCTTTCAGGACACTTTCATAATATAATTCAGGCTTGCAGTGCTCCTTCCCCTCTGGCGGTTCCTCAGTCATCAGCTTTTCAGCATCCATCTTCCCACAGTGCACCTTTGCGCGGGCGAAGGCCATTCGCGCACCCTCTATGCAGACCGACCGCTTGATGACGTCAAGTCGAGGGCAAGCACTTACAAGCCGCTTCACGAGCCTGAAGTAGCTGCTTGGAATCAGCTCGGCGGGCCATAGCCGGATAATCAAATCCTTCATGGCTAGTTCCGCCGCCTTATGCAGTTCGATCAGCTGTTTCAGTTGATCGGCAAAAGGCACCGGATAATTCGATGCCAGATACTGCGACCAGAAGAGCTTATCCGCAGTGTTCCTTTCTTTGGCTCGGTATAATTGGGCGGCATCCGATATGCTGCAGGGCAGCTCTGCAAATACCCCTGGAGAAATCCGAACTCAAAATTAGATACATGATTTTCTCCTCGAATACTTGCTTTACATGGAAAAAGCCTTACCCGCCGCGATTTTCCTCGCCTCCTGGATCTCCTGCAGGGTGCTTTGGGTATCCCCCGGGCATCGCTCGCGGCCTGATGAGCCTTGGTGAGTTCGGATTCTTTCTCTGTTAAACTCTGCTCCAAGGTCTCGCATTTCTTCACGGCCTCTTGAAGCTCCTGCTCAGCTTCAATAACCCTGGCCTCGTGCTTCTCACGAAGAGCCTACTCTGCGGCTGCCTTTTTCTCGGCCTCGTCCACAGCCCTCTTAAGAGCCTCGACTTCGGTCATCATCCCTAGTGCAAATCATGAAACATATTTTACCATACTGAAAATTCGTTCGCAATAAACGCGAACAAGACTTGCACATACCCTGTTTATCTCCCAACTGCTTTTTCAACTGGCCAAGTTCTTCTTTGGCCCGCTCCAGGCTTTGATTCAGTCCGGAGACCTCCGCAGTATGAGAGGCAGCAGCCGCTACAGACGCCTGCTTATAAAAGAAGTGAAATAGATGTCATCAAGTGAGTCTTCCTGCGAACATAAATTTGATCCTCTGTCCGGTTCTTTCTTTCACCGAACAGTGTATCAGGGGCTACTATCCATACCATGACACCCTTCGAAACCACATAAAACATACCTCAAAACCTTTTATAAGGCTGGTACAGGCTTCATTCAGTCCACTCTCAGCAGACTGAATATTCTCAATTACCGCACCCATAAGGGCACGGTGTTCATCGACGATGGAGGCGCTCTTCAGCGCTGCCAACAAAGCATCCGACACCTCTGGTTGGACAGAGGTTGCCGGTGGAATAGGAACGCCCCCTCCAGCCGAGGGAGGCCGCCTGCTTGATTCTGGAGCCGTATTGGTCTCCGGAATTGCATCCGGCTGGGAGCCGAATTCAAGATGGCCCCCGCCGTCAACTCCCATGGGAATCTTCTCCCCCATGTGTCCGGCCCCTGAAGTTTGACCTCCAGGCGCCGTCTTCACGATCTTTTCCTCCCCTCCTTGGCCGCGGTCCTTCTGGGACGAAGCCTCGTTGTTATTCACCTGTTTGGGGGAAGGGGCCTTCAGGGGCGTCCCGCTCTCCATAGCATCCGAGATCAGCAAATCCTCTGATGAGGATTGTTTGGTGCGGGACCTTGCCGGACTACAAAAAATATGGCTCAGGTTAAAATATTATGCCATGATGAGTTCGGACACACAAACGTATTCAGACTTTATATACTCACGAGTTCACCAGGGGCTGGGCCCTGGGATCCCACGCTGGGCTGCTGTCAGCGGCGTCAATGGACTCTTCCGCAAGAGGAGCTTTTCCCCTCTTAGGCGACTCGGCCTCCAAGTGTATGGAGGCCGTCCTCTTCTTTCTTCTCCCTTCTGGGGATTCGTCTTCCTCCTCCTCCTCGTCCTCTTCGGAGGCAGAACGGGCAGTGGAGCCTTCGGATATCGTGTACGAAGTACCGCGGTGACGAAGGCCGCCCCGGGTCTTTTTGGCCTCCTTCTCGGCCTTCTTCTTCGGTGCCTTGTAAGGCACCGGGACCAGCATCTTCGTCAGAAGTGGGCCGGCCGGTTCTTCGGGCAGCGGGGCCGGACAGTGGATCCGCTCCGCCTTCTTCGTCCAGCCCTAGGAGAGTTGTGGAAAACACATTAAGCATTTCCCTTGGGTTATGCGGATAAAACGTATGATGACTTACCGAGCTTGCAGGGCGGGATAGTTGGTACCCGCGGTCCTCGGCTGAGTCCGGCCATGACTTGCCGGACTTGAAAAGCACCTTCCAGATGTCTTTGTGCGAGGAGCCAAAGAGCTCTCGCAGGGTTTCGTGCTTGTCCGAATCGAATTCCCATAGATTCCAAGCCCGGTGTTGACAGGGCAGGATCTGGCGAACTAACATCACCTGGACTACATTGACAAGTTCGATGTTCTTGTCTTCCATATCTTTAACACGTGTCTGGAGTACCGATAGTTCATCGGACGAAGACCAGTTCAGGCCCTTCTTGAGCCAGGACGTAAGCCGCAGAGGGGCTCCAAATCGGAACTCGGGAGTAACGGCCCATTCCGTGCCGCGCGGCTCGGTGATGTAGAACCACTGCTGTTGCCACTCTTTGACCGAATCATTAAAAGTACCTGTTGGCCATGTGACGTTGGGCATCTTGCTCACCATAGCGCCCCCACACTCGGCGTGCTCACAGCCCACTACCTTGGGCTTCACATTGAAGATCTTCAGCCATAAGCCAAAGTGTGGCGAGATGCGGAGAAAAGCCTCGCACACGATAATGAATCTCGAGATATTGAGGAAGGAATTGGGGGATAGATCATGAAAATCGATCCCGTAAAAATACATGATGCCATGAACGAACGGGTGGAGGGGAAACCCTAGCCTGCGGACAAAATGAGGGAGGAATACAACCCTCTCGTGGGGTTTCGGAGTAGGGACAATCTGTCCCGCCGTCGGGAGATGGTGGCTGATTTTCTTGGCCAGGTACCCGGCCTCCCGAAGCTTTTTGATATCCTTCTCCCAGACGGTAGAGGCCATCCACTTGCCTCCTGCTCCGGACATTTTCGGAAGGCCTTTGTGGGCGGAGAAGATGAACGCTTGGGCGCTGGAGCTCGAGCGAAGGGGAATGAATCGGGAAGAAGAAGGCGTGGGTGCGAAAGGGAGTCCTTATCCCCATATAAAGGCAGCAGGGATTCTGCGCCTCCCCACTTGCCTGGTAAACGCGCTAATTCCCCAAGCGCCGTGATTGATGGCGCGGTTGGGTTACCCATACCCGTATTGAAGAGAATCCCGTGATGAGGGGACATGATCTCTGCTTCGACAAGACGTGCCAAGAAAACCGCCTCGCAATATGTGCAATAGCTGGTTGAGAAAAACAGTTCGAATAATGACCGGGCCGTGGCGTGGTGCCATGCTGTGAAGTTGTGAGCAGATTAGAGTTGTGGAATATTATACTCTCTACGGTGGTATGTGGAATTTGTTTTGCAGAGCCGGACACGATCCTCGTGTTCAAAATCTTCTATGGAGTATTCGAAGGAGGAACCCGCCTTGCAATGCCGAAGACAATCTGCGCGCTGGACTCATCGTCATTGAAGCCTGGTTCAGGGGCTACTGAGGGAGTCCTGGATTAGGGGGTCCTCGGACTGCCGGACTATACACTTTGGCCGGACTGTTGGACTATGAAGATACAAGATTGAAGACTTCGTCCCGTGTCCGGGTGGGACTCTCCTTTGCGTGGAAGGCATGCTTGGCAATACGGATATGTAGATCTCCTCCCTTGTAACCGACTCTGTGTAACCCTAGCCCCCTCCGGTGTCTATATAAACTGGAGGGTTTAGTCCTTAGGACGACAACAATCATAACCATAGGCTAGCTTCTAGGGTTTAGCCTCTAAGATCTCGTGGTAGATCAACTCTTGTAATACTCATATCATCAAGATCAATCAAGCAAGAAGTAGGGTATTACCTCCATCGAGAGGGCCCGAACCTGGGTAAACATTGTGTCCCCCGCCTCCTGTTACCATCTGCCTTAGACGCACAGTTTGGGACCCCCTACCCGAGATCCGCCGGTTTTGACACCGACACCCAGGTGAGTTGTCCCACCTCGGTGGCCTCCCGCACCCCCTCTTTGCACTATAAATTCCCAAATATTCCGAAACCCATCGGGGTTACCCTAGATCAGAAGTTCCGCCACCGCAAGGCTCTATAGCCACCAATCAACAATCTAGACCCGTTCCGGCACCCTGCCGGAGGGGGGAATCATCACCGGTGGCCATCTTCATCATCCCGGTGGCCACCACGATGAGGAGGGAGTAGTCCACCCTCGGGGCTGAGAGTTTGTACCAGTAGCTATGTGTTTAATCTCTCTCTCTCTCATGATCTCTATCATGGGCTTTGTTAATATAGTCGGATCATATGATGTTTCTACTCTCTATACTCTTGTTATGATGAATTGAATCTTTACCCTTTGAAATTTTGTCTTGTTGGATTGAATATTCAGAGATGAGAACACATGATATATGTCTTGCGGTATGAATACTTGAGGTGACAACTGGGGTATCTTATCGATTCACTTGATATATGTTATGGCATTCAACTCGCGGATCCCCGCGGTGATATTGGGGTAATCTATGCATAGGGGTTGATGCACATTTTTCTCCAACGAAAAACTTTGGGGTCTCTTTGTAGTTCTTTATGTGGATTGAGTATTATGAATATGAATTTGCTTTGGTGTTATCTTAGTACGAACTCTTGATTAGATCGATCAGAAAGAATAGCTTGCATTATTCTAGTATGAACTCTAGGATAGATCGAACGGAAAGAATAGCTTTGAGTTGGTTTCGTACCGTACAAACAATTTCTATCTTTTGTTCTCCGCTAATAGGAACTCGGGAGTGATTCTTTATTACACTTTGAGGGATAATCATATGATCCAACTATGTTAGCATTGTTGAGAGTTTGCACTAGCGAAAGTATGGAACCTAGGCCTCATTTTTAAGCATTGCAATATCGTTTTTGTGCCCGTTTATTAATTGCTACCTTGCTGTTTTTATTTATTCAAATTATAAAAATATATTTCTACCATCCATACTACACTTTTATCACCATCTCTTCGCCGAACTAGTGCACCTATACAATTTGCCATTGTATTGGGTGTGTTGGGGACACAAGAGATTTCTTGTACTTGGTTGTAGGGTCGTTTGAGAGAGACCATCTTCATCCTACACCTCCCACGGATGATAAACCTTAGGTCATCCACTTGAGGGAAAATTGCTACTGTCCTACAAAACTCTGTGCTTGGAGGCCCAACACGAGTCTACAAGAATAAAGTTGCATAGTAGACATCGATAGCTTACACGGTCTTCATGGCATCCCGAAAACTCTGAAACTATTTTCAAGAGTGTTCGATCACGATGGCATCTGAAGTACCACTTAACGACATCATAAACAACAGGACGCCACCGGTCGCATAACTAAATGGGCCCTTGAGCTCTTACCATTTGAAATAATATACAAGCCACGCTGCGTTATTAAGTCTCAGGTGTTGGCTGACTTCGTCGCCGAGTGGATGGAAGCCAAGCTCCCTAAGGAGTACAGTTCATACTCTAACTGGGTCATGTACTTCGACTGCTCTAAGATGCTAGCCGGACTGGGGGCTGGCATCATCTTGACATTCCCCACGGGGGACACAGTCCGCTACGTGCTGCAAATCATCTATGCGGACTCTAATAACGCGGCCGAATACGAGGCACTTCTACATGGTCTCCGCATGGCTGTCTCCATGGGCATACAACACCTCGAGGTGCGCGGCAACTCAAACCTCGCCATATCTCAGGTAAATGGAGAGTTCAATGCAAAAGATCCAAAAATGGCGGCATATTGAGCCGCCGTATTAAGAATGTCGGCTCGGTTCGAGGGGCTTGAATTTCACCACGTCGCTCGAGACAGTAACCAGGCAGTGGATATACTCGCTCGTATGGGTGCCAAGAGCGACCCTGTCCCGCCTAATACCTTTGTGGAAAGGCTCTTCAAGCCATCCGTAGTATGGCAGGACGAGAGCGGAGACACCAGTATGGACCTGATTACGCCCCCAGTAGCCGAACATAATACAGATATCATCTGGGGTTTGGCTACTGAAATAACACCCTCTGCTCATGAGATCATGGCCGTTATCACTCCATGGACCGAACCGTTCCTCGCCTACCTTAATAGGCAGGAGCTTCCTGATGATCAAAATGTGGCCCATCGCATAGCTCGGCGTTCTAATGCCTACAAAGTTCACGAAGGTGAACTGTATAAGAAAAGCACTACCGGAGTTCTCCAAAGGTGCATCTCCGAAGAGGAGGGGCGGCAACTCTTGGCAAAAATACATGCTGGTCTGGGCAGCCATCACGCCGCAGCCCGTGCCCTCGTAAGCAAAGCCTTCTGGATAGGTTCTTCTGGCCGACGGCCCGAGCAGACGCACAAGCCCTTGTCCAATGTTGTGTGGGCTATTAGCTTTTCGCCAATCAAAGTCATATGCCCCCCACTTCCTTAAGAACAATCCCCATCACTTGGCCCTTCGTGGTCTGGGGGATTGATATGGTCGGACCCCTTAAAGGGGGAAGCCACAAAAACAAATATTTACTGGTTATGGTGGATAAATTCACTAAGTGGATAGAGGTTAAACCAGTAAAGATGGCTGAAGCAGGGCCAGTGATTGACTTTATATCCGGTGTGGTACATCGTTACGGTGTCCCGCACAACATCATCACTGGTAATGGCTCCAATTTCACAGCTGATGAGGTGAAAAACTCGTGTGCTAACTTGGGCATTAAACTCGACTATGCATCCGTCTACCACCCTCAAACAAACG
Source organism: Aegilops tauschii subsp. strangulata (assembly GCF_002575655.3). NCBI lineage: Eukaryota > Viridiplantae > Streptophyta > Magnoliopsida > Poales > Poaceae > Aegilops > Aegilops tauschii. The sequence goes on from NC_053041.3 coordinate 511,647,276, forward strand.
GTCAGGTGGAATGGGCCAATGGCCTGATAATGAGCGGCATTAAACCCAGACTGGTGCGCTCCCTACGGGAGTAAGATAAGCACTGGGTCGAGGAACTCGATTCCGTGCTCTGGGGGCTGCAGACTACGCCTAATCGAACGACCGGATACACACCTTTCTTCATGGTGTACGACGCAGAAGCTGCCATGCCCTGCGACATTATTCATGACATATAACGTCGGCGACCTTGTCTTGCATCTCCCGGAGAAGAAGAAGGATAAGCTCAAACCAAAATGGGAGGGCCCCTTCATCATAGATGAAGTTCACATAGGAGGAGCCTATCGCCTTCGTAATGCATCGGATAATCGCCTTGAGCCGAATCCATGGAACGCTGCTCGGCTCCGACGATTCTACGAACAGTTCGGTCACACTCTTTTATTTCCTACTTTGACTAGGTTCCTCTTTCTCCTCTCCTTCTTATTTTTTCCTTTTTATCCCAGGGTACGTCCGGATCTACCGAACTGTTAGGGGTACACATCTTTAAATGTATTTGCCCCACTATAACTGGGGGCTTCTTTGACGAAGCTTATTATAAAGGCTTGTTGCCTCCATTGTTTCTGTCCTTTGCTCTATACATCTTTTGCCATTATATGCACCTATGCGACTTAAGTTTTTGCCAAGCTGAGTTGCCTTGCTCCTGTGTTTATACCCTATGTTCCCAATTGTTCGGCTAGGGTGTAAAGGGAGTACCTCTGCGGTTGTTACAACCGGGTAATCCGGATCTGTACCTCAGATGGGTGAAGACGAAAGCTAGCGTTCTTAAGGGAATAATTGGTCGGCAAGCAACGACAATTTGTTTATGTTTATGTAATTCTTCTAACAAGTAAGGGATATGCTGCCCGTAATTCTATCTTTTGGATCAAAGCCCAGGTATGTATAATTAAGCATGCCAACCCAAGGAAAGGAACCCTTGACAGAACTATTCTCCTTGGAAGATGTTTCTTACATTAAAGAGTAATATAACATAACTCCCCGAACAAATTTTGTCTGTTTGAGAACTATGACTGGATTGCCTGGTTTCCGGACATAATGAATGTTTATTCTAGCATGGTATCCGGAGACACTCCAACTTGTTGGTTCGGAGGTTGAAGCCAAAGGCCTGCGATGACAAATTTTACCAAGTTCGGTAGGAGATAAGTTCGATGATAAAGTACGTTGATACATCAAATCGAACGCCTACTCTTTATCTATGCCATCTATAAGACTATCTAAACTATAGTCTTCTTGCGAATATAGCTATCATCACTTGGTCATACACCAATTTCACGGGAATTTCTTTTCCGTCCGGTCCTGAGGTCCAACCCAGGACATATGATTTGGATCGAGCCCGGTGTAGCGAGTTTTCACCATCGCCCATGCCTCCCGTGCACCTTCCTGGCATGCCGAGGCCTTCCATAGCTCAAAACGGCACCGGGCACCTTTGAATAGGTTCACCAACCCCTCCATACTTTCTGGAGGGGCATCGGATGGCCATAAGGCTGTGACCATACTCTTCATGGCTTTTCGGGCCCGCTCATGCACTACGGATAGCTCTTTTAGGCCTTGGAATCCGGATACCTCCTCTTCAGGACGCCCGGTTAACAGACCTGCAAAAACAAACATTATAACACCCCGAATTACGGGATAATATGAGTCCCTCAGATAGGTTCAAAAGTCATACTGAGTATGCCACCTTTAAGCTTTTTTATTCTCTTTTTGTGAGGCCGATAAATGAGCCTTTAAGTTCTTTATCTCTTCGGCTTGCTTATCCTTTTCCTCCTCCAGTTTTCTCTTTTGGTCACCGGTTATCGTGACTTTCATCATTTCCTCTAGCTCTGAGGTGGTGGCATGTATCTTTGTCCGGCTTTGTTTCAACCACCTGGGACAACGCATTGTTCTTCTCTTTAAGAACCTACAGTGATAGCGATCCTTAAATCGGTTGGTATAAACTGCTTCAAGTCTCAGGGTCTACTAGCATATATCTATTAAATTTACACTAACCATTACCTGCATATTTTTTGAAAACAGGTGAGCAACTCCAGCAAGTCCGTCCCGGGCAGCTTGGATATATGCATCCATGGTGTTGAGGGCAGCAAATTCCTGCTCAGTAAATACTGAAGTGCGCATAGTCTCTTTCAGTCGTTGATGATTCATCACGCTCTCCACTTCGGAATTTGTGATGGATACTTCATCTGCATCCTCATGAGGCGGATGAGCTGGCGCCTCATCCGTATTGGCTCTTGTCCTGGTTGATGAGTCCGGCGTCGGATTAGTTGATAATCGGCTAACTGGGACTTCGGACATGGTTCACCGTGTACTCCTCCTAGAATAAGACGGGAGGAGATATATGACAATCTGGTCTTATGCCTAGGCACTTATTAAAGGATATACCTCTTTGATGAAGGAGGGGGCTCGACGGCACTCCCGGCTTCCTTCGTTTTGAAGGCTCACCCTGCGTAGATGCAACCTTCCTGGGGGCTGCCCTCGGGGTGCGGCTCGCTGAGCGCCGATCCTATGAAGCACGATTCAGTGTGATGGGTGTGACGTAAGGAGGGGGTGTTGGGAACGTAGTATTTCAAAAAAAATCCTACGATCACGCAAGATCTATCTAGGAGAAGCATAGCAACAAGCAGGGAGAGTGTGTCCACGTACCCTCGTAGACCGAAAGCGGAAGCGTTAAGTAACGCGGTTGATGTAGTTGAACGTCTTCGCGCTCCAACCGATCAAGTACCGAACGCACGGCACCTCCGCAATCTGCACACGTTCAGCTCGATGACGTCCCTCGAACTCTAGATCCAGCTGAGGCCGAGGGATAGTTCTGTCCGCACAACGGTGTGGTGACGGTGATGATGAAGTTACCGGTGCAGGGCTTCGCCTAAGCACTACGACGATATGACCGAGGTGTAAAACTGTGGAGGGGGCACCGCACACGGCTAAAGATCAACTTGTGTGTCTATGGGGTGCCCCCTCCCCCGTATATAAAGGAGGGGAGGAGGAGGCCAGCTAGCCACAAGGGGCGCGCCCAAGGGGGGGAATCCTACTCCAAGTAGGAATAGGTTCCGCCCTTTCCTAGTCCAACTAGGAGAAGAAGGAAGGAGAGGGAAAGAGGGGCCGCGCCCCCCCTCCCCTAGTCCTATTCGGACTCCCCTTGGGGGGCGCGCGCCAACTGACAGCTCCAGCATTCAATATAAATACGTATCCGGTTTGTGACTTAGAGTCATCCGGATCAGTGTCAAAGCTTGCATCGACGTAACCATTTACAACGAGCTCTTTGTCACCTCCATAAACGAGAAACATATCCTTAGTCCTTTTCAGGTATTTCAAGATGTTCTTGACCGCTGTCCAGTGATCCACTCCTGGATTACTTTGGTAGCTCCCTACTATACTTATAGCAAGGCACATATCAGGTCTGGTACACAGCATTGCATACATAATAGAACCTATGGATGAGGCATAGGGAATGACTTTCATTTTCTCTCTATCTTCTGCAGTGGTCGGGCATTGAGTCTCACTTAACTTCACACCTTGTAACACAGGCAAGAACCCTTTCTTTGACTGATCCATTTTGAACTTCTTCAAAATCTTATCAAGGTATGTGCTTTGTGAAAGTCCAATTAAGCGTCTTGATCTATCTCTATAGATCTTGATGGCCAATATGTAAGCAGCTTCACCGAGGTCTGATGACCCACAAGTATAGGGGATCTATCGTAGTCCTTTCGATAAGTAAGAGTGTCGAACCCAACGAGGAGCAGAAGGAAATGATAAGCGGTTTTCAGCAAGGTATTCTCTGCAAGCACTGAAATAATAGGTAACACATAGTTTTGTGATAGGATAATTTGTAACGAGCAACAAGTAACAAAAGTAAATAAAGTGCAGCAAGGTGGCCCGATCCTTCTTGTAGCAGAGGACAGGCCTGGACAAACTCTTATATAAAGGAAAACGCTCCCAAGGACACATGGGAATTATCGTCAAGCTAGTTTTCATCACGTTCATATGATTCGCGTTCGGTACTTTGATAATTTGATATGTGGGTGGACCGGTGCTTGGGTGATACCCTTACTTGGACAAGCATCCCACTTATGATTAACCTCTATTGCAAGCATCCGCAACTACAACAAAAGTATTAAGGTAAACCTAACCATAGCATGAAACATATGGATCCAAATCAGCCCCTTTCGAAGCAACGCATAAACTAGGGTTTAAGCTTCTGTCACTCTAGCAACCCATCATCTACTTATTACTTCCCAATGCCTTCCTCTAGGCCCAAATAATGGTGAAGTGTTATGTAGTCGACGTTCACATAACACCACTAGAGGATAGACAACATACATCTCATCAAAATATCGAACGAATACCAAATTCACATGACTACTAATAGCAAGACTTCTCCCATGTCCTCGGGAACAAACGTAACTACTCACAAAGCATATTCATGTTCATAATCAGAGGAGTATTAATATGCATATAGGATCTGAACATATGATCTTCCACCAAATAAACCAACTAGCATCAACTACTAGGAGTAATCAACACTACTAGCAACCTACAGGTACCAATCCCGGACTTGGAGACAAGAATTGGATACAAGAGATGAACTAGGGTTTGAGAGGAGATGGTGCTGGTGAAGATGTTGATGGAGATTGCCCTCTCCCGATGAGAGGAGCGTTGATGATGACGATGGCGATGATTTCCCCCTCCCGGAGGGAAGTGTCCCCGGCAGAACAGCTCTGCCGGAGCCCTAGATTGGTTCCGCCAAGGTTCCGCCTTGTGGCAGCGGAGTCTTGTCCCGAAAGCTTGCTTATGATTTTTCTTCGGACGAAAGACTTCATATAGCAGAAGATGGGCACCGGAGGGCCAACAGGGGGCCCACGAGGCAGGGGGGCGCGCCCTGGGGGGTAGGGCGCGCCCCCCACCCTCGTGGCCAGGTGGAGGCCCCCCTGATGTATTTCTTCCGCTCAATATTTTTTATTATTTCCAAAAATAACTTTCGGGGAGTTTCAGGACTTTTGGAGTTGTGCAGAATAGGTCTATAATATTTGCTCCTTTTCCAGCCCAGAATTCCAGCTGCCGGCATTCTCCCTCCTTATGTAAACCTTGTAAAATAAGAGAGAATAGGCATAAGTATTGTAACATAATGTGTAATAACAGCCCATAATGCAATAACTATCGATATAAAAGCATGATGCAAAATGGACGTATCAAGGTCTTTCATAGAAAAACTCTTATTCACGTATCCATTTATGCTATCCAGAAATTATATATCATTTCCAATCAACAATATGTCATCCACATGTAATATTAGAAATGCCACAGAGCTCCCACTCATTTTCTTGTAAATACAGGCTTCTCCAAAAGTCCGTATAAATCCATATGCTTTGATCACACTATCAAAATGTTTATTCCAACTCCGAGATGCTTGCACCAGTCCATAAATGGATCGCTGGAGCTTGCACACTTTGTTAGCATCCTTTGGATCGACAAAACCTTCTGGTTGCATCATATACAACTCTTCTTCCAGAAATCCATTCAGGAATGCAGTTTTGACATCCATTTGTCAAATTTCATTATCATAAAATGCGGCAATTGCTAACATGATTCGGACGGACTTAAGCATCGCTATGGGTGAGAAGGTCTCATCATAGTCAACTCCTTGAACTTGTCGAAAACCTTTTGCAACAAGTCGAGCTTTGTAAACAGTAACATTACCGTCAGCGTCAGTCTTCTTCTTGAAGATCCATTTATTCTCTATGGCTTGCCGATCATCGGGCAATTCAACCAAAGTCCATACTTTGTTCTCATACATGGATCCCATCTCAGATTTCATGGCCTCAAGCCATTTTGCGGAATCTGGGCTCATCATTGCTTCCTCATAGTTCGTAGGTTCGTCATGGTCAAGTAACATGACTTCCAGAACCGGATTACCGTACCACTCTGGTGCGGATCTTACTCTGGTTGACCTACGAGGTTTGTTAGTAACTTGATCAGAAGCTTCATGATCATCATCATTAGCTTCCTCACTAATTGGTGTAGGAATCACCAGAACTGATTTTCGTGATAAACTACTTTCCAATGAGGGAGCAGGTACAATTACCTCAACAAGTTCTACTTTCCTCCCACTCACTTCTTTCGAGAGAAACTCTTTCTCTAGAAAGGATCCATTCTTAGCAATGAAAATCTTGCCTTCGGATCTGTGATAGAAGGTGTACCCAACAATTTCCTTTGGGTATCCTATGAAGACACATTTCTTCGATTTTGGTTTGAGCTTATCAGGTTGAAACTTTTTCACATAAGCATCGCAGCCCCAGACTTTAAGAAACGACAACTCGGGTTTCTTGCCAAACCACAGTTCATATGGTGTCGTCTCAACGGATTTAGATGGTGCCCTATTTAACGTGAATGCAGTCGTCTCCAAAGCATAACCCCAAAACGATAGCGGTAAATCAGTAAGAGACATCATAGATCGCACCATATCTAATAAAGTGCGGTTACGACGTACACACCATTACGCTGTGGTGTTCTGGGTGGCGTGAGTTGCGAAACTATTCCGCATTGTTTCAAATGAAGACCAAACTTGTAACTCAAATATTCACCTCCACGATCAGATCGTAGAAACTTTATTTACTTGTTACGATGATTTTCCACTTCACCTCCATGAACTTTATTCACCTCCATGAACTTTTCAAATGTTTCAGACTTATGTTTCATCAAGTCGATATACCCATATGCGCTCAAATCATCTGTGAAGGTCAGAAAATAACGATACCCGCCGCGAGCCTCAACACTCATTGGACCGCATACATCGGTATGTATTATTTCCAATAAGTCTGTTGCTCGCTCCATAGTTCCGGAGAATGGAGTTTTAGTCATCTTGCCCATGAGGCATGGTTCGCAAGTATTAAGTGATTCATAATCAAGTGATTCCAAAAGCCCATCGGCATGGAGTTTCTTCATGCGCTTTACACCAATATGACCTAAACGGCTGTGCCACAAATAAGTTGCACTATCATTATTAAACTTATATTTTTTGGCTTCAACACTGTGAATTTGTGTATCACTACTATCGAGATTCAATAAAAATATACCACTCATCAAGGGTGCATGACCATAAAAGATATTACTCATATAAATAGAACAACCATTATTCTCTGATTTAAATGAATAACCATCTCGCATCAAACAAGATCCAGATATAATGTTCATGCTCAACGCTGGCACCAAATAACAATTATTCAGGTCTAAAACTAATCCCGAAGGTAGATGTAGAGGTAGCGTGCCAACGACGATCACATCGACTTTGGAACCATTTCCCACGCGCATCGTCACCTCGTCCTTAGCCAATCTTCGCTTAATCTGTAGCCCCTGTTTCGAGTCGCAAATATGAGCAACAGAACCAGTATCAAATACCCTAGCACTACTGCGAGCATTAGTAAGGTACACATCAATAACATGTATATCAAATATACCTTTCACTTTGCCATCCTTCTTATCCGCCAAATACTTGGGGCAGTTCCGCTTCCAGTGACCAGTCCCTTGCAGTAGAAGCACTCAGTCCCAGGCTTAGGTCCGGACTTGGGTTTCTTCACTTGAGAAGCAACTTGCTTGCCGTTCTTCTTGAAGTTCCCCCTCTTCCCTTTGCCCTTCTTCTTGAAACTAGTGGTCTTGTTGACCATCAACACTTGATGCTCCTTCTTGATTTCTACCTCCGCAGCCTTTAGCATCGCGAAGAGCTCGGGAATTGTCTTATCCATCCCTTGCATATTATTGTTCATCACGAAGCCTTTGTAGCTTGGTGGCAGTGATTGAAGAACTCTGTCAGTGACACTATCATTAGGAAGATTAACTCCCAGTTGAGTCAAGTGGTTGTGGTACCCAGACATTCTGAGTATATGTTCACTGACAGAACTATTCTCCTCCATTTTGCAGCTGTAGAACTTATTGGAGACTTCATCTCTCAATCCGGGCATTTGCTTGAAATATTAACTTCAACTCCTGGAACATCTCATATGCTCCATGACGTTCAAAACATCGTCGAAGTCCCGGTTCTAAGCCGTAAAGCATGGCACACTGAACTATCGAGTAGTCATCAACACGCGACTGCAAGGCATTCACAATGTCTGCAGTTGCTGGCGTGTGTGGTACACTTAGCGGTGCTTCCAGGACGTAATTCTTCTGTGCAACAATAAGGATAATCCTCAAGTTACGGACCCATTCTGTGTAGTTGCTTCCTTCATCTTTCAACTTAGCTTTCTCTAGGAATGCATTAAAATTCAATGGAACAGTAGCACGGGCCATTTATCTACAACAACATAGACATGAAAAATACTATCAGGTACTAAGTTCATGATAAATTAAAGTTCAATTAATCATATTACTTAAGAACTCCCACTTAGATAGACATCCCTCTAATCATCTAAGTGATCACATGATCCATATCAACTAAACCATGTCCGATCATAACGTGAGATGGAGTAGTTTTGAATGGTGAACATCACTATGTTGATCATATCTACTATATGCACTACAAAAAAATACACTTCCGTGATGATACGTGTTTGTCACAGTAGATCACATTTTTTTTGTCATGCATGTACATCCATGACGATTTTATGACAGAATGAAGATAGCCACACATGTGTTGTCGTAGAAGTGTTCCCTGACATTACCAAAATTATCATCACGGAAGTGTCCACTTCCATGACGATAAATCGCGCGTCACAGAAGTGCTTTCGTCAAGGGTGACCGACACGTGGCATCCACCGTAACGGGTCGCCGTTAAGCTATCGGGTCCGGTTTTGGATCCGATAACCCATTAACAGCCCGGACCAATGGGAATTTTCCACGTGTAAAATTCTGATTTGCTGGAGGAAACACGTGTCAGCTCGTCAGTGGGTCAGATAGGCGCCTATGATATGTCGACACGTGCGATGGCCCACCACTGGCCCATTTAGCTTACATAGGCCGGCCCGTTTGACTTGGTCAAAAGTTAGTGGGCTGGCCCATGAAAAGCCTGTTAACGATCTCTTCGCAAATAGCCCATTTTACGGCCTGGTAACTCACGACCCGTTAGGGCCTACATGAAATCGGCCCAACAACATCATGTGGGCCGTCGAATATAACACCAGCCCGTTTCACTTTTGGCCCATGTATGGCCCACGATGTCTTTCGGGCCATATAAGGCCTTCGGATCTTTAGGCCCTTTAGAGGCCCACGGTGACTCTAGCCCATAATAAACAGTAAATTTCTTTGTACCCGTTAACGGCCCATGATTCACATGGGCCGTTTCCAGCCCATGCTAGCTTTCGGCCTACTGACGGCCCATACGTTCTTGGGCTCCTTTCCGGTCCTCGATTACTCCCGGCCCGTTACTGGCATGTTGCCTAATGGGCCAAATTCGGCCCGTGGCAAGAGTCGGCCCGTTTCTGGCCTGTTAACCCCTTGCGCCGTTTCCAGCCTGTCCTATATTTTGGCCCATTAACGACCCGTTATGCCTGTGACAAAATTAAGCCTTTGCTGTCCTCCGGCCTGTTAACGGCCCGTTACCGTGCTGGCCCGATTTCAATTACGCCCATTTACGACCCATGTAGACCCATTTATCCGATGGCCCGAGGCCCACCGATGCTAAGGCCCTGTTGGAGGCCCATTTATCAATGGCCCGTAGGAGGCCCATGGATCCTACGGCCCGTAGCAGGGTCAAGGTTACCACGGTCCATATATGGCCCATGGTTGTTGCGGCCACTAGCAAGAAGACTAGGAAATAAATAGGCCCAAAACTAACGCTAGGCTATTAAGGTGATTGCACTTATGCACAGATTACATCCACTGGGCATCAAAGATCGCCACCAGTGCAAATATAGGGAACACCCTACACTATACAAAAATGGCTTGTTGTTTTCTTCAGCCAATGGCTGCACGTTAAGAACAAATTTTCTATCGCAACAAAACAAATTACAACTATAAAACAAAAGGAAGGTTGGCATAAAAGTTAACAGTCTGGCAGATAAATGCACCACCAGAAGTTCAGAAGCTCAGTTCATTTGACCTGACTGTTACATTTTCATGCTGCATTGTCCGATGGAGCACCATAACCTTCGCCTTCGTTTCTCCTAGGCTCCTGAACAACATAGAAAATGTTTGATAGTCTGGTTTCAAAACCATGCATATCTTGACGACATCGAACAATGTATGTCCTTGTTTCACAAAGGGTCTTTGTTAGGGAATGGACTTATGTCTGGAGCGCAGATATAACATTGTTTTGAGCTTGCATATCTTGATCATGAGGCGGTTTGGACGAGATTGCCTTAACAACCAACCCAGTATTATGCAGGAATGTGCTTTTGGCACTATTAGTGGACAGGTACTGACCCACTGCAGCAAGAGCTGACATTGCGGTTATAGTTGCCTCGCCACGTTCAGAAGGCGGTTCCACCATTTTTTCCATAGCTTGCTGAAAAGTTCAGTTTTTACATTAGTAGTACCAGAACTGAAGATATTAAGGAGGCAGCAAAACCAAGTTTTGGTCTATATACAGAACTTATTCTGGTGAACCGATGTAAATATTAGTTGTATTTTACTGCAAAGTACATAATAAAACTAGGTTCCAAACATATGAGCATATACCATGGCTAATGTATTGTCTATTTCTTCACATTGTATTGACAGCTAAGGATAAAGAGACAAAGTTTATAATACAGTAAGCATAGTATGACATCATTCATATCACAAAACAACTGAGAACAGACAAACATGCAATTGTAATGTTGTGTGGGCAAGTCCAGCACGGAACTAGATTACTGGTCAAGATCAAAGGAACATCACTCCTCTCTTTTAAACCTTGTAAGGTGCAATGATACGCTAAGACAATTGTGTATAAAATTGAAAAGAGTAATAGACAGTGGCTGCAAACCATGTTGTTCAAGGCACGAGTCAGAGTAAGTAGTAGTTAAAAGGCATGAGGTTTAAGGACTTACAACAGCGGCTTTGACTGGTGTAGTCATGCCCTTGGTCTTGCTGGTGTGACAGTCCTTGAAGATTTCCACAACATTTGGTTCAGGTACTTTTTGGTCCTTGCGGGCTTTCCTCTGCATTTGGAACAAGTCAATATAGATATGATAATATGGTAAAGCGAAAAGAGTGAAACAACAGCTAATTACAAGAGCCTCGCAGTGTGCAATATAGCTACGAGATCCTGTCGTCTGTTGGAATTTCACTTTCGTACGGTTGGCCTTGTTCTTTGAACAGTTCACCTACAAGAAGATAGATTTGGGTGGCACATGCATAAATAGGACTTCAACATTTGATCTGATCACATATATATAATGTACCTAGTACTTTGGATCAGACCAGTGTTTAACGAGGCCTCTCCCGTCTTCATCCGATATATTTTCCACTGGAGATGTTTGGGCAAGTTCACCGTTAGCCTTGCCTTCAAAGTGAGTTTTCCTCAAGTTATACCGATACTGTCGGAGAGCAGACTTGAAAACGTGGGTGCAAGCTTGTCTGGTTGCATCATCTTGGCTATCCAACTTGAACCTCATCTATTGAAAATTATGGGAGTCTCATTATCAGCAACCTAGAAAGTATGGGACAGAGCAAGATGATATTACTAGTTTCCATACATAACCATACTTACAGATAAATGGTCGAGGAAGGTGTTGAACTGGGTTTTGTCTTTGTCATTCCTATACTGAATCCATGTTGGGAGGATACATACATGACACCTAACGGCAACCGCCGCCTCCGATACTAACTTGGCTGACTCTGTAGCATCACGTGGCCTTTTTAAACCTGCCTCAAAACGGATCTCCATTCTTCCCCCTCTAGATTTAGTTAACCTATCGAGCATTATCCCTGATGTTTGTTTCCTCTTGCGCCTAGGTGCTAGTCCAACAATGAACATAGGAAGTGTTACTGTACATCAAACTATGAGACTACATATAAAGAAGCATGCAGCTGTAACTTGACTCCAGCAACTACCTTCTTGCTGTTGAAGCTCACAAAGTTCATCTGATCTTGCCAACTCATCTTGTGTCAAGAGTGCTTCGGAAGTAGTGTCAGATGGCAAGGGAGCTTGGGAACGTGCTGCTAGGTGAGTTGACCAACGAGTAAATCATGGAGCTGGTGGTACTGTGGAAGGTGTTGCAACAACTAGGGCTATCTTTGCTTGTTTGGTGGCAGCTATTTGTTTCTGTTTGGCTTGTTCTGCAGCTCGTGTAGCACGGGATACCCTGTTTGTACAATTCCCCACTGGACTTTGACCTTCTATTGCACCATCAATACCAGCAGAATCTGCAGGATTCTTCCGCTTCCCTTTCCCTGTCATTTTGTGTTCCTTCCTCTTTCTCTATGCCATGTTAAGTCAAGCCGACATAAAGACATTTCACTAAATTAGAAGCAATGCAATGGAAGGTAGACACCATATGAAAGATGCTACAAATATCGCTCTGCCAAGTCAACAGTGTCTCATCATAAATGGCATTTAAACAAATGCGAAGCAGTACAAGAAATAAATCATATGCAAGATGCAAACAACATCACACTACCAAGTTAAAGGTCTCTCGTGATTAGTGCCATTGCATATTCCCAGCATTGCATATTCATAGCTTATGATGTGTAAACTAAGGAGAAGGCATTTGAAGAAATTAGAAGCAATGAAAGCTAGACACCATATGAAACATGCAACGAATATCACTCTACCAAGTTAAAACTGTCTCGTCATTAGTGCCATTTCAACAAATAGAAGTAGTATAAGCTAGAAAATAATGCGAGATGTAACCTATATCACACTCCCAAGTCAAATGTGTCTTATGATAAGTGATTGTTACAGGTTACACAACAGTAGTACTTTGATGTAAGAACATGGTGTGATAGACATATATTGTATGTTCTAGAAACAGGAACAAGTGTCTTATTCACAAGTATAATGTGTAAAGTAAGCAGATGGAATTCAACAAAATTAGAAGCAATAGAAGCTAGACATCATACATAACATGCAACCACATATAACAGTGCCAAGTTAGAGGGAGCACCTGTGATGGTGCACTAGGGGAGACGTGCTCATCATCAACACAGCTACGTTGAGTGTCTATGCATGTGCTGTCTTGGAAATCATCTTGGGGGGATGGAGGAGTAGAATCTGTAGAGGCCCTCAGTTTGGAAGGAGCACATTTATCCGCTGCCTTGCTAACTTCCTTCCGCATAATCGATTTTGAATTGTCAAGTAAAACCGACAAGAAAAAGCAATAAAATTCACTCTTCAGAACTCATTCGTGCATGATACTGACAATCACTACTTTGATGTAAGGCAAACACATGATACCAGGATGGAATAATACGAAAAACAGGACGACATGGCATATTCACAACTGTTTGTGTAAACTAAGCAGAAACCATTTCAACAAATAAGAAGCAATGCAAGCTAGACACCACATGAAAGATGCAACCAATATGACTCTGCCAAGTTAAAAGCGTCCCATCATAAATGGCATTTCAACAAATTAGAAGCAGCGCATGCTATAAATCATATGAAAGATGCAACTAATACCACACTGCATATACTAAAAGTGTCTCGTCATATTGATTGATGCGGGATACAAAAAAACAATAGTTTTATGTAAGGACATGCTTAATAGACAGATGTACTATGTACTAAAAACAGGAAGGCATGTCACATTAACAGGTATAATGTATAAACTAAGCAGAATAGCACATGCAATTTAACCAGATTGGAAGAATTACAATCTAGACACCATATGCAACATGCAACCACATATCACGCTGCCAAGTTAGAGCAAGCACCTGCGATGCTAGTGTAGGGGAAATGCGGTAATCAACTATAGAGCTACGTTCACTATCTTCATCTAGCCTTGATGTTTCTTGAGAATCATGTGGGGAGGCTGACGCTGTATTCTTTAAATGAGGATATTTTCTCACAGTAGTCCACTGGCCTGACTGCCTCATCATAAGTGATTGATGAGGGATACACAAGAACATTAGTTTGATGTAAGAACATGGTTAATAGATAGATGTACTAGTATGTACCAAAAACAGGAAGGCATGTCATATTCAAAGGTATACTCATTACTAGGGAAAACCTTATACACAAAACTTTAGCAGTAGTGCTTGTTAAAAAAGCGCGCTACTGCTGCACAGCAGTAGCGCGTGCAGAATAACCACGCTGCAGATACATATATAGCAGTAGTGCGTCCCATGGTAAAAGCGCTACTACTAAAATTCCCACCACTAAGCCGATAGGCTACAGATAGTAGTAGCGGTCTTTTAGAAACAGCGCTACCGCTAATATTGTTGTAGCAGCGCGTTTAGGTGTAAGGCGCTACTGCTAACGAAAATAAAATAAAATGAAAAACAAGTAGAAAAGTAAATGAAAATGAAAGAAATAGAAATAAGAGAAAGGAAAAAATAAAATGTAAAGAAAAATAAATGAAAAAAGGGAAAAAGGAGAAAGGCATAGCAGTAGCGTGTCTCTGAAAACGCGTTGCAGCTAACTTAGCTATAGCGCGTTTTCAGAAACGCGCTACCATTATGTTTCACTTAACCAGCGGTTTCCCTCCCCCCGACCACCACTTCTCCCCCAAATCCCTCGCCCCACTTCACCGTCGTCTCCCCAATTCGCCGTCGCCCCACTTTGCCGCCGTCTCCTACCGGCGTGGACGGCCACAACCTCACTGTCTCCCCCTGAGGCCGCCCTCATCCTCACCGCCGCCGCTCGAGGCCGCCCTCAGCCTCACCACCGCTGCCCGAGGCCTCCCTCGACCTCACCGTCGCCTCCGTCGACCTCACCGCCGCCCGAGCCCGCCCAGGACCGCCGCTGCCCGAGCCCGAGCCCGCCCTCCCCGCCCCTGCCTCCGTCGCTGTCGTGGTTTTGTCACGACAGATGTCCTTAGTGTCAGGACTTAGTCGCGAGGCCAACGCATCTATGTGGTAGCTTGAGAGGGGTTGAGCGGAATCGAGAGACGCAACACAAGACAAGGATTTAGACAGCTTCGGGCCGTGGGAAACATCATCCGGTAATAACCCTACATGCTGTTTGAGGCTAGGTCTCATTATGATCACGAGGGAGTCGCCGGTAAACCGGCTCTTTGTGTCTAGCCCTAGAGATTATTTCTTCTTGCCTGTCGCTTGTCCCTCTTTGGGGAGCCCTGCCCCTCCTTATATATGTTGAAGGGGCGGGTTACATGTGGAGTCCTATTAGGATTAGGACTAGTCTACCTTCTAATACAAACCAGATACAAGTCCGGGTCTGAAATCCTTATAAGGTAAATATTCCTTATGCCTTTCCTTGTAAACCGGCCCACCATAGTATGAACCGGCCTTCATGAACCGCCCGTTGGGCCATCGGCTCTTGTCGCTCCTCTGACCCGCCTGCCGGATTACCAATGAATCGTAAACCGCCAGGTCCAAACGGGTCGCCAGTGAATCGTCAAGTCTTAGCTGGGTCTCAAGTAAACCGCCAAGTCCGGCCGGGTTATATTTCCGGCCGGTTTACGCCGCGGGGTATATCCCCGACATTAGCCCCAAGTTTAATTTGGATTTATCCATGTTAAACTGATCCTGCAACATAAACACAAGTACGAATTTGACAGGTTGCACTCCGGGTTAAATATTCTTGTAAACCGGCATCTGATCATCCTTAAGTCCTTGTTATTTCCTTCTTCTAGAAAATCCGGGTCATTAGATCAGCTTCATAAACAATTTGCTTGTAGAAAAAATTATTGTAAACAAAGAATCCATTTGACTCCGCCTTCAATGCGCTGACTTGACAAAAATATTGGTCTTCAAATATTCAACTGATATCCGCCGGTTTGAAAATGTAGAACTTGCCGGTTTATGATTACCAGCATTGCTAGGTTATAAAAACTGATAATTCCGGGTCATGATTGTTGCCAACGCCAGTTCATGATTGTTGCCAACGCCGGTTCATGATTATTGATGATGCCGGGTTGCAGACACAGGGTCATAATGATTGGTGACGCCGGGTCAATCTGGTTTGCTCAAAACAGATAATTTGAAAATATTTCTCCGATAATAATATAATAAATGTAGCCCCCAAGTCTTGACCAGAACAAAGTGATGGATTAAGACTTGCTTCAATATAAATACTGCCACTTTTGAAGAAAGCCATGTTGTTCAT
Source organism: Aegilops tauschii subsp. strangulata (assembly GCF_002575655.3). NCBI lineage: Eukaryota > Viridiplantae > Streptophyta > Magnoliopsida > Poales > Poaceae > Aegilops > Aegilops tauschii. The sequence goes on from NC_053041.3 coordinate 511,663,441, forward strand.
CCCAGTTACTAGTCACAACTGAATACTCCATATATGTAGTCCCCAAGTGCCGGGTTGTCATGCTTGCAGCAACCTGGGACTTGTAATTGCTTATAAAAACTTCAATCAGTGTAGCCCCCAAGGGCCGGGTCATTATGCAATAATGAGCAGGGACTTTGTAAATATAATCATGTAGACTTGAGCAGTGATGTGTAGCCCCTAAGGGCCGGCTTAGTAAGATAATAATGAACCGGGACTTGATATATACTTCAAAAATAACATCTTATACTGTAGCTTCCATCGTAGGGCTTGAACCCATGTCCACAAGGTTAATAGCTTTGTGCTTTACCAACTGAGCAATGGACCCTTTAATATAATGGATTAATGCTTGTATACCTTGAATGTTTGACAGGAGCAATTGGTAGCCCCCAAGGGCCGGCTCATTATGATGTGATGAGTCGGGTCTTTAATAAGATGAGCAAAAAATGACTTTGCATTAGCCCCCAAGTGCCATGGCGCATGCTGGCAGTGACATTGCATATTTCATCTAATCTCAGCTTGAATAATGTAGCCCCCAAGTGCCGGGTCGTAAGCCTGTAGCGACTCGGGACTATTCCTTCAATTGTAGAATAAATCATATCCATTGATAATATAATAGCCATTGCGCTAAAGCGACTTTGAAAACCTTAATCATAATACTGGTTATTGATAACCATAATAAAAATCAGCCATGTAGGCTATTTGAAGATTTGAATAAGATAATCCAATGATTTATGAGCGCATGATTCCAATGGCGCAATCCAAATATATACTGGCGACTTATAGTCCCAAGCCAGGCCGGGTTAACAAACACCGAATAATTTCTCATCATACACTGGCGACTTATCGTCTTAAAGCCAAGCCGGGTTAATAAACACCGGTGATTTATAATTATGCTTTATTCAACCTGTTTCTGCATACAGCAAATTTAAAGTGTGCTGGCGGTTTACCGCCGGATGGGTTATAATGCCCAACATATAACCTGGGATGATAACCAAGGTTGCACTTCAGAATAATCAAATATGAAATATATCATACCTGTGACATTGAATCACATCGTTGGTTTACCAACTTTTTATAGTAAGGGTGATAACGCAAATCTTGAGTACTGATAACTCCTTCCATATTGTGCCAGTTTATGATAAAACCGTACCGGGTTATGATAAACACCGGGTTATCCATATGTAATACTGGCAAAAATTAGTAGAACTTCCTCTTTGGAATAGAAATTGGCTATTTCTACATAGGGAAAGTCGTGTGCAATGAAAAATGCAAGCATGATTTGGGGAGGGATTTTTCTCTATTGTAACAAGGAAGAATTATCTACTCCATCCGACTAGTTCCGGGTTCGAGTCGAAACCAGGCCGGGTTAATAACACCGGATTATAATTGATCATGTATTTTCAACTTGTAATTGAAATCCAAGCCGGGTCAATGAACGCCGGTTTAACAGAAAACATCATAAGCTTTGTCAAAAGAGAGAAAAACATAGCAAAAAGCAAATGAAAACTTGTAGTCGAGGCTTTTCACGGGCTGCCATGCCCCAAATTCAAGGCTTTTCATGGGCTACCAGGCCACTGAGTTAAACCATTTCACAAAGCCTTTTAAGATGGTCCTCAATCCTTAACCAATCATCGTTTTAACTTGACAAGTTCAGGGTCCTTTTCTGGAGTAACTTGCCAAAGTTCGAAGGGTCATACCAGGTTTACCTGGGCGGAGTGACTTACTTAAATAGGCAGGCTAACCCGGGGTTTTAGGTGTATACACCAGGCTTCCAAGCCATGGCTTGATAGCATGTTACAAGTGTAGATTCTTTGTTCATTTCGACAGCAAAGAATCCCCAAGTAACATTTTGAGTTGTGCTCAGTGGGTGCCTATGTTTGAGTTGTTGCTTTACAACACTCTCTTTGGCCCCGGATTGATTTGGCTTTGAGCCGATCAAGAGGTGTGACTATGGTTCAGATACGACCAAGCCCCCAAGTGATGTTGTGGCATTGCGCCGATCAAGAGGTGTAGCTATGGTTCGGATAAGACCAAGCCCCCAAGTGATGTTATATAAAGCTTTGATAAGCTGAATCAAGGGGTAAACCGGACGCTATTTTATAAACAGAAGCCCCCATGTAATCAATAATATGATAAGCCAATAAGGCAGGATACCCATGTTTGAACCGCGCATCATGGCAGCAGGTCCTCTTCGACAACCTTTAACTTTTGCAAGAGATAAATTCTTCTTGAACCGGATGTTAAACCGGATATTGAGAGCTTCAAAGCTTTGTGGGAGACATCTTTCTCTTGAACCGGATTTTAAACCGGAATCTTCATTTTCAGCTGGAAATTTTCTGACGGCCTTTAAACTCGAACTTGCGAGAGATTAATTCTTTCTGAACCGAAAATTCTTAAAACGGATTTGAGAGCTTCAGAGCCTTGTGGGAGAACAGATTTCCCTTGAACCTGATTGTAAACCGGATATTTGAGAGCTTCAGTGAGACTGACTTCCCTTGAGCCGGATTTTAAACCGGAATCCTTTCTGATGACCCGGAACTTCTTCAATGAGCCGGGATTTTGTAACTGTCATATACTTTATAAGCCGGAAATTTTCTGACGGCCCTTAAATTTTCATCAATTTAACAGTAGCCTCCAGGACCGGGTTATTTTTTCCTCCATCGTGCTGGGGTTCTTAAATTTTCTGAAACTGGCGAGATTTGCTGAATCATGTCATCGTAGCCCCCGAGTCTCAAAGGTGACTCGAGGAGCTGGCTTGAGACTCTCCATATTTGACCGTGATGTAAACCGGCATAACTTGTATATCATTGGTGTTGATAGCACGATGTGAATCCACGGAAGGTTGAGGTGACTGCGGCGGGTTAGAAATGATCCTGCATGAGCCGTGTCAGCAACTCGGCCAATGGTCCTTCCAACTGGTGATTTGAAGTTAACCAAAAACTGTAGTGGCGGCGACTTGTGCGCCTGCCCATTGAACCACCCAGGGCAGACGGCCGTTGATAGTGTATGATAATTTGCCTCCATTTTGTTGAAAGAAAACCGGGCTACCCAAGCTGTGACTTGTTCATACTCCAATAAACAGCTCATGCAGACAGGTGCGACCCGGTATGTTGATGTAGACCAGGCCGCGAGAGACGGACATCAAAGACGACCGCAGCATCAGAGGCAACATAGATGAGTCGGCCACGGCGTTGTATGCCGGTGCGGACAAGCAAATTGTCCTCCTCGTTGTAAACCGGCGCGGACGCGTGAACCGTCCGCGAGAGCGGACGGGTGAGTCGTCCGTGGCGTTGTAAGCCGGTGCGGACGCGCGAGTCAATCACAGGCGCAGTCCCGGCTAGTTGATGTAGACCGGGCCATACGGGCGGCGGCTTGTGCGCGTCCATTCATCGGGTAATATGTTACGGACTATCGCCGGGCGGAATATTGTCAGCCCGTGCTCCATACCCATGGTATAAAGTGAATGATTGTCCTGTATATAAAAATACACAAACCAACGTAATTGTTCCTTGATAAAAATAATATGTGTCAAAAATAAACTTAGATAGAATTCACCTGAATGTTAGGCCGGAAATTATCCGTTGCAGAGTTGATGATCGCCTCGGTGACACTAGAACCACTCACGACCGAGTCGGCCGTGAGAGCAGACAGATGAGCCGGCCGCGGCGTTGTAAGCCGGTGCGGACGGGCGAGTCAACCGCAGGCGCGGCAAGCCGTGCGGGCGGGCGAGTAATCGCAAGCGCGGTAATCCGCTCGGACGGGCGAGTTAATGTAGACCGGGTTACAGAGGCGGCAACTTGCTCACATCCGTTCTTCGGGTAGTGTGGCACGAATGAAAACGTTGCTGCAGAACGTTACCAGTGCGTGCTCCATACCCGCAGTATAATGCCTCCAATTTGAAATGAACAATTGTCATGCGAAACAATATTACGTGCCCAAGTAATTGTTCTAAAAAAAATTAACCGGCTGATAAAATACAGAGGAAGATATCACCTGATGCATTGGGATGACAAATGATCTTTGCACGTCCATAATTTAGCTGGGATATGGAATCCAACAGCAACATTAACGATGACTTAATCCACGTCCACCTTTTTTCAATCGTTCAATCATCTCCTCACCTTTCTTTTCTTCAAGCGGCAACCAGCAGGAGAGCGTGCCTGGGGGCAACGGCTCAGAGGCAAAACTAGGCAGGGGCGACTCGAGGCGCGGTAAGTCGTGCGGGTCAATGGGGACGGAGGTAGCGCACTGGTGACTTAAGACCGGTCCCGACAGAAGAGAAACAAGGGCACGGGCGTGGGTGGTAAACCGCCGCGAGCAGATGACAGCAGCTGACTGCAGTGGTGAACCGGCGCACGAGGAGCAGCAGTACTGAATCAAGGCGGCGACTAAGGCCAGACTGACTCGGGCGATTCAACCATGCAGCTATGGGAGCGACTCACAGGCTCAGAGGTGAGGCCGGTTCGGAAGCTGTAATAAGGGCATTCCGACAGCTCAACACAGTGCGTCCGCCGCAACGGCGGGTTGGAGAGGCGCGACCATAACCAGTTCAGTGCAGCCACGTGGGGCAGATCCCGCGAGGCAATTCGTCCACGATGGCGGAGGGGCCAAGGTGGCCTGCATGGCACAACAGCAGAACGGACTAACAGAGGCGGTTCGGCCAGGGTTGAGTCGGAGCGGAGCCGTTGACCTGACGAAGGTGTGGTGCTGCTGGTGCGAGGCACGGTCAGGCCGGGGTGGCGACTCAGATGTGACAGGCGGCAGGTGCTGCGACTGTGGATGCCTTACTCGGCTTGCATTGATGCTTCTGGTCGCATGTCTTTGTCAGAAGTGGTAACTGAAGACTAAACAATTTTGATGTGTAGCTTCACATCACGTACCAGTACTAGTATTTTTCCTTTGGTTTCTCAGCCATGTAGTCAGCAACGTATTGCTGAGATGCCACGGGACTTGATGGTGCAGGACATTAAATCCACTTTTTGCTCTGTGTTCTACTAGTTCACGAATTGATGTCTGCTGGTTTGCTTTGGTCAACGCGCAACACACGTTAATCTCTCTTTCTATAATCTTGATGGGTGTGCTCGGACGAGCGATGGCCTAAAGTTGAGACCAGGGTGGCCCGGCAATAAGGACGACGACGACTCAGGTCAGACCCGAGGCGGAGCCGCCCGGCAACTCGGGAGACGGGCGCGCGGCCAGTGAGTCCGAGTCCGGATCAAGTTCGAGCCCGGCTTGTACCATATTGTTATTCTGGAATCTCTCCCTGATGCTTCTTGAGTCTTCGCCTGATGCATCGGAGTTGATTTAGTCAAAACTTCCTCTCATTAGAACTCACGTACTAGAGGTAGCACATAGTACTATTCCAAAATCCATCAGATCTCGTAAACCGTGCAACTACTAGTACTTGACCGTCACTTCCGTGAGTGTAGCAGCAGCAATGATTCAATCCTCTCGGGAGTTGATGCAGATCCTTCCAACTGATTTTTCTTCATTCGGAAATTTGCGAACTTCTCGATCTCTCAAGAAAATCCCTCCAAGAACTCAACATCACCGTGCGCAGGCCCCACGGTGGGCGCCAACTGTCGTGGTTTTGTCACGGCAGATGTCCTTAGTGTCAGGACTTAGTCGCGAGGCCAACGCATCTATGTGGTAGCTTGAGAGGGGTTGAGCGGAATCGAGAGACGCAACACAAGATAAGGATTTAGACAGCTTCGGGCCCCGGGAAACACCATCCGGTAATAACCCTACATGATGTTTGAGGCTAGGTCTCATTATGATCACGAGGGAGTCGCCGGTAAACCGGCTCTTTGTGTCTAGCCCTAGAGATTATTTCTTCTTGCCTGTCGCTTGTCCCTCTTTGGGGAGCCCTGCCCCTCCTTATATATGTTGAAGGGGCGGGTTACATATGGAGTTCTATTAGGATTAGGACTAGTCTACCTTCTAATACAAACCGGATACAAGTCCGGGTCTTAAATCCTTATAAGGTAAATATTCCTTATGCCTTTCCTTGTAAACCGGCCCACCATAGTATGAACCGGCCTTCATGAACCGCCCGTTGGGCCACCGGGTCTTGTCGCTCCTCTGACCCACCTGCCGGATTACCAATGAATCATAAACCGCCAGGTCCAAACGGGTCACCTGTGAATCGTCAAGTCTTAGTCGGGTCTCAAGTAAACCGCCAAGTCCGGCCGGGTTATATTTCCGGCCGGTTTACGTCGCGGGGTATATCCCCGACAGTCGCCGAGCACCTCCCCGCCAGCGTCTCTCCCCACTCTGTAAGCCCCCCACCCCTCCCCCCACCACTCCTCTCTCTCTGCATTTTAGAGCAAAAATTAGTAGAGAAAAAGTTGGTTTATAGCAAAAAATTAGTTTAGAGCAAAAGATGTTAAGTAGTAGATGTTAGAGCAAAAATTAGTTTAGAGCCAAAAAAATGGTTTACAGCAAAAGTTAGTTAGGGCAGTAGGGTTTAATTAGGGTTTTTGTTTTCACAGATGTTTTTTTAAAGAAAAAATGAAGAAAATGTTGTAGCAGTGCTGCTTGTAGTATATAGTGATACTAGTAGATGTTAATTAGGTTAGGGCAGTAGTGGTACTAGTAGATGTTAATTAGATGTTTTTTAGTTAGGGCAGTAGGGTTTTGCTAGGTTAATTAGGTTAGTAGTGCTGCTAGTAGTAGTGGTAAAGTAGGTTAATTAGGTGAAGTTAAATGAATAACCTAAATGAATGAAGTTAGTAGTTAACTAATTTTTTTTCCTTTCATCATTATAGAGCACTAAAGTTAACGGAATTTTGTTCTATTAGTAGTTAAATGAATTTTCTTCTACACTTAGTTTTTGAATTAGCTTGTGAAATTTGGACATGTATATTTGGACATGTGGTTTCTCGTGTATATTTGGACATGTGTTGCGGTGTCGAAGATGGATATTTGAACAATGTTTCCAGGGAATGAAGCCGAGTGGCCTATGTTTTGCCGGAATGTTGATTCATTTCCTTTCCGGAAAATTTCAGGTGCTCGATTTATCCACTTTTTAGCAAAGGTCATGCCGAAATTTTCCGTGAATTTCGGCATGACTGTGTTTCAAACTAGGACATATCGAGTGCCCGGGATTTGCCGCACCTGGAAGGAGTCAACGTTCCTGCAAAACATAGGCCTTTTTATGTCATTATTCATTTTATTAGGTCTAGAATTAATTGACTATATTTAATCGTAGGAAACATGGCTAGCAACAATGAAGGACAGGGTTCTGTTGATTGCGACGACGTCTACCAGGCGGCAGACGAATTTTTGAGGGAAGCCGACGATCAACGGATGTTGTTGCTGGGCCCACCTGTCGCGTCAGGGACTGATACCGACATGCAGACCGGCGTGAGACTAAGACCGGTGCCGACACCGGCGCCGAGACTAGCGGATCTATTCTAGAACCGAAAGCAAAGAGGCCACGACGCCCAAACCAGCTCATGACTACTAGACCGGTGGTCATGGAGATGGACGATGGCATTTTTGAGCCAATAGCGCCCGTGGAAGCGCGATCGTGCTACGACAATCAAATAGGCTGCATCGTATGGACAACCGCCACCATCAACGATGAGAAACTACAGAAGATAGATAATATGAGGTCCTCCCTCCTAAAGAAGCTGCACCAGATATTCTTGTTCCCGGGCCAGAATGAAAAGGATTATAAAGATCCAGATAAGGACCCGGCAATGAAGAAGATAAACAAACATGCCATGACCAATTTTAGCGACCTGGAAAGGAAGGGTGAAACATCGGATCGTCAACAAAAAGGAACCCTACTCCGACATTGTAAAGGATAATCCGACAATCACGGAAGAGCACTTTGAAATATTCAAGGCGGCTTGCGAGGCCAAAGCTGCCAAAAAAAGTGAAAGTACATGAAGGTGCTTCAACAAAGGAACATGGGGTGCCACCACCTCGGAAGCCGTGGTTATGGCGGGAAGAGGTCCATATGGGCCAAGGAGGACGCGGAACGCGAGAGTCTGGGCATCCCAGACCCCTTGGCGGACTTCACCGTCCCGCAGGAGCGTGACGTCCTCAGGGCATGGCACCATTGGGACTCAGTCAAGAAGGTTTTCGAGACGGACCCGGTCACGACGGAGTTCATGAGACTGCTGGTAATTTTAGTTTCTGATCAATTCAACTGCACGTTAGTCATATTTGTAAATGATCATTGTTCCTTTTGCAGAGAGAGCAGCACAGGATTGCGGCCGAAAGCGACTCGCCGTCTGAGGTGTTGGCGAGGCCCAAGTGGGACACTCCATTCAACCGGGCGTTGAACATATTGAAAGGACTCCCGGTGGAGACTCGGCCGTCGTATGGACGCGTGCACGGTGTCGGAGACGGCGCCACGTGGAAGAAGTACTACCGTGAGACCACGGAGGAGAGAAAGGAGAGACGGAGGTTAACTGAAGAAAACATCGACAAGAAGGTTGAGATTGCGGTTGAGAAGAAATCATCTGAGACAGTCACAACAGTGGTAGCTGCCGCAAAACAGGTGGTTGCAGATATGTCTACTGTGTTGGTTCCGGCCGTTTTCAATTGGAGCAGGCAAAATCCAAAAAAAATGCAGTGGACTTTCCCCTTACTGACTTCTTCGGGAGCAGCTCGACTAGCATTGCACCAGCACATGCACTTGCACCTGCTCCCGCACCTGCTCTGGCACCGGCTCCCGCACCTGCTCCGGCACCGGACGTGCTCGGCGGTGCTTCGTCTTAGGCTGAGCTCGACCACCTCACGGTATCTGTCACACCGGCCCTCTTCAATGAATTTATAATCTCTCGTTTCCATTGCCTTTTGGATGTCTCACGTCGCAGACATGTCTTTGCAGGCCGACGTAACCTCGTGCACCATATTGTACACCATCGGCGACCAGAAGGTGGACATGGGGAAGGCGACAATAATGAAGCCGAAAGAACCATTGTTCCACGGCCGGCCGATCCCCCCGGACGTCTTCAAGGTTTCCATGGCCAATGTCAAACCAGGCCATGAGAATTTGGCTCCTCTGGTACTAGGGGAATGACGACGATACCCCACGGCGGCTTGGTGATTGCAATGGGTGGGTCCTGTTGTGGCCAAAGTGTCTGCTTCGTCTGGAGGCGGCCGGGAGGACACCCACGAGCACGCAGTTAGGTAAGAACATCAACACCCCACCTACCCAATTAGTGTCGGCTGTCATGCTGGGTGATAGCGGATGGGGTGAGGAAGTGGCTCCATTAGTCGCTGGTGACGTCGCCATAGATGAGGAGGAGGATGACGAGGACACTCAGCAGTATCTCAATACTGGCGCGTACTCACGGTTTGAGCGTCATGAGTCGGTGCCTGAATTGCCGCCTCCGGAGGCTGAACGTATTATAGACGACCTTCCGGTAGCAAAGAAGCCTAGGAAGAGAGCGAGGAAAGGCAACCAAGCTGCTTCTATGATCCAGTCGCCTCAGCAGCCTCGGGTTCAAGACCGTATAGATATCCCCGGTGCGGCAAAATGGCATATCCCCGGTCAACCAATCCTACCTAAAGCAGCGCTAGGGGCCAGATTCGGCGATCTAAGGAGACTTCATGATGATGTGCCACGGATAGAGAAAGGCCCCATCGCCTAAAAAAATCCAGGATACCCACTCTATGTGGTTAACGTGCCGCGGAAATTGTCGTACGTCGACACATTCCCTGCGGAGAAGTTCTTCCTTCGATTCGATTACATCTTCGACATGTTTCACTTGAAGAAGCTGGATTTTACGTTTGTCCGCCTTTATGCCTTGCACATGAACTACCTCATCGGGGTTGAGCAGATACCTCATATCTGTGTCGCTGAGCCGTACTTCATGCACGAGGGCTTCTTGGGAGTCTGCGCAGAGTACCATGAATGCGCAAGGGAGTACATTGCCAATTTCATGCTCGCCAATAAGGACAAGGAGGCGATTCTCGTGCCTTATCATCCCCTGTAAGTCATCCGCGTGGATATCCTTCCTTTGATTTCAATCATTCATTTGCACGGTGGAGGATAATTAATTTGAGGTGTACTTATTTTGCGCAGCGGCGGGGCGCCGTCCTCATCATCCTCTACCCTCGATACTCCCACACTCTTTACTTGGACTCATCGAAGAACATTAACAAAAAGGATTACACCCACATCAAGTCTGTTCTCGAAAGTGCTATGTTTTACTACGGCACACGAGGTGGAGAGGTCAAGGACAAGAAGAAAAGGGATGGCAGGCCTGCCTTCAGCCATAAGACTGACTTCTGCTGCACCCAGCAACCGAGTGATTCTCTTAATGATGGATTCTATGTCCTACACCACATGCTGGAGTACAGACGGGATCACCAGAACCTTCGCATGTCACCTAGATCCGGCGATGCCCATATTCTGCAATGGGCCAAGAACTTAGGAGATATCGAGGATCATCGACTTCGAGCTGAATTCTATCACATCCAGCGCGAACTTGCCCAAATCATCATGAAGGAGGTCTTCAAAAAACAGGGATGTTCTACGAAGAAGGACAAATGTCGCGGGAAGACGTCCGAACATGCGTAGCCGCTCAACGTCTCGACCTGAAGCCTTTCACTAAGCTCGGGGACTATCTCCCTGACTTGGATGGATGGCACGACATGTTGGATATGAAAATGTGTTCGTTTAGTCCATACTTTCTGTATGACGAAACTTTGAGTAGACGAAACTTTATTTGTGATGTAATTAAACCGTCCTCCTCGACTAGCGAAGATCACTCTAGTTAGGGCATTTTGGGTACGATGAACTTTGTTATTTATGCTTATGATATGTTGCTTCTATTTTTGCCAAGTCTGTCTCTTTCTGTTGCTCAACTATATATGTTGCATATCATCGACTCATGTGACCATGCAGGTGTATAGATCACCGATGGCGAAGAAGTGCTACGCCAGGAGTATACGATGAATGGCCGGAATGTCAGGCCCAGGTGTACCGGTTTTCGGTTTCCGAGTGACAGCCAGTAGTTAGTTTAGGTTCACGCTAATGCGAGAAAGGGATACGAACTCATGTACTGCATAGTTCCGCTCTCACTCAAAGTGATAGCTCTTCTCGCGTATATCATTGTTTAGATGGATGACAATGTAGTTGCAAGTAATCGAGACTTGTATCACTATTTTCGAGATGATGATGAGAGACCACTTTGTGTTGGATGATGATTATGATCATGACATGATTTGATGAGACCATTTGTATGTATATGCTATGATTACATTTGTATGTGTATGATATGCTAAAGATTATTGTATAAAGCCTGTTCAAATACAAAACAAATCTGCAAAAAAAAACAGAAACTAATAAAACTAGCAGTAGCGAGGGGAATAAAGTTAGCAGTAGCGCTTCCTGATAAAAAGCGCTATAGATATTAGCAGCAGTGCTCTGCAATAAACCTCGCTACTGCTAGCCATGTATAGCAGTAGCGTTGGATGACACGCGCTACTGCTACATGTTAGCTATAGTGCCTTATCAGTAGTGCGGCATCCCGCGCTACTGATAGGCAAAATACTCGCGCTACTGCTAGGGTTTCCCTAGTAGTGAGTGTGTAAGCTAAGCAGATGCAATTAAACCAAATTGGAAGCAATACAAGCTAGAAATCCGGCTGGAGTGGTGAGCATAATCATCTAGGACCTGAGATCCTGGTGGGAGGCGGGCTGCTTCGCCACCATCTTGGCTTTTTAGTTGGCTTCCAGGTCATGCATGTCTGTGCTGGGCTTGTCATTGGCTCGGCCAGTGCCCTGACTAGCTATTTGTCTTCCACTATTGCAGGATGCTGCTAATGCGACACTACGATTAGAGACCCTTCGACGAAACTGTGTGCGATGCAATAATCGCAAACGGTGGTGTAAAATAACCGTCAAAAAGGGTGCAAAACGTTTGCGATGGAGGATGCATCAAACACGGTTCAGATTTTAGTTGCGTGTGCGATGCAGGGCATACGGTTCAGCTCAATTAACTATTGGCAATGAGGAGGAACAAAAGAAACGGGCAGCCAGATGAAGGTGTGTGCGATGTACAGCATACGGTTCACTCAGATGAACTATTTGTGATTAGGCAACACAAAAGAAACGGTCAGCAAGATCAAAGGTGTGTGCGATATACGGCATGTGGTTCACTCGGATGAACTGTTTGTGTTGAGACATGAGAACAGAAATGGTTCAAATGAACAAGATGTGTGTGATACGAGGCAAACAGGTCTGTACTCAGAAACGTGTGCGAAGACCGATAAGAACACAGACGATTACTGCTAACAAGCCGTGTTTGTGGTGAGCAAATGATTGCTGGTATACAATTGTGAGTGATTGATGAAAACATCACCGACGGGTTCCATTGTTTAGTCTGTGTGCGATGTGATTTTCTTTGTCCGCACACCATCTACGCTCTGTCTACAGAGCAACAACATATATACTTAAAAAGACAGCATTGCATAACCAAATTAAGCATACAATTACACAAGTGACTACACACATAACATTTGCACACACCAAAGTAAGCAATTACATGCATACTAATGTAGGAGAAATGAGGATCTAATCATCTACTTATTGTTGCGACAACGCTTGCCATTGCTCTGCTTCCGGCTGGATCCCTGGCCGTTTTGGGGAAGGAGGCACTTCCTCATGTCAACAATCCGCCTGTACATGTCGTAGCTCGTGTACGCCTCCTTGGCCACGTACACGACGTGCGCTTGTCGAGTTTCTCCATCCAGGCCGAGTGCCAGGCATGCTTGTCCTTGTTGCACGAATCCTTCATGTCTCTGTAGTAGGGGTCAATGATGGCCTCAGCGAGGTGAACCAGTGAGTCCTTCTCATGCTCCTTGCTGCCCCAGATCTTGTATTGGCCCTAGATGTCGACAAGATTCTGGCAGGCGATGCCTGAACTCTCGAGCGCCTTTACAACGTTGGTGATGTCCACCGTAGCGAACATGTAGTGGGGGCTATTGATGAACCTGGCGATACGCTCGCAAGGCCTTTTGGCCAGGCAGTAGTGGTAGACGAGGACGTGGCGGCGCACGCACATCTGGGCGACGGCGACCTTGGGACGAGACCCGGCATGAGAGCGGGTGTACTCGAGATCGAACCCGACCACCTTGTACTTCTCCTCGGCAAGCAACGGCTCCATGATGTGGATGGAGTGCTCCACCCAGACCGGATCGTTGGTGTACACCACCGAGAGGTCCATGAACCTTCTGCGGGTGTCCACCACGGCACGCATGGTGAACTACTGCTCGTCGTCGGCAGCCGCTCGGAGCGCCATTGGAGCCGCGCAGGATACCCTCTAAGAATTTCTCGTGGTGGGTGTGCTTCTTGCAATGGTGGGGCGCGATCGAAAGGTTGAAGAGACACAAGGGTAGGTTAAATGGCCGCTGTAATAAATGGGGGCCGGCCGGCCTATAATCGTCACCTCTTATCACGGCGTTCATAGCGGAGGATTCCAGAATCCAGTGCACACTTGACAACGCCGCACCCCAGGCGTGGCCTCGAAGAGGCGCCAAATGTATCATCGGTGAGCCTGTTCCCGCGCTACCGCATTGTTTACCGCGCAAGCTTCGCGCTCGGCTAGTTTGGCCACGCGTCGGCTAGAAGAGGGACAAATCGTGGGCGTTTAATGGCAAAAAGCTTTGTAAAAACGAAGTGTGTGGAATGACTTCGGTCATAAGTTTACCCTTGGGTGTTGAGGTCAAAGTTACACAGAAGGGTGATGATGGACACTCGAGTGCGATAATTAATTCTGCGCTCTACAGTGCACACAGTGGAAGAAACCAACTGTGTGCAATAATGTCGAAGATCGCAGTCGAGTTAGCTATACAGATCATGTGCTGTGAGATCGACAAGGTAATCTGATTTGAGAATGGTTAATAAAATCTAAGACCATTGCATATTAAGGTCAAAATAGTGCTAGCAATATACGAGTCTCATACGATGCCATTTCAACGATTGTACCACAAAAGCCCGAAATGTTACAAGGTTCAAATTCCAGAGTTATATGGCTCAAATTCGAAGATTACAAGGTTCAAACTGATATTAGAAATGAAATTCAGCTCATCAGCTGCAAATGCTCGAGCTGATGCACTGAACATGGATATCATAGAGGTTCAAACTAATATCACCGCTTCTAAGTCTGGCTTCTAAACCTCACAATTTTTGCAAAGGGGTCAGCCACTGAGAAGTCATGTATGGGGTTGACCCGATGACTTCTGATTACTCTGTCATCTGAAGTTCCAAAATGAAATTCAGCATTTTTGGAGCCTACTCCATTCTGCCGCAGGCGTAGGCGCTGATCAACAGACCATTTAGTTTTGCGAAATAAATGTAGGGAAAACCTCATTTCCTTCACCACCCTTGCTCTGAGAACAAAGAACCTGGCGAATATAATCTCCGGTAAGGTCCCTCGGTAGGAGTTCAAAGTAATTTCCGAGAGATGCAGATCTAGGCATTCGACGTGATTGTTATATTGTATCACATTATCCACCACTGGGCCTAATCTTATCTGCAAAAGAAGAAAACGTGTTAGTGCCTACATGCAGTTTTGAACATTACTAGAGGCCTAGCTATTTGGTTTGCAGGATTTGTAAAATGCACTAACATGCCATCTTCGATCTGACATGATTAACATGGGCATTTGATTACATTCTAGAAAAATGTAGCCTTCTTCACAAGAGGTTGGAGTGGATGAAAAGTTCCCTAAGAAAACTAGTACAGATGAATCCAAAGGAGAAATTCTTATTGATTGTAACCATATGGATCAAGCAACCAATATGGAGGGGGCATGTATGTACTGAAATCCTCCAAAAGAACCTTCAGAAATCGTAGTACATTGTCATTGTAACTTGGAAAAAGGTGTCACAAATTGAAATCCCTTATGCTTAATATTTAACAGGAAAGGAACATCACCTCGATATATAGCTTCTCCAGGCACGGAAAGCATCTCAGGAAACTGACAACTTGCTCCAGGTCAGGCCCGATAGATTCTAGTGCCAAGACCTTCACTGTGCGCAGTTTCGGGGTCAAGCTTGTCGGAATCATTTTCTGAATGACAGACGAACAAACATCTTCAAAATTAGAAATAATGTTAATTTGTAGAAGGAGAGGTAGAAGGCGGTTGTTGTACCTGAACGGGTGTGGATCCAATAACAAGTTCGGAGTATTTGTCAGACGAGTAGCCCACCACTGTCAATTTTGGCGCAGAAATGACATTGATTCTTGTTGGACCTTCTTGATCAACTACAAGTAATATCTCTAGTGCAGGTGTGTCCTGGGTGACCATACCATGGTCCACCTTTTGTGATGTCTTCCTGCCGCACCAGCAACACACATAAATAGTCCGGAGAGTCATGGAAGTGATGTGGAAGGTACTCAACCCATTGATCGCCTGAAGACGAAGGTACTCGAGTGCAGTACAGCCACGGAGCAGGCACTCCATGTCACCCTTTGAGAGGCAGACGGCGACGAGCTCGAGGTGCTTCAGTCGTGGTAGAATAAGAGCGGGTCGTCATTAAGGGGCGGAAAATGGCAGTTCATGAACTTGGCGACGCGCAGCGTGGGCGCGAGGCGGAGTGCGAACGTTGGCAGTGACCGCATATGCCCATCATCAAAAGTGAGCTCCTCGAGCTGATCTAGGGCGGGGGATCGGAACCAGTCGTCAAGCTTGGCTCGGTCCTTGCCGTTGGAACGGAACTTGCCCATTCTAAGGCATTTGGTTGGGCCAAGGTGACTGCCGAGGATCTTGGAGAACGCATCCAAGCTTTTGCGATAGCCATGGTAGAGCTCGTGGGTGTCAATGAGGTCGAGAGGGCTGGAGTTCCATAGGGGGTGCCACCGCCGGGAAAGGAGGGTTGTCCGCGCCCCATATCTGATTGGACTCTCAACATATCATCGGGGAGGATGCTGGTTAAGTCTAGGCCTACTGGAGTGGCTTGCGGTTCTAGCTCGCCCCACCTCCTCTTGTTGGCAGCCCCGTTCTCCACCTCCGGAGTCTCATTGTCAGCAGCGCTTTCTGATAGAAATGGGAGTACATGGAATATTTAGTTAAAATAGGGCAATAGAAAAGTGTATTGGTAACTAGAAGTTATTAGGTAGGAATATAGTAAGAAAAGGGAATAACAATTGGTTGCTTAAATACTACACAATTCATTTGACATTGCTGGGTAAGTCAACATATGCAGATAGTTGAAAAGAAAACTTACTTCAAACAAAGTCTGGACGGATGATTTTGTTGGGGAAGTTAGCATATATCTCATGACCAGGCCCTTCTATGTGCAGTGCAATTTTAGTGCCAACTTTCAGTACATAAAAATTTGCAATTTCATTCCAAAAGCCAGTGCCAAAATAGGAGTCACCACGTTCATCGAGTCTTACAGTAGCAACGCTTGTAAACCCATGGTTTGTGTGCAGTATGACATTCCTGGAGCCTTGATGTATGTAAAGGGAAAAATTGTGCACTACATAATCTGTTGCATAGCGAGGGATGTCCTACAGAAAATTGTAGGATTGTTAAAGAAAATATGGTAACATGCAAATATGGGCCCAAATTGAAAGAACTGTACAGCAGTTGAAATCGAAGGACAAAAGTCTATAATTAAATAGATAGGGTAAACATGATGTCATGGAAATATGAGAGTAATCGAAAGAACAATACATCATTAATTTGCCTAATATAGAAAGAAGAGGGGGGGAAATCCCCTTTGACGTATATGGTGCATGTGGCACCTTTTATCCAAATGTAGCAATATTTAGAATATGTTCCGGAAAGTAGGCCATGCCAACCGATTTAGGGTGATATTGAACATACCACGCGTGTCCTCTAGTTATCTGGTACGATGAGATGGAATCTCTTGCGGCGGTCGCCAAGTCCTGAAGTGTCGGGGCACTGTACATTCTATGAATGAAAGAAAACCCTCAAAACAGCTCGAACAAAAATGAATTCACGGCAATTTCCGCCAGGTGATTAAAGGAGGCAGATGAACTGGGATAAGAGATGAGATAATATCTCGTTAAATTAGTTACCTTGTCGTCCATGAGAAAGAACCCTCAGTACGGTAGATTCCCCAACCAAGCAGAGCTAGGTCGACCACGAGCAGCGTCGAGAAAGTCGATGGCGATAGGCGGCGGCAAGCGGAAGTGGCGAAATGCGGTGGGCTTTGCCGGCAGCCTGGCGGCGGCAGCAGGCGTCGAGCTAAGTGTTTACCGCCATGATAGGCGGTGCCATGGCATAGACGCGGAGGAGCTTGTGCAGGTGTGAATGGGGAACGTACCGGAGGGGCCGAGGGGGTGGCGGGCGAGGTGAGGGTTTTTGTGACGTGGGGATGGTGAGGGTTTTATTTTTTCTTTTTTGAATTGGGTGGTGAGGGTTTTCTGTCCCACAAAGAATTTTGGGGGCGATGGTTTGCTAGAGCGAACCGTGTGTGATTGACGCAGCAGGCAAAATGAAAGTCATTGCACACGGTTCCAATTTTGGGAACTGTGTGTGATTGACGTACTACCTCCGTCCTAGTTTATTGGTCCCCCATTGTAATTTTTACTAAAATTTGACGAAATATTTAACATACTCAGACATAGATAATAAGCGTACACGTACATAAGCATAGTTCAACCATAAGTACATAGTTCAACCGTCATTAAGCATACTCAAGCGTACATAGTTCGATCCATCCCACATCTCATCTCACATGCGGCCGGCACGATCCTGAAGCTTCTCCGGGTACTCGGCGTACGCGCCATGCGCCACCCTGCGAGAATACTTCTGTTTGAAGGAGCCAACGGCCCGTCCTCTTGCATGCGCCAGAACACTTAGATACGCGTCATGAATCTTGTGGTTGCAAAATGGGCATCCATAGCCGTCGTTCCAGGTCCTAATACGCTTGTTATGCATTCCCGCATAAACTCCCTTAGGATTCGCCTTTTGTACCTCCTTTGGGCATCTTCATCCTCGCTGTCCATATCGTCAGACAACACCTATACAAATAGTAAAACAAATTTGGCATCAAATCACTGATTACATGCTGTGAAGTAGGATTAGGATTTATGGCTATTTATTTATACATATCCAGAGATTATGGTTCGATGTTTAAGCACAGTCGTCTATGTACAGACCAATCTTGAAGAAAATAATGGCACAAACATATGTAGGTCATTCAAAATCAATTGTCAAGTCATGGCTAGGAATTATTAGCACGAACACTAACCCTAGTAGCAGAAATCATTTGCACAGATGAAACAACTAATCACTTATCACCTGTACCATTCAAACAATCAATACACTACACGGATCTAACGAAACTTACTCAGATTTCATGGATTGGGAGAACATAACCACAGAATTTCTATTCCAAAAAGGGGGAGGCAGGAGTAACCAGAGAAACCTTATGATCTATTTGACACATAAATGGGTATAGATGACTAACCAGCTGTCCTCCGTCGTCCGAGTCGTCGCCGGAGTGGTCGTCCGAGTCGTTGCCGGAGTGGTCATTGGAGTCGTCGCCGGAGTGGTCGTCAGAGTCGGTGTGGAACTCCGCCTCCGGCTGTGGAAGCTTGACACCATCGATGACGTCAGGGTGCAGCGATAACTCGCCGGCGGTGGCGGCAACCTCTGTCTCCATCTCCACGCCGTGCTCCGGTGCTTTAGCAGCCCCGGCATCGCCACTCCCTCCGATGGGGCGCTTCGGCGGCATCCTGATGCACTAACGGCTTTGAGGACTGAGAGCGGCGTCGAGGATGCAAGCGAAGAGAGAGGATTGTGTGTGCATAGCGAGGATGGGGGGTGCGGCCGCTCGGGAGTTGTGGGAGAGAGGCAGGCGGCGGTCAAACCGATGGCTTGCCTCCCGATGAGCCTGCGCACCGGACTGCTGGCATGCCTACCAAAGTTTCACACAGCTACTCGCACGCCTCCCGATGACACTATGCAGCGAGCATGCCTCCGTCAATTCACACACCTGCACGCACGCCTCCCCGTCTGCCTGCGCGGCGGACTGCTCGCATGCGTCCCGTCAACTCACACGTGCTCGCACGCCACACGGGTCGCGCGGCAGCATGTATATTGTTTTTCTATTTGGATGATTAATGTTGCCACTTTATTGCTTAACAGAAGCATGTCACGTATCCATTGTTGGTCTAACACTCATGGTTCGAATAAATAATCCGTTTGGGATATTGGTTCCCAATTATTAATAACCTCCCGTCTGTAATTAGATAAAGATTACATCAAAACTGGTCTCAAATTTGACAAAAAAAGTACAATGCCACTTTGTATTGGTGTCCATATGACAACACGATAAGTTTCATGAACTTCAAATAAGTTTTGGATGTACTAGAATTTAAAAATCAAGATTCTGAATGTTTGAAATTTGTTGCACGGGGAGTAATCATGCACCCAGTGAGACACATGTGTTTTTGCAATCCATTTAGGTGCACTGTCACATGTGCATGTAGCTCAAATTTGATTTTTGCACATTATACCCATAGAAAATCAACCAATCAATGTACTAAAACGTCTTAATGATCTCTGTGATTTTTTGAAATTAAAACGTCCCTCCTTTGGTAACATTTATGTTCACCGCGGGATAATTAATTTAACATGCATCGTAGTTGCGGTGGATTCGCGGTGTGTGTGTGGGTGTGTGCGTCTGGGGGTGGCGGGTGGCTTGCAGTACACTACGAGTTGTGAGCCACCGTGTGGGTTGGCCGTTTTGTTAGGCAGGCTGGTGCCACATCAGAGTCGTGAAATCCTAATTTAAAACATTACACAACCCTTTCATACATAAATGTTTTGGCCACATGCAGTCGATGGTTGTCCTACACGACACTCGATACTCGCGTGTGACGCTTTCTGTGGGCCCGCGAGGTCGTCATCCATCACTTTGACGAACAGCCGGCAGTGAGGTTAATTTGACCAGCAAGGTAGAATCTTTTTTTGTGTTATGGTGGTATATAGTACGCGTTGAAGAGGTGGGAGGGGACTAGCATATATACTATACCTATGCGTCTGTGAACAAGTACACCTCACTCAGTGTCGGGACTTTTTGGTTATCGAGGCATGTGCCACATCAAAATTGTGAAATTGGTTATTCAAACATCACACAACACCTTTTTGGGCCACATGCATATATATCCTAGCTAGGACACTCACGTGTGACGCTTCCATCTGTGGGCCCACGAGGCCATCGTCGATGCATGCATGCATGCATCACTTTGACCTACATCGGGAGAGGTTAATTAATTTCACCATCGATGAGGATTCTTTTGGGTTGTACATATATTACGGCAGGAGCATATAGTATGCGGTGAATAGGGGGAAGGGGACCATCATATGTAGTACGCTTGATATGAACCTCGCTCTGTGTGGGTGCATGGTTTACGGTTTTTGAGGCATGTGGCACATCAAAGTTGTGCGTTTTGGGAATTCAACATATATATGTTTGGCCCACATGCAAAGCGGTGGTGGTTGTCCTCTCGCACCCACTTAAGCGGTTATGAGCGATATCGATGCTTTCCATCTGTGGGCCCGCTTGGTCCATCACTTCTTTTTGCGTGACAACAAAAGAGGTTAATTTGACTTAGGAGGGGATTATTATTTTTGCTCTGGGATGACATGCATGATACACTTTGAGCACACACACACATGCATGTGTACGCAGGAATCCCTCCCATCGAGTCGAAGTGGCTAGTACAACGATACCATCATGAACCAATCTCGCTCTGTGTGGGGAGCTAGTGTATGATTTTTGACACACGCGCCAGATCAATGTTGTGTATTCAAACATGCATGCGCGCATCACCTCCATACATATGCATGTAGTGGTTGCCTTCGAAAGATACACTCCCTCGCGTGGTTATCGGTGACAAGCCTATATATTTGTGGGTCCGCGTGGACATCCATGATCACCTTGACTAACAACAAGATAGGTTACCATGGCGGATTCTTCATTTGGTTCGTGTTATCGTAATATAGGTCATGGTGAGATTCAGACCTAATTAAGTTTGAGCACATATACTATGCACGCATGCATGCATATATGAATCCCCGTCGTTGGCTTGAATTGTGGTGTAATATACATATGCATCATCATCCTAACCCTCACTCGGTGTGGGGATTTCTAGTTCAAAATCACGGTGCCACATCAAAGTTGTTCATTGTTACTCAAAAAAAACACCTCTCCATACATATGTTTGGGCCACACGCATGCAGTGGTTGTCTTCGAGGACTAGCTACTTGCGTGATTATTGGCGAGCTAGCCCATCTCCGGGGTCTCATGGACGGCCATGACTTTGACCAACAACAAGAGAGAGGTTGTACGACCAAGGTGGATTATTCTTGGTCCGTTTTACGATCCATCTTGGTGAGATATATGCCTCTCTAACCCGCCGACTGAAAGTGTGTGTGTGTGGGGGGGGGGGGGTTGCTACATCGCACTTTGCTAGGTGAACCTCGGTTGGGGGGCATGCATTCATAGCTTAATTAGGATTCCCTTCGTGGCGACACGAGGGGGTGGGGGGATGCTAGCTACTTCGCACTTTGCTAGGTGAACCTTGGTTGGGGGGAAGGGGCATGCTCATAGCTCAGGATTCCCTTCGTGCCGACACGAGGGGGGCTGCTAGCTACTTCGCACTTTGCTAGGTGAACCTCGGTTGGAGGCATGTGCATTCATAGCTTAGGATTCCCTCCATGCCGACACGAGGGAGGGGTGGCTGCTAGCTACTTCGCACTTTGCTAGGCTGAACCTCGGTTGGGGGGGAGGGCATGCATTCATAGCTTAGGATTCCCTTCGTGCCGACACGAGGGAGGGGGTCTGCTAGCTACTTAGCACTTTGCTAGGTGAACCTCGGTTGGGGGGCATGTGCATTCATAGCTTAGGATTCCCTTCGTGCCGACACGAGGGAGGGGTGGTTGCTAGCTACTTTGCACTTTGCTAGGTTGAACCTCGGTTGGGGGGGAGGGCATGCATTCATAGCTTAGCTAGGATTCCCTTCGTGCCGACACGAGGGAGGGGGGCTACTAGCTACTTCACACTTTGCTAGGTGAACCTCAGTTGGGGGGGCATGCATTCATAGCTTAGGAATCCCTTCGTGCCAACACGAGGGAGGGGGGCTGCTAGCTCTACTTCACACTTTGCTAGGTGAACCTTGGTTCGGGGGCATGCATTCATAGCTTAGGATTCCCTTCGTGCCGACACGAGGGAGGGGGCTGCTAGCTACTTTGCACTTTGCTACGGTGAACCTCGGTTGGGGGCATGCATTCATAGCTTAGAATTCCCTTCGTGCCGACACGAGGGAGGAGGGGGGCTGCTAGCTACTTCGCACTTTGCTAGGTGAACCTCGGTTGAGGGGGAGGGGGCATGCATTCATAGCTTAGGATTCCCTTCGTGCCGACACGAGGGGGGTGGGGGCAAGCAATACCGTGCGATTTGCGAGAGAGGTGCCACGTCGAAGTTGCATTTGGTATTTGAAAATCAAACCACCCTTTTGATACATAAATTTGGTCCACATGTAAGTGTGTTCGTGTTCTGACCCTCTCCCGGGTCATTTTTTGCCAAATTTATGAACATTAGACAAGTCGAATGACGCAAACAGACACGGTTCACTCAAACTAACCGTGTGCCACGCCGGTGCACCTGTCACGCACACATCCGCACAGTACATTGGGCTCCACGAGGCTAACCCTCTCAAAAATATCTGCCCCCCTCGAGGTTTTTCTGTTTCATAACACACGGTTGTTATCTCCGGACTGTGTGTGATGTTTCTTGTTCCCAATCCCGCCTGCATCGAAAATATCTGCCCGCCTCGAGGGTTTTTCTATTTCATAACACACTATTGTTATCTCCGGACCGTTTGCGATGCACTATCATCAAAATTTTCAATAGCCCGGCATTTCACTCACGCGTAGTAAAATTTTCAGTACCCGCGTCATTTCCTCAAACACCCCGCCCCCCTCCACACACACACACACCAAAATCTCCTCGGGCGTGTGCGCGCACACACACACACCCTCCCTCGCTTGAAACCCAAGCAAAGTCCCCCCCGCCGCCGCCGCAAGGCCTCCATTATCAGCATCTGCCGGTTTGCCCGTGCAGCTTACCCACCGACCTCCATACCCAGGCCGCCCTGAGTTTCTTAGATGACGCCTGCCAAATGCCCCCTTTCCCACAGAACCCCATCCCCATCCCCATCCCCCACTCTAGAGCGTCGCAGCCTAAGCCCGGCGACGCTTCCCGTGGATCTCGAGGAGCGACTGGCCCAAAAGAGGTGTATATCGGTCTCTTCGCCTGACGTCGCCGAGGAAGCTGACGACCATTACTGGCGACAGGCACTCAAGCAGCGGGCTAGAGTATGCGGGCATGTCTCATCCGCCGGCTACGACATCGAGGTCATCGACAGCGACGCCCTGAGGTGGGTTGTGTCACAGGTTAAGTGGCCCACCCCCAACCCCTCGGGTTCAACCACCGTTGATCTCATCCATGGCCCCGCCGCTGATCTCCTCTGGCTCGCTGTCAACAATTTGCCATTCTACATCGCCATCGAGCCCCTTTTGTCATTTCTGAAGGACATGTTCTGCGACGCTGGCTGGGATCCACAGCTTCCAAGTCAGACCTAATCGACGGCGACCACGAGGAGGGCACCCTCTCCGGCTCTTCCAAGGGGAAAGAGCCCATCTACTCTTCCAAGGGGAAAGCGCCCGTCTGCGACATCAGGGAGGGCACCCTATAGCCGTGCTCTTCCAAGGGGAAGGAGCCCATCTGCGACAACATGGAGCGCATCCAGGGTCCGTGCTCTTCCCACGGGAACGAGCCCATCCGTGACAAGTGAGGAAACCCATGATTTGTTTTGCCGTGCCTCTTCACAGGGGGGAACCCATGATTTGTTTTGTCGAGTCCCTTTTGTAGTGTAGTGAGAATATGTCCAGTTTTAATTGCTATATCTGGTTTTTTGCAGTATGCCTTGTTAATTTCAGTTGTTCACAATGTGATGCTCTATATGTGCAATTATTTACTGTGCAGTACATTTCATCAATCCATTTTTAAACATACCGATAGGAATGCATATATTTGCTTGATGTTAAGCCTGTTATAGCTAGCATATGCCTCTTTTAAAGTTTTTTGATTGTTCGGTTGTTTGTAGTTAGCATATGTTCAGTTTCAAATGCTATCATTGGTTGTTTGTAGTATGCCTTGTTTATTCCAGTTATTCACAACGTCGTGTTCTATATGTGCAAGTATGAACTGTGCAGTTCAATTTCATCAGTACCAGTTTCAACAATACCACTATGAATGACTACATTTGGTTGCTGCATCGTGTAGTTAACACGCCTTTCCATTTTTATTTCACCATAACCAGTGTACTTAGGTCGACACAATACCAGTTTGAATGACCATGTTTGCTTATTGTTGAATGTTAGGCCTGTTGCAGTTAGCACACCTTTCCACTTGTTTTGCTTTACTAGCGTGCTTAAACCTGCACACTGAAGCTATCTTTTGGAGATTATATTGTCTGCCATGTGTAATTTTGGTTGATGTTTAGCCTGTTGTGCTTAACATGCTTCTTGATGTACCTACACAGGACAATTTTGGGAACGACTGTTGTTTTCCATCGAGGTTAGTTTCATCCCATGGCTTATATCTGCTCACTGTTCAGGATATCGGTAGCTGGTACCATATAGGCCGGTGGCTGATAAGAGACTAATCGGTGAATCAGACTTTTAACTGAATATATCTGCAACCCATTTTTCCTTAGGTTAACTAGGGCCATATGTAATATATCTGAGGCTACATAGCAACATGCACTGTACTTAATGTCTAAATATGCAATCCTAGGCTACATAGCAACAAGGAAGAGTGTTAAATTAATGTTCTAATGATGTCTAGATATACGTAGAAGAGCAGCAGCAGCAACAGCAACAACACAACCCTGTTTGGATACTCAACTTAGCAAGAGGTTAGAGTTAGTTTCTAGCTCATTACTAACCCTGAACTAACTCCATCCAAAGAGTTGTTTGGATGGTAGGGTTAGATTGACAATAAATGCACTAGGAAAACTAGCTCCAATTAGCACCTCTTGGGTTGGATACTAGTTTTTTTGGGTGGGTTATAGATGCAACTAGCTCAAACTAGCCCTTATGTTTAGATATACTTTAGGGCTATTTGAGCCTGAACTAGCTCAAACTAACTGTAACCCGTGGATACAGCAGCAGATAATTTGTAAGAATGAACTAAACTCCTTCCGTTCCATAATATAATATGCTAATTCATCTAATATGTGAGTATATTGGATGTTATAAGATACTCCCTCCGTTCCTAAATATTTGTCTTTTTGGATATTTCAAATGGACTACCACATACGGATGTTTATAGACATATTATAAAAGAGTGTTGTACTACATCATTGTGCAATTGTTGTTTAGCTTCTAATATTAACTTGGTGCTTTTAGGTACATATGTCATTGGTAAAGATCCGCGTTTCGACCCTTTCTGTGTATGGGGCAATGAGATATCGATGAACCAGCATCAAGTGAGGAAGCTGATAAAGATTGTTAGTAAAATGGGTCCAAAGATGGCAATTAAACTATTTGTTTACACTTTATCCAAGACAACAACGAACTGCAGGATGGTAAGTAAGAACTCTGCAGCCTTCTTTTTACTGCCCATAATGAGTTGTGTTAGATGACAATGTCTGAATCTTTTTCCTTTGCAGTGGTTGCCAAAGTAGTTTACTCAAGATTACCTCTCAAACTACATGATTGGTGGACATGCAAACGTTAAAGTATTTCTACCAGAACACGATGATTATCAAGATGTTTTCATGAAGACCGTGAAGGATGGGTGGTCGACCATCACAAGGGGTTGGACTAGAGTCATGCGTGCCATCTGCATGGAGGAGGGCACAATATGGGCATTCCGCTTCACCTTGTTCAGCAACCAGAATATATTTCGCCTCTTTCTTTACGGTCTTTAATAGTACAAGTATACAACTATGGTTCATCATTCTTTATTTGGTTCTTATGTAATTCTTGAACATATCTACCTATCAATCGAATAATGCATTGGTTGTTTGAACCTGATGGATATGCATAAAGCTGTAGCATACATTCAAATTCAAATTCAAATCCAAATCCAAATCCGGTACAATTTGGAAAAGCAGCCATTAAATTACGGTGAAATTACGCTCTCCAGGTTGTTACGGCACACACGGTTGGTAAAACACAAATGTTTGCGATGTGCACCATAATCGGAGACGGTTCACAGAGAGGAAACGTGTGCAAGCATGCACACAGTTGCCGTTTGCAAAGCGTGTGCGATGTCAGACAATATCACAAATGGTGCGGGCGAACTAAACGTTTGTGTTAGTTGCCTTATCGTACACGATTCGCAACCATGAACTGTTTCTGATGAAGTATGCATCGTAAACGTTGCACCACAGAATAGTGTGTGTGATAGTTGTCGTGTACGACGATGTTACGACGGTCCGATGTTTCGTAATCCTGTCCGACACTCGTACGACGATTAGCTAATCTTCTTAACGGTGAACAGTTTGTGATGGGCCATGCATCATACACATTCTATAATAGTGAACCATTTGTGATGGGCCGCACATCGTAAACGTAGCACCACAGAATACCGACTGCGATGGCAATGCAAGCATAAACAAGTAGGAGTACTGTAGGGGCCCTATCCCTGACGGTTTCTGGGTCATGTGGGAAGGACCCCCCTATCGCCCACACTCACTTGGCGACGCTTCCAAATGCCGTCGCGGAAAGGGGTTAAAACCGTTTGTTTAGGCCCGACGCGCACCAGTGTTCTGGTGCTCACGGGATGGTGGTTCACGTAAAAATATCTTTCCTTATCTTCATAAAGACCGACTTCAGCCTTTCGAATACAAACTAGACACCATATGCAACATGCAACCACATATGGCACCGCGAAGTTAAAGCAAGCACCTGGGATGGTGCTTCATTGTGAGCGAGGTCATCAACTCCAGAGCTACGTTTACCATCTCCATCTCCTGACACTGCACCCTTTATAAGGTTGAGACGTGTCTGGCCTATCCGCGTACGACGCTGGAGCGACTTCTCTCTTTTCTTTTCTGCTTCTCTCATAGCAGCAGAGTCTGAAATACCCTTGCAAAAAAGCACAATAGTGAGAGTATGGGTGAAGTGTGTGCAGAACTGGTGCACTGTAAAAGTAGCAGATAGCAGGTGGCTGGAAAATAAATGACAGGAGACATATGATAGCTCTACAACATTGTATGGAAAACAAAATTAGATTCTACTCCATATGATTTTGTAATATATGAGCACAGAAAATGTAGGTACTCCTCCAGCACACCACCACATGTGGTCCTATCAAGATAACACAGTTGACTGGAAATAAATAGGTCATTCAATTTTTTTATGAACCGTCCGATCTATAAGGAATGGGCAGATGGCCTTCATTTACCTCCCGCCAGTCACTGTTGCCGATCTTTCTTGAACCGCCAGTGACCACTGGCCCAGACCCCTGCCTCCGCCGCCCCGCCCTCCCCTCGACCTCACACCACCGCCGTGCATGGTAGTGCCCCCAGGCCATCCCTTTAATCCCGGCCGACCTCCAGATCGGGCGCCAGCAGCTCTAAGCCCCACACGCCCCTAAGGTAAACACCGAGGCGCTGCTTCCCCTGTGTAATAGGCAGACTAGTGCCTGTTACGCTGGGGAATGCTTCCGTTAATTGGGAATCAACTAACGAGGAATTGAAATCCATGGGGCGACGGACCTCTAGCTAAGGTGAAATAGTATATGAGGAGAAACCTTGTGCATCGCGAGTTACTAGGAACATCTAGTATAAGGAAGAAGCGGTCAACTAGTGTCTTCTGTGGGATGAATACCGTGCAAGCAGACACGTAAGATTTGCACGAATAAGGGAAGAGGATTACCATTTCCGGTTGCCAGTGTGGTCTCCTCCATATGTCGCGGCGATCTTCTTCTTTTTTCCAGGGAAACTGATGTTTTGGAGGAGGGTGCAGGCTTGGACTAACCCATGGCAAAGTTGTTGACTATATTGCCGTGGCCGTATGTCGGCAGAGGGGAAGCAGATCCAAGGCAGCGAAGGACGGCGTAGCAGGAACAGCTCCGGTGCGGTGGACGGTGGCAAAGTTGGAGCGGCAGCGGTGAGGCGCAAGATGGCTTGGTTGAACTAGCTTGGGTACGAACGGCTCGGCCTTGGCTTCAACTACTAGCCGTGGAGGGCGTTGCGGTTGAGGTTGCGGTGGACGACGACGTCGGGGTATCGGCTCCAGCGTGATGGAGGAGGGCGGCAGTTGATGGGTGGGATGGGGTGGCGGACGGAGGACGCCATGGTTTCACGGCTGGTGGAGAGGTAGTTTTGGCGCCCACGGAGTACGAATGGGGAAGCAAACGGGGGGGCGGGGGGAGCTAAGGGAGAACCATGTTTCGGTCTGGGACGCGCTTGTTTTTGGCTTTTTTGAATAGATGGGAAGCGCTTGTTTGAAATTTGGGGAAAGTACAAACTTTGCCCCCCTCTTAAATTTCGGACCTACTGCGGGTTGGGGGTAGGATGGTAATCCCAGGTGTCCCAAATAGTGGGGGGAGCGATTTCGGCCGCGCGCATGTGTGCTTAGGCGGCCATTGTGTATGAATGTTTTTCGGAGGCGGTTGCGTGGTGTCTAGATGAAGCTACAAACCTACCCCGGTTTAGACCTTTGGACGTCGGGCCGGTAGGTTTCACGGGTCGGAGTTAGAAAAGTAATTTCCTTCTACTACCAAACATTGGTCTCACACGGTTTCGGGCGAGGAGAGGCTCTTTTGGCGCTCCGTTCAAAATTTTGAAACAGAAGCATTCACGTTTAGAGTACTCTTGAACTTTGAGGATTGGCCTAAATAGACAACGTTAAATTTGACCTTGTATGTTTGAAAACCTCATTAAATTATCCACTTCTTTTTGAAATTTTTACTCTTGAAAATTCTATAACTATGATTATTTTGGAATGGAGAAGCTAAATTTGAATCTATTTTGTACACGACTATATATGCTATTATGTACAAAATCAGAGCAAAGATTGGTGCCCCCATAATTTAGGTATGATTTACAAATGCCATGATATCGAATTCAAATAATTGAATGGACTTCATGTTGAATTCATTTTTTTCTAAACCACCTTAAGTTGAATTCAAATGTATGCTAGTTCATAGCTAGTTATTTATAATGTTCATTGTGTAACTTTCATATGTATAATGTGCTTTACACACACAACATGAACTATACTCACGTTTATATTCGATTGCTAAAGTGATGCATTGTTTGGAGTTCAATATACTAACTATGTGGATCAATTATGTCGAATAATAACATAGACATGCTCAAATTCGATAGAATCTAGATGTCTGATGGATCAATGACCGTTCCTTACGCGAATTGCAAATATCATGATCCCATCCTAATATTTGGATACAATTTATATCTTTAATCAATGTGTACATCAGTCTTTTATGTGTAGTTTCACTCTCCATCGGTGGTCTCTCACACATGCTCACACACTCTCTCCCGAGGTGTCTTTCTCGCAGACATGCTCTCGATATAACCCTCCCTCCCTCTCGTAACCATTTACGACTGTTTTCACTAACCTTTATCACAAGCAATCTTCCTCTCACAAACATACACACGCACAATCCCCATCGACCCTTTCTATATACATAGACATGCCTACGTGTCTCCTATATGCACATTATCTTTAGGCTTGTCTCTCACACATTGTCTCACACCTCTCTTCCTAATCGACGAGTATGATTCTAGCAGAGCATTCTGTAGGATGCCCCTTAAAGTTAGGTTGGATGAATAGTAATATCAGAGATAAGGGGTTACCTTAGTCCGAGAACCTAGGGTTACAAATCCTAGCCAGCTTTGTCAGTGGACACAGAGTCCTACACAATTCTGCTATCTTTGTCTTGTACGACTAGCCATCCATGGGTCTCCCTAAATGCATCACGGGCCGACCAATGTGGCGCAGGACGGAACCGGACCAAAGGCCTCACCTCGACCCACCGGACCTCACGCGGTGACACACCCTCTGCCCCAGGTCTCGTTATCTTCTCCCACCCACACATACCAACATAGAAACCACAGAAAGAAAATTCTCCTCGTGCCTCTATCCCCTCCTTCCTTGCATATACACACTCAAGGGAATCTTTCGTCGTGACATCATATTTGTCTCTCTCTCTAGACCTCTCTCATTTCTTGTGCTATCTCTCCCATGCCCCCCTCCCCCCGCCGCCCCTCTATCCATGCCTCTCTCGAATACGTAATACACACACATACCTCTCTAGGCCCTGCCAAATACATCAACTACACATTCACACATGTTACATCACGTACCCCATTGTTCTAAAAAGCCATCACTTCACGTTTATTTTGCATACAACATTCCTTTTGAATAAAGTGTAGCCAATTTTTTTTAGAATTTCTAAATATATACAACATTACAAAGTTATATGGAGGAGTATGAACGTTAATTTGCATTGCATGGTGCCCACAATGATATTTATTCCGCACTGTGAATTTTTATATTTTTGTACTATATATAAAGTTAGTCATAATAAAGAGAAATGAAGAGCACCTCTCTCTCCATCGCATACACCCCCTCTACGCCCCTTTCACGTACGCACACAAACTATCTCCAGGTCCTCAAAAAGTAATCCCCAGCACATTCACGCATGTTTCATCTTTCTCTCGCGATATATACAGTGACGACCATTGTATTTGAAGCGAAAGCACGATACGTACATTGGACTTCAGAATCCACTCATTACGGTCACTATTTAAGTTTTGTGGTTATTATACTGTCACGGGCTCACCGTACAACTCTGTATTTGATAAAGACACGACTAATTGACCAGTTAAACGCTCCACGTGGCACCTCTAGTGTTGCATCACATTATCTCACTACCATTGGGCCCACCTGTCGGCTTGTATCTACTCTACATCTACATCTACACTCTTATAAAAAACAGAGTTGGTGATGATGGTGTGCCTGCCATCCTGCAATATAGGCCGTCCGATTTATATCTGACGGATAGGAAGGAAACTATGGCAATTTTGCAAAAAGGTACCCACACACCTCTCCACATTTGCAAATAAGGCCTTCCCTCGTTCATCCTTTTCTCTCACAAGATAAACTAGTCATACAAATGCATCTTGATGTTACGTGCAATGCACGGGCATCTTGCTAGTAAGAATGAAAACAAACGACAAAAAAATATTGGACGGTGGTTCGAAATCATGACCGCGGGCACAGCGGACAAGGTGGCCTTGTATTGGTATGCTGAGCCGTCTGTTTTAACACAGAAGAGCTGGTGTGGTGGTTATATACACACACACACACGCATGCACATGAACTGCATGCACGCAACACTCACACGAACACATGCAGCCACACACGCACGCAACACTCACACATACACACGCAGCCACGCATGCACGCAACACTCACACGCACGCATGCATGCACACACCACACGACCAACACACACTCTCACGCTCAAGTGCTCAACCTACATGTGCATGCGCACACATCAGGCCTTGACAGACACATACACAACCAGGTGATTCCCGCGCACGGGTTGGAGTCTTGTCGCGCCTGCGTAAATTTGTGTTTATCTGACCTTTTTCCTATGCGAACTGATAGGTGGGACCCACTACTACCTCTTGAGCATGCGTTGGTTTTTCCCTTGAAGAGGAAAGGGTGATGCAGCAAAGTAGCGTAAGTATTTCCCTCAGTTTTTGAGAACCAAGGTATCAATCCAGTAGGAGGCCACATGCAAGTCCCTCGTACCTACACAAACAAATACGAACCTTGCAACCAACGCGATAAAGGGGTTGTCAATCCCTTCACGGCCACTTGCAAAAGTGAGATCTGATAGAGATGATAAGATAATATTTTTTGGCATTTTTATGATAAAGATTAAAAGTAAAGATTGCAAAGTAAAATATATTGGAAACTTATATGATGGAAGATAGACCCGGGGGCCATAGGTTTCACTAGTGGCTTCTCTCAAGATAGCATAAGTATTACGGTGGGTGAACAAATTACTGTCGAACAATTGATACAAAAGTGCATAATTATGAGAATATCTAGGCATGATCATGTATATAGGCATCACGTCCGCAACAAGTAGATCGACTCCTGCCTGCATCTACTACTATTACTCCACACATCGACCGCTATCCAGCATGCATCTAGAGTATTAAGTTCATAAGAACAGAGTAATGCATTAGGTAAGATGACATGATGTACAGGGATAAACTCAAGCAATATGATATAAACCCCATCTTTTTATCCTCGATGGCAACAATACAATACGTGTCGTTTCCCCTACTGTCACTGGGATCGCGCACCGCATGATTGAACCCAAAGCTAAGCACTTCTCCCATTGCAAGAAAGATCAATCTAGTAGGCCAAACCAAACTAATAATTCAAAGAGACTTGCAAAGATAACCAATCATACATAAAAGAATTCAGAGAAGATTCAAATATTGTTCATAGATAATCTTGATCATAAACCCACAATTCATCGGATCTCGACAAACACACCGCAAAAAGAGTTACATCAAATAGATCTCCAAGAAGATTGAGGAGAACTTTGTATTGAGATCCAAAGAGAGAGAAGAAGCCATCTAGCTAATAACTATGGACCCGAAGGTCTGTGGTAAACTACTCACACATCATCGGAGAGGCTATGGTGTTGATGTAGAAGCCCTCCGTGATTGATTCCCCCTCCGCCAGAGTGCCGGAAAAGGCCCCAAGATGGGATCTCACGGGTACAGAAGGTTGCGGCGGTGGAAATAGGTTTTCGTGGTGCTCCCCGATGGTTTCAGGGTACGTAGGTATATATAGGAGGAATAAGTAGGTCGGTGGAGCCACGAGGGGCCCACGAGGGTGGAGGGCGCGCCAGGGGGTAGGCGTGCCCCCCTGCCTCGTGGCCTCCTCGTTCGTTTCTTGACGTCCACTCCAAGTCCTCTGGATCACGTTTGTTCCAAAAATCACGCTCCCGAAGGTTTCATTCCGCTTGGACTCTGTTTGATATTCCTTTTCTGCGAAACACCGAAATAGGCAAAAAAAGAGCAATTTGCACTGGGCCTTGGGTTAATAGGTTAGTCCCAAAAATAATATAAAAGTGAATAAATAAGCCCATTAAACATCCAAAACAGAATATATAATAGCATGGAGCAATCAAAAATTATAGATACGTTGGAGATGTATCACCCACAAGGAACATGGTCAATTTAACTAGTCAACATGGTGCCACGCAGACTATTTGGCCGGTCAACAGAGTGCAATCCGATGTTGAACAGTGAGCAAGTGACCGTATAATCACCGCAAAACGTATATAGTGACCGTAATGAGCGTATTCTGAAGTTCGGTGACTGTATTACGCTTTCTCTCTGTAGGCCCTCCAAAACTACATCTCTACACGTTCTCGCATGTTACATCTAACAACTATGCAATACAACACTACTACTACACTCTAACACAATAAATCATATGTGTTTTTAGTTTTACTAGATATCATATTGTTACTTAATTATTCAGTTTGCGTACATTAAAATTGCCTTTGAAATGTATGGCCAGTATCATCTACTGCGCGGGAAAAATCCCGCCCTTTCCTATTTAATCGGGTTTGTATCGATGGATCGTGCGAAACAGCAAAACTATAGTACTATACAGTACAAGTGACAGTTGACTAGGCCGCCG
The DNA here is from genome assembly GCF_002575655.3 of Aegilops tauschii subsp. strangulata. NCBI lineage: Eukaryota > Viridiplantae > Streptophyta > Magnoliopsida > Poales > Poaceae > Aegilops > Aegilops tauschii. The sequence goes on from NC_053041.3 coordinate 511,697,198, forward strand.
TGTCGTGTACTCCTCCGTCGTAAGAGTGGAGCGCTCGCTTTCATAAATATTCTAGTCCCTTTCACCGACATGTGGGACATCAAGCTACCGGGCCCACGTGCCATACCGAAATACTGTGCAGAGCAGCAGGGGTGAAGCACCCCAGTCATGGCGCCGGCGTAGTAATAAGCAATGAGGCGTCAAATCACAAAGCTGCACCTTTCCCGCGGTTAAGTTGGAGGGACGAAGTAATAATAATGCTAGTAAAAAAATAAGTTGGAGGGACGAAGCAACCATCATTTCACTCGTTGGTGAATCTGCTTCTCCCTCATCTTCTTCAAGTTAACCACGTGTTGCTTCTGCCGTTGTTCTGCCTCATGTGGGACGCGGATCAGCTTGGTAAAGCACTAACACATGGGACCGCATTTTAGCAAACCGCCAGGCCAACGTCCTCTAAAAATAAGAAACCTCCCCCGCCATCCGTGCGGCAAAATCACCTCCTTTTTACTAATCTTGATTCTATAATTTTTTAGATCAATATAATTGAGATTTGTATAGATAGCACACAAGAGCAAAACCGAGTGGTACGGTTAAGGGCATCCAAAATGTGGAGCAAAATGTGAAAATAGCTTTTGTCATCGATGGGAACCATTGTGGACGGTGCTGCCAAAGCCAAAAAGATGGAACAGAAGCTCCCTGATTGATTGATTGAAGGAATAGAAAAATGCAACGTCTCTCCTCTTTCTCCCGTGCTTGGACGCATGTACAGTATAGAGCACAGAGTCTACTCCCCTGTCCCTTCTATCACAAATCACAAAGCAGTGAGCCGTCAAATCACAAAGCACGGATGAAACAACCATCATTTCACTCTTCGCTGACTCCGCTTCTCCACCGTCTTCTTCGAGAAACCACATCACCGCACTAAGCTGGATGGACGACGCTATTGTGTACTAGTAGTACTAGTACATTTACGCGTCCTTTGGTTCAACAGACTTCCTGGATACAAATAAGGTGGTTGTCTCGACTTGCAGGCGGCACTTGTGAACGACTTACCGTGGTCTCCCTCAATGGTGTTCTCCTTCGAACGCTGTCGGTGTACAAAAATAGGGGCCCTTCTTTGTACCCCTTTACTTGTGCACGGGCAGTTAGAGCCGCACCTACGGCCACACTTAGCGGGGTAGAGGAAGGAAGCAAAGTCACAAGACTACCAGAGCAGCACTCAAGACCAGAAGCATGAAGAGCAGAAGGGCGAGGTAAACTCCCCCGGCAAGGCCCTTGCCGGGGCGGCCTTCACCACCCCGGCAAGAACCTTGTCGGGGCAACTTGCCCAACACCAATGAGGCCGCCACCCTTGTGCCTGAGAGTTCCGATGCCATGAACCACATTGGAACCAAGGCTCGGGAGGCGCCTCCATGGTGGCATGCAGATCTTTGTGAAGACAAAGGGCCTACAAGGCCTAGATAGGAACCAGAAGACAAGACAACAGCGAGGCTCCTTGCCGAGGACGCCCACGAGGCCCCGGCAAGGCTCCTGCCGAAGATACCCACGAAGCCTCAGCAAGACTCTTGCCAAGGGCGCCCGCAAGGCCCCGGCAAAACCCTTGCCGGGAATATCAGCAAGACCGCGGCAAGGGCTTGCCGCCCCGTCACCGCCCCAGCTCAGCGGCCGACCCACCAACTAAGCAGGTACCCACGTGGCAGTACGTGGCTCCTGGGCCAACTAGTCAAGCACCTACGTGGTGGCATGCAGATCTTCGTGAAGACCCTGCCACCACACCAGCTCAGCAGCCAGCCAGCCTACATGGCGCTACATGCCTCGTTGGCCTGGACGCGTGTCGGAGCAAGGCAAGGCGGCGACGGACGAGACGGGCCTCGTTTCCATCCCCGATAAAGTACGAGGACACCTAAGTAGCGCATTTAATGCGTTTCGTCCTGTAATGTCAGGCGATAAGCTTGTACACTATACAACTTTCCACCTCCTGTGTGCCACTGTGGCAGCCCCTTTGACTATAAAAGGAGGCTCATGGCGTACTGAGAGAGGATTTGGACTTTTTGGACACTTCACGCTTTGTAGCTAGTCCAAGAACACCAGATAAACACAAGCCAGCAGGAGTAGGGTATTACGCATCACTCGCGGCCCGAACCTGGATAAATTCCCCGTGTTGGTCTCTTAAACCCGCTCTTTCCACAGCCCCGCGCCCGCCGACCGTAGAAGGGATTCCCCGTGATCCCATAGGTGTCGTTTCCGCCAACATCTTTGGCGCACCAGGTAGGGGCCGCAAGCTATGAAAATCCGGTTTCGGAGCCAACCTATCGACTCCCTCATCGCGGTGACCCGAGAAGAGAATGCGGCATCAATCAGCCGCGCTCTGATGCCATCCGCGGCAGCAACAATCATCTGCATGGCCGCAAAAAGCTAAGTCGCGCGGAACTCTGAGTAATTCCCTTTTCTTTTATAAAGTTATTCTCCTCAAAAGATCTCGCTCTTTGTATGGAAAACCTGCACACGATGGGACCCTCCCGCTATTGGCAACGCCCTTGTTCTGTTTCGAGTCCGCTCAATAGTTCGAGCGGCCGCGTTGAGACCGGCAGCATGGCCTATCCGCTATTGGCAACGCCCTTGTTTTGTTTCGAGTCCGCTCAACAGTTCAAGCGGCCGTGCTGGGAGCGGTAAGGTGGTTTGCCCGGTAGCAAGCACACCCGGCAGGCCGCTAAGGATCCGTCTTCAAAGTGCCGCGGCTTGGGTTTACACGCCGGCAAGCCTGTCCAACTAAGCGTAGGGTATACATACCAGGAAAGATCGAACAGGAAGATAACATGCTTGATCTTAAAGTACTGCAAAGTTATGTTACATCAAGTAATCGCTGCGGTTCTAACTTAAGGTAAAATTGTCTTGGTCTTGAACTCGCAGCGGCAACGAGAAACGGGGTGCCTAGTCCCGGCGCTGTCCCTCCACCCTCTGGACTCCATCGACGCAGTCGATGATGGGCTTGATACGCTCCTTGAGCGCCGCGAGGTCCACCTCCTCTGGCAAGCTCTCCAACGCGTCGGCAAAGTTGACAGTGGGGTTCCAGAAGGCCACCTTGGTGAGCACCTTGGTCAGGGCACCCCGACAGAGCCTCCGGGGCTCGTTGGCCAGATAAGTTGCCCGGTTGGAGCGGAGCTGATCCAGGGCATCGAGGATGCGCTCGAAGAACAAGGTCAGCCTGGGTTGGGGCTTATGTCCCTATCCTCGGACAGTCTGATGTCCGGCATGCCCATGATGGCTAGCTGGGCGGCGAGCTTCCCTGCGATGTCGACGAGGCGGTCGATCCAGAGGTTCACGCCCTTTGCGTACTCCTCGTACTGGGCAGCGCCGTCCCTCCGCAGCCGTTTCTCCTGCTCCAGGTCCTTGGTCAGTGTCTCCTCCCGGGCCCTGACCTCCGAAAGCATCCCCTCCAGGCCAACCAGCTTCAACTTCAGGTCATTGATGGAGTCGTTGGCCTTGGAGAGTAGCTCGGCCTTGCCGAAGACCGAGGCCTGTGCATCCGCCAAAGCGCCGTTGGTCATGTCCTTCTCCTCCGTCAGCTCCAAGACCTTTTTCTTCAGCCCATCCCGCTCCAGCTCCTTCACCTTGCCGGTGTGATCCAGGGTCAGAGCATCGAGTGTGCCCTTGTGCCTCTGCTCCAGCTCCTGGGTCCGCTGCGCGACGAGCCTCTCAACCTCCTCGTCCTTACTGCGGAGTGTGGCGGCAAGTGCCTCCTCGCGGGCGGCGAGATCCTCCTCCTGGGAGTTCAGCAGAGCTTGGTGTTGTTGCCAGGCGGCTTCATCTTTGGCGGCCTGCTCCTTCGCCAGCTCCTGGGCCTTCTGGATATCAGCTCGCTTCAGGATGAGTTCGCACTTCCGCTCAGCCAGCTCGCCCTGGGCGGCCTTCAGTTCTTCCTGGGCCTCGCGGAAACCAGGCCTGCGCCTGAGTGACGCGCTCCTCAAAATCAGCTTCCGCCTTGTCCACCGCCGCCATCTTGGATTTCGCCTTGTCAAGGCGGGCACGGTGGAGCGCTTGGAGCTTCTTGAAGTTGACGCTCATGGCCCGAAGAAGCTCCTCCTCCTGAGAACCGTCATCGCCAACGCTTGGTTCATCAACGACCTGGAGCCCGGAAGTGGCAAGCCTCTCGTCGTCCAACACCTCCCCCTTGGCTGGCGCTCTGCCGCCCGCCGTCCCGGGGAGGCGGACGAACAAGTCGTCGCCCACCTTCAGATACTTGTCCAAGGCAGGGGCTGCAGGGGAGGAAGATTGGTCGTTGGCCACTTCCTCCTCGGCGGGCTCCTTGGCGGCCTCCTTGGTGGAAGCCTTGCCGGACTCCCCGGCAGGCCCCTTGCCGGCTTCCCCGGCAGCGGTCTCGCTGGTCTCCCCGGCAGGCCCCTTGGCAGCCTCCTCAGCAGCGGACTTGGCGGCTTCCTCGGCCAAAACCTTGCTGGCCTCGGCCTCAGCATCCCTGCCGACCTCCTCAATGACAATTTCGATGTCGTCCTGGTCCATCGAGGGAGGATCTGAAAACCAGTAAAAGGAATGAAGCAAGGCCAAAATCAAAACTCAGACAAGAAAAAGAGAGAGATACAGGGACTAGAGGTAGGCCACTTACCCATGCCAGGCTGGGAGGAAGTGTTTCCCTCCCTGCCAACGTTTGTCGCCGGGGTGGAGCCGCTGCCACCCAAGTTCGCCTCCTCCTCCTCCGTGCGCATGGGCTCGGTGGTAGGTGCCCTTGCCGGGGACGCCCCTCTCGGCGGCGTGGTCGATGGGGGCGGCATGTTGGGGGTGGCCTCAGCAGCTCCTCCTGACGCTGCTCCCCTCCTGTGAATCCAGCAAGGTCAGCACGAAGATGCACGCCCCGAGGCACATCGGCGAGAAGTGAGTGATGGACTCACGCTGGGGGCTGAGGCGGGGGCTACGCCGGGGGTTGTTGTCCCGGCTGATCTCCACCACCACCGGTGTGTGCGGAACACCGGTCGGGGGCTTGTCGCTCGTCGAGGCCCTGGCCCTCTTCGCCACCCTCTGGGCCAGCGTCTCCGTGTCCCTGTGAAGATAACATCAAGTCAAAAAAAGGGGATAACGCAGGCGTGAGGTCAGGAGAGGATGGAAAGCGAAATACTTACTCATCCTCCACCTCCTCCTCCACTGGCTTCCTCTTCCTCTTCGGGCTAAAAGACCCGAGGTCGAACTCAGCCTCCAGGGTGCTGTCCGAGGGAGGGGAGAAGGGGATGGGGTCCGGCGCCGCTTGGACGAGGAGGAGGCAGTCGTCGTCTTCTTCGCCACCGCGGCCTTCACCGTCTTCTTCGCTGCCGCGGCCTTCATCGCCCTCGTCTCACGCACGGGCTGCTCCTAAGCCGGTTGCCGCTGCGTGGTCCTGCCGGGCCGGACCGGCTCGCCGGAGCTGGCCCGCCGTAGGACGCGTTTCCTCCGTGCGGCTGGGGGGTCGTCCGCCTCGGCCTCCTCGTCAGACGACTCATCGCCCACGTCTTCAATAAGGGGGGCCCCGGCGCCAGCGCCGCTTGCCTCCCCGGCAGACTCCGCCCACTGGGCGAGCTCCTTCTCCTCCGCAGCCGTGTCGGCCTCGTCCTCCACAGCGCCGACGCTGCCGGCCTCCTGGGCAAGCGCCGCGTCCGCTGCCCTGGCAGCGATGTAGTCCAGCTCCTGCTTGGTGGTGTCCTTGATGAGCAATGGCTCCTCGCGGACGTACCTCTCCGGCAAATTGTCGAAGAACTCTTGCACCCGCTCCGCTTCCGGCTCTGCCCAGCTCGGGTGAAGGCCGTGCACGTTGAAGTCTGGCATCATGGCGATGATCTCGGTCCGGCGAGAATTGTTGCTCAGCGGGACCACCCCCGCCGGCAACCCAAACAGAGGCCCTTTGGCGGCCTTGCCGGTCCTCTCAGCCCTGCCGTCGCCACCCACGTCGAGCTGGAAGAGCCTCTAGAAAAAATGGGCATGCCCCATCACCGTGAAGTTGTGCTTCAAACCAGGGCAGAGCCTCATGACATCAGCCGTGTTCCTGTAATCCCAGGCCGGCCTCCCCTTGTTATGCAGAGGGGCGATTCGGCGGCGGATGAAATCGGCCCCAATCATCTCAAGGGTGAGCCCAGCCTCGGTAAGGCGATGAATCCTGGTGGTGGCGACTGAGCGCTTCTTGTCGTTGGCGTAGAGGTCGCTCCAGTCCCTTCGGCGGACCAGCGGACCGGGGGACTCTAGCGAACCCGACAAAACTCCGGTCGATCCATCTCCTCGACCAGCACCACCGGCTCCACCACTCCTCCCACCTCTCCTTCTGGGCGCCCTCCGGGTACGTGCCCTTCTCCTGAGTCCTCGGGATCCAGGTGACGCAGCCGGAGATGGCGCCCCCTGGCTGGATGCGGGGGTAAAAGTAGTGGCGAAAGAGTGTCGTGCTAGGGAGCACTCCGGCGAAGCCCTCGCGGAGATGAGCGAAGAAGGCCATGCACGCCACGGCATTCAGTGTAAGATCCAGAAGATGGAAGCCGTAGGTGTGCATGACGTCGTTGAAGAAATCACAGAAAGGGGGGCAGAGCCCACAAGAGAAGAAGTCAACGAAGAAGGGGTACCGATTTGGGCCGGCCTTGGCGAAATCGGCGGTGACGATGCGCGTGGCAGGGTGCCCCATCGTCCTCCTCCCCCACAGGGGCATCAAGTAGTCCCTGAGATGGACCGCGTCGACCGATGAAGGGAAGTAGGCATGCTGCGTCCAAAGCGCCGCCTCGCTCTCCGGCACCTCCTTCTCCCCAGCATCCTTGGCCACTCCCTTGCCCTTGCTGGTTTTGGGTGCCATGACGGCTGAGAAAGAGGTAAGGGATCGAGAGCAATGGGGGCGCAACGGCGGCGAGTAGAGACAAGAGCTTTGAATCTTTTGCTTGAGGAAGAAGAGGGGAACGGCGGTTCCGAGATTGGAAAAGGCGCAGAGGGTAAATGAGCAGCGCGCCTGCGGTTTTTCCTTTTTATGGGGAAGGCGCAGGCCGCCTCTTTACCATTTACCATGATGTGACGCACGCGTGCAGCAACCGCCCCACGCACGAACCCCACGTCACGCATTCAACGCGGGTCGTGGGAAAGCACAACTGGCGAAGGGAAGTTACTGCGGTAAAACTCAACCCCGCGTGCCCGTGCATCGTTTCGGGCCTAGCCCAACAACGCGTCGTACTTATGTGTGGCCCAGGCCCGGGGGCTCCTATCGGTGTACAAAAGTAGGGGCCCTTCTTTGTACCCCTTTACTTGTGCACGGGCAGTTAGAGCCGCACCTACGGCCACACTTAGCGGGGCATAGGAAGGAAGCAAAGTCGCCAGACTACCAGAGCAGCGCTCAAGACCAGAAGCATGAAGAGCATAAGGGCGAGGTAAACTCCCCCGGCAAGGCCCATGCCGGGGCGGCCTTCACGGCCTCGGCAAGAACCTTGCCGGGGCAACTTGCCCAACACCAACGAGGCTGACACCCTTGAGCCTGGGAGTTCCGACGCCATCAACCACATTGGAACCAAGGCTCGGGAGGCGCCTCCATGGTGGCATGCAGATCTTTGTGAAGACAAAGGGCCTACAAGGCCTAGATAAGAACCAGAAGACAAGACAACAGCGAGGCTCCTTGCCGAGGACGCCCACGAGGCCCCAGCAAGGCTCCTGCCAAAGATACCCATGAAGCCCCGGCAAGACTCTTGCCGAGGGCGCCCGCAAGGCCCCGGCAAGACCCTTGCCAGGAATATCAGCAAGACCGCGGCAAGGCATTGCCGCCCCGTCACGGCCCCAGCTCAGCGGCCGAATCACCAACTAAGCAGGTACCCACGTGGCAGTACGTGATTCCTGGGCCAACTAGTCAATCACCTACGTGGTGGCATGCAGATCTTCGTGAAGACCCTGCCGCCACACCAGCTCAGCAGCCTGCTAGCCTACATGGCGCTACATGCCTCGTTGGCCTAGACGCGTGTTGGAACAAGGCGAGGCGGCGACGGACGAGACGGGCCTCGTTGCCATCCCCGATAAAGTAAGAGGACACCTAAGTAGCGCATTTAATGTGTTTCGTCCTATAATGTCAGGCGATAAGGTTGTGCACTGTACAACTTTCCACCACCTGTGTGCCACTGTGGCAGCCCCTTTGACTATAAAAGGAGGCCCGCGACGTACTGAGAGAGGATTCGGACTTTTTGGACACTTCACGCTTTGTAGCTAGTCCAAGAACACCAGATAAACACAAGCCAGCAGGAGTAGTGTATTACGCATCACTCGTGGCCCGAACCTGGATAAATTCCCCGTGTTGGTCTCTTAAACCCGCTCTTTCCATAGCCCCGCGCCCGCCGACCGTAGAAGGGATTCCCCGTGATCCCATAGATGTCGTTTTTGCCGACAAACGCACTTCGCCAAACCACAACGTTCGAGATATCATCGACGTCACCGCAATGGGGAAGGAAGTCAGATAGTTACTACCTCCATTTTTTATACACAAGGCCAGTATATCAAAAGTACAATTTGCAAAAGGCCACTAACACTAATCGAGGCAAAATTGATGGGGTTTGCCTCGTACTAGCAACCAAGGACATTAATATACCCTTGCATGCATGCGGAAGTGAGAAGGTTGGTTTGCATGGCGCTGCATTAATCAAGCGATGAGGAGTGAGATGTTTAGCTCTTTGGGCTTTGGAGAAAAAAATATGCATTAATTGACACGTCAAACGAGGATTTGTATCGATTAATCCCGCGAAGGAAAACCCCGCCTTTCTTTTTTAACACTAGTACTCCTAGTACGTAGTACGTACTTATCCTGTTTGGGTCTGGGCCTTGCATTGCCATACTTCGCCACACATTTTTGTCAAGCTTGCCTAAAGTTTTCAAAATGAAAAGGAGGTACACTTGCGCACAGCTGTCGCGGTCGCACCGCACCCTCACACGGGCGCTCCTGCACGCCGCGGTCGCACCTTACCCGCACACAGTCGCTCCTGCACGCCGCAACCCCAACCAAGCGAACACACCCTCACTGACACATGCTACCGCTGACAGATAATTTTCATTCATACATTATGTTTATCCAACCGCATGTTGGGGAGGATCCGTATGGCCCGTGCGGTGGTTTGTTGGGGAAGAATAAGAGGTGAGGAAGAAGGGTTAGGAGACGTAGGATATTCATCCAACTGAAATGGTAGACTGACCCAAATGATGAAAGTCAGATGACTTCCATAACAATATGTGTTTTTACACAGCAAAAGATCCCTAAAAACAACAACATAAAGAAAAACTATCACTGCTCGCGGAACTAGACGGCCTCATCGTCTTTGGTTGCCGGCGCGAACCAGCTATAGCTGCCGATGTGTGTCTCCGCATTATGGTTGTCCTCGGCCTCCAGCTACTCATTCACGCGGAGCGTGAGGGCGCTTTGCACGGACGAGAGCACCGCCCGGTTCAAGTCGAGGACGTCTGGTTCCGCCTACAGGAGGGCCTCGATGGCAGCGGCATCCGCACGCTCCGCATCGAGTTGAGCCTCCACCGCCCGGTTCAAGTCCAGGACGTCCGGTTCCGCCTGCAGGAGGGCCTCGATGGTAGCGGCATCCGCGCGCTCCGCGTCGAGTTGAGCCTCTGCCGCCCGGTTCAAGTCCAGGACGTCCGGTTCCGCCTGCAGGAGGGCCTTGATGGCAGCGGCATCTGCGCGCTCCGCGTCAGGTTGAGCCTCCGCCGCCCGGTTCACATCCACGGCATCCGGTTCCGCCTACAGAAGAGCCTCGATGGCAGCGGCATGCGCACGCTCCGTGTCGAGTTGAGCCTCTGCCTCCCGGTCCTCCTTTAGTATCGCCAGGTTGAACTGCTGGTCCGCCTGCACCATGGGGGACCCGGACGCCGGCACGAAGTCGACGTCCATCGTCTCATACCCATCGGGGGACTTCTGCGCCGCGACCTCCGCCATGAACATTGGATCGGCTTCCTCCTCCTCGTAGCTTGGCTCCAGAGAACTCGGGGATTGGCCCACTGCAAAGCGAGCTTGGGAACGGAGGTCTGTGGCGCCGACCGCCGCCGCGATTTCTGCGCGGCGCCCCGGCATCAACATCTTGTAGTACGTGATCTTGCGGCGCACCATGGCTTTCCGGCGAACTAGGGGACGCTTGATGCGGGCTAGGGGATCGAAAGGTGGGGGAATGGGCTGGAGAGGAGGTGTGGTTTGATTTTGGGGCAGTGGCTGGCGTAGGCCGAGCAGCGAAGGTTCTGGTGTGAATAGTGGTTCCGGTGACGACCGGTCAATCGGTTTTGACTGTACATCGCTCTTGTCGCGTTCGTGTTGCACCACGGCACGCTGGACCCTCCACGTCGTTCACCGAATGGAACGTGCTTCGTCTTGCGTTTTCGCTCGCTTGTGGGACCGCAGTTGAGAGCAAACCGACGTCCATCCCCCCCCCCCCCCCCCGCCTGCGTCATTTATACTACCACTCCCTCCATTTTATGCGGAGTAAATAAAAATAGAGCGAGTATACTACAGATGAGGATCCTCTGACGTGGCCGAACCCATTGAGTAACTGACATGCAGGGCATAGCAAGCATGGGGTCCGCCAGTAAGTGACCGAAAGGGAGGGTAAGGAAGGGATGCCTGCGTCAGAGGATCCACTTCCACTACTACTCCCTCCTTCCATCTATAGGGCCTAATGCATTTTTCGAGGCTAACTTTGACCAAATGTTAGAGTAATAATATATGACATGCAACTTACACAAAGCATATGGTCAAATTCGTATGTGAAAGGAGCTTCCAATGATATAATTTTCACATTATACATCTCATGTACTATTAATCTTGTCAATAGTCAAAGGCGGTTTTGAAAAACGCATTAGAGCATGGTTAATAATATAGCCAGCCGATGGCTATAAGGAACTACCATGTCATCTATACCATCACCTGTATGCACTCATACAATAGTGTGGGCTATAAGGTTGGCTATTTCCTGCAAAAAAATAATATATAAGGTTGGCTATTGTATTAGTACTTTTTCCCATCTACTCTCTATCTCTTTCTTCATATTTATTGTATTTACCTAGGAATGCATATATAGCTAGGCTCTTGCATGAGAGCTCGCTCCCCTTACTTTTTCACATCTCTCTCCTCCACATAGGCAAAAGTGCCATGTAAGTTGGCTCTTAGAATGGCTATTAGGTTGGCTCTAAGCATTTAATATTTGCATGAGCAAGGTATATGATTGGAAGAGAGCTGCATGCATATTATTTTTTCTTGATCTATGTGTTATAGCCGGGCTGTTGAATATAAGAGCCCGCTTCACTCTCTCTCCTCTCTTCTCACTCCTCCAAGTAGGATTTTAATGACATGACAAGTCTTATAGCCTGCTGACTAGGCCTTATTATACTTGCTCTTAGGCCCTATATAAATGGAAGGAGGGAGTACTATGAGCACTGCATACTCTACTACAGATGTTGTCAGTACTCCACTAGTACTATTGGACAGGGAGCTTAAAAAGTTACTATTGGACTGGCTATACGTGGCGAAATCCTAGTAGGAAGAGCATGCAGGAGAACAAGCACATTCACGTGGTTGAAAACAAATTGGAAACCATCTCTGTTTGAATACAAATACGTATGAATCTAACAATATTGATTGGGCATTGTTAATGTTGATACTTTTTCTGTAAGTTTGATCAAAGTAGAGATAATTTGACTACACATAAAACTTATATGTAAACTAGAAAGGATCGGAGGGAGTATACTGTACGTTCAAAAGTGAAATGAACATTGAATACCCTTTATATATGATTTGCGGATGCTATGATCACCGGTTCAAAATTTTGAATCCGCCTTAGGTATCACACATGCACCCACTCGTTTTCTCTCGATTTCATCTCGGGGTCCGGAGATCGATTGAAACAGGACCAGGGAGGGTACAATACGTTCGTTTCGCTTATGAACGTACAATATACTCCCTCTGATCCCCACAGACCCCCCCCCCCAGCGCGGGTCATTTCTATCATAGAAACAGACCAAACATTTATCTCCTTGCACTACACGCAATTGATCTCTCAACATCAATCGATCTCGTCAAGATGTGTCGGGGCATGAACCGAATGGGATGTCAAAACTAAGACGCGAAGCGACATGTAGTGGAGGCAAAGTGAAACTTTAAACGAACCATTTGTTTGTATGCATGTCGGAAAAATTACAACATTGGAAATACAAGCATGGTCTAGGCCCACATGCGAATGATACTCGGCGGAATGTTCAAAAGACGCATGCGGGAGGATGGACTCGACCGGAGGGCGGGATGATCGATGGAGAAGAGGGTTGGAGAGGAATGAGAAATAAGCAACGCCGCATGATTATACTTGAATGGCTCAAATAAACAATAAGTTGTCTCGTTTCCCCTTCCGTCTTGGTCACGGAGTAAGAAACTCCCTCTGTTTTTATTTACTCTGCATATTAGGTTTGACTGAAGTCAATCTTCATAAAATTTGACCAAATTTATAGAAAACTAGCAAGATGCCCTTGCATTGCACGGAACATCAAGATCTTGTGGGAGAAAAGGATGAACGGGGGAAGGCCTTATCTGCAAATGTGGAGACGAGTGCGGGTAAATTGTCATAGTTTCCTTCCTATCCGTTAGATATAGATCGGAGGGCCTATATTACAAGATGGCAGGCACACCATCATCACCAACTCTACTTTTTATCTACACTAGCAAGATGCCCATGCGTTGCACGGAAACATCAAGATGCATTTATATGAGTAGCTTATCTTGTGAGAGAAAAGGATGAACGAGGGAAGGCCTTATTTGCAAATGTGGAGAGGGGTGTGGGTATCTCTTTGCAAAATTGCCATAGTTTCCTTCCTATCCGTCAGATATAAATCGGACGGCCTATATTGCAGGATGGCAGGCACACCATCAACACCAACTCTGTTTTTATAAGAAGTAGAGACTAGCAAGATGCCCGTGTGTTGCATGGAACATCAAGATGCATTTGTATGAGTAGTTTATCTTTTGGGAGAAAAGGATGAATGAGGGAAGGCCTTATTTGCAAATGTGGAGAGGGGTGTGGGTATCTTTTTCCAAAATTGCCATAGTTTCCTTCCTATCCGTCAGATATAAATTGGACGAACTCTTATAAAAAAACAGAGTTGGTGATGATGGTGTGCCTGTCATCCTGCAATATAGGTCGTCCGATTTATATCTGACGGATAGGAAGGAAACTATGGCAATTTTGCAAAAAGGTACCCACACACCTCTCCACATTTGCAAATAAGGCCTTCCCTCGTTCATCCTTTTCTCTCACAAGATAAACTAGTCATACAAATGCATCTTGATGTTACGTGCAACACACGGGCATCTTGCTAGTAGGAGTAGAAATATGAACATTTACAATAGCAAATGTATATGATGTGAAAGTATATTCAATAATGAATCTAATGGTATTGATTTGTTATTGTATATGTTATTATTTCTGTCTATAAACTTTGTCAAAGTTTACAAAGTTTGACTTTGAGCAAAGCTAAAATGCGGAGTAAATAAAAACAGAGGGAGTACGTAGGGACTAGTATAGTTACTACTACCGGAACATGGTAAGTTGGACCCCTAAATGCGGGCACGGACCGGGCACACCTCAATTATTCTTTAAAATAGTCGGACACCTACATTTAGCACACCATCCGGCTACTTAATCAAGTGTTACGCTTCACTACTTGAAAAGGAAAAGGGTGGTACCGTACCCAAAACCACCACACTTGGGCTAGGGTAACAACTTGGTACTGTATCACATTTGAACCAGGGCACAAAAACCACATGTTCTGTGCCTAATGCGCAACGCGGAGCTGTGACACCCCGATAGTAAGCTACAATAAACCCTTGTTAATGATGTCTGGTCATCGTAATTAAAATTTTGCTAAACCTCGCTCGTTTCAAAATTAGTTCAAATACAAATTCAAATAACAAATCAAATTATAGTTTCATAAAACAGTGAATTAAAAATGTTCATTAGGTTGTAAATATTCCTTAGATAATTGTCATGCATCAATAAAATTTTCCTAAAGGTTTAAAATGCCCCTGGATATGAAAACAGTAACCAAGACCGCCGCATTTAGGTCATTTCCATTTAATAAAAATACGAAACAACTACTAATCGCTCCCAAACTTTTAGTGAAAGTGAGGTATGTTGAATACTAAATATTGAGACCAGCCACATATTTTACAAAAATGGATTATTGTTAAAAGTGCAACAGAAAACAAAATAGAAAACAAAACAAAAGAAAACAAACAAAAAAAGAACAAAGGACCAGTCCCCCCTGCTAGGCCGTGAGGCCCAGCTGGCCAGCAAGCCGGCCCACCCCGTCCCTGGCCTATATGGCCTACCTCTCCATCCCCCGAAACCCGCTGCCGTTCGAAGGCCTCCCCGACTCGCCGGACTGCTCCGCCGTCGCCGGAGCCCCTCCTCGCCGGACTGCTTCCCCTACGTCGCCCTCGTCCCCGACCTCCTCCTCACGCCTCGCTGCCCTTGACCCTACGGCCCCACGGTGAGGCCCGTCCTCTCCTCTGCCAGTCCCGTCGTCGCCTAACGCCGCAGCTCCGCGTCCCGGCTCCCTCCGCCTCCCTGCTGCCGGCCCGCGCCTGTGGACCCCTCCCCCTGCTCGCCGCAGCTCCAGCACGGCTCTGCCCGCGCCACCGCGCCATGCCCGGCTGCCCCCGCTCGAGCACGCACGCTCTCGCCCGCGCGCTGCAGCCGCCCTCCCTCCAGCCAACGCCCGCCGCTGCTCTGCTGCCGCCACAGGCCTCGCCGCTCAAGCCACGGTCATCGCCGTCCGTAACTGCCTCTCCCCCCCCCTTGCTGCTCGCTCGCCTGCCACGTCGCACGCCGCGCGAGTCGGCTCGCGCCCACGCCTCTACTCCTCACCCGTCGTGCGCGCACGCCCCCGCCAGGATTCAACCTGCGCCCGCTCGAGGCCCTGCTGCCTCCACCGCCTGACCACGCCGTCGCCACTCCGCCGTGCTCGCCCACTGCGCTGCCCGACCACTTCGGCGTTCTCCTTCCCCTGCACGCCCGTGCTGCGCCCCACCTCGTCCAGCCTGCCTCGTTGCAGTCGGCCGAACAGGCCCCCGCCGCGCTGCTGGACCCGCCCGAGGCCAGCGCCCGGGCTCGCCTCATCGGGTGCTCGTGGCCGAGCCCCTGCGCCCGTGAACCCGGCGCCCGCTAAGCCCCCTGCCTATGACACAGGGGGCCCACCCGCAGAACGTTTTTCAAAAAAAGGATTTACATAATAATAATAATAAATAAAATATTAGTTAATTAATTAATTAATTATGTTTACTAACCTAATTAACTTAATTAATTGTGTTTAATTAACCTAATTAACTATTGTTAATTAATTAAACAATAATTAGTTTAGTTAAACCCTAATTAGAATAAACACGGTATGACAGCTGGGACCCACACGTCAGTTTGACCCAGTCAACGCCCTGTTGACTGCTGACGTCATGCTGATTTCAGCATGCACTATTCTAGATAATGTTGATTTAAAATAATTAAATAAATTCTAAAAATAATTAAAACTTTAGAAAAACATAGAAAATAAACCGTAGCTGAGATGAAAATGTTTTCTACATGAAAGTTGCTCAGAACGACGAGACGAATCCGGATACGCAGCCCGTTCGTCCGCCACACATCCCTAGCATAGCAAACACGCAACTGTTCCCCTCTGGTTCATTTGTTCGAAAACGCGAAACACCGGGAATACTTTCCCGGATGTTTCCCCCCTTCGCCGGTATCACCTACTACCGCGTTAGGGCACACCTAGCACCGTTCATTGTCATGTCATGCATTGTCATGCGTATGTTTGCTTTTATATTTATTGTTTCTTCCCCCTCTTCTCTCGCTAGACACCGAGACTGACGCCGCTGCTACCCAGTACGACTACGGTGTTGACGACCCCTCCTCGGTTGAGCTTCCAGGCAAGCCCCCCCCCTTGATCACCAGATATCGCCTATTCCTTCTCTCTAGTGCTTGAATTAGAGTAGTGTAGCATGTTACTGCTTTCGGTTAATCCTTTTCTGCTGCATAGCCTGTCATTGTTGCTACAGTTATTACCCTTACCTGCAATCCTAAATGCTTAGTATAGGATGCTAGTATTCCATCAGTGGCCCTACATTCTTGTCCGTCTGCCATGCTATACTATCGGGCCGTGATCACTCGGGAGGTGATCACGGGTATATACTTATATACATAATATTTCTAAAGTCGGGTCGGCTCGTAGAGTACCCGCGAGTGATTCACGGATTGGGGGCTGAAAGGACCTTTGTCCCGATGGCCCTCTGGGTGGATCTTTGTGGCGGAGCGACAGGGCAGGTTGAGACCACCAAGGTGAGAGGTGGGCCTGGCCCTGGTCGGTGTTCGCGGTTACTTCAAAATAACACGCTTAATGAGATCTTGGTATTTGATCTGATTCTGGCCACTGGCCTATACGCACTAACCAACTACGCAGAACAGTTATGGGCACTCGACGTCGTGGTATCAGACGAAGCCTTCTTGACGTCAACGACTGAGCGGCGCGCGCCGGGTTGGACCGCGTAGCGCAACTTCCTTTGTAATGGAGGTTGCTAGGTCTGCTCTCCGGCCGCCCACGCAACGTGCAGGTGTGCAATGGACGATGGGCCCAGACCCCTGCGCGCATAGGATTTAGACCGGCGTGCTGACCTCTCTGTTGTGCCTAGGTGGGGCTGCGACGTGTTCATCTTCCAAGGCCGGGCATGACCCAGGAAAGTGTGTCCGGCCAAAGGGGATCGAGCGTGTTGGGTAATGTGGTGCACCCCTGCAGGGAAGTTTATCTATTCGAATAGCCGTGATCCTCGGTAACAGGACGACCCGGAGTTGTACCTTGACCTTATGACAACTAGAACCGGATACTTAATAAAACACATCCTTCCAAGTGCCAGATATAACTCGGTGATCGCTCTCACACAGGGCGATGAGGAGAGGATCGCCGAGTAGGATTATGCTATGCGATGATGCTTGGTGAACTTACCATCTACTCTCTTCTACATGCTGCAAGATGGAGGCTGCCAGAAGCGTAGTCTTCGACAGGACTAGCTATCCCCCTCTTATTCTGGCATTCTGCAGTTTAGTCCACCGATATTGCCCCTTTACACAGATACCCATGCATATATAGTGTAGATCCTTGCTTGCGAGTACTTTGGATGAGTACTCACGGTTGCTTTGCTCCCCCTTTTCCCCTTTTCCTTTCTTCCTGGTTATCACAACCAGATGCTGGAGCCCAGGAGCCAGACGCCTCCGTCGACGACGACTCCTACTACACCGGAGGTGCCTACTACTACGTGCAGGCCGCTGACGACGACCAGGAGTAGTTTAGGAGGATCCCAGGCAGGAGGCCTGTGCCTCTTTCGATCTGTATCCCAGTTTGTGCTAGCCTTCTTAAGGCAAACTTGTTTAACTTATGTCTGTACTTAGATATTGTTGCTTCCGCTGACTCGTCTATGATCGAGCACTTGTATTCGAGCCCTCGAGGCCCCTGGCTTGTATTATGATGCTTGTATGACTTATTTATGTTTTTAGAGTTGTGTTGTGATATCTTCCCGTGAGTCCCTGATCTTGATCGTACACGTTTGCGTTCATGATTAGTGTACGATTGAATCGGGGGCGTCATAAGTTGGTATCAGAGCCGACTGCCTGTAGGAATCCCCCTTCCACACTCCTTGGCCGAAGTTGAGTCTAGTCAATGAAAAGGTTTTTACTAACATGGTTGTGCGGCTTATGGGCCCACGTCGCCATTGGGTGGTATTAGAATCTTTTATTCCTATTCGGGTTAAATAATTTTACTAACTCTAACTCTAGGTTCTCGTAATTACTTCCTCCCGAAGAGCCTCTGATTTCAGATGATCGCCTACTGCGCCAGAAGATTTCAAAATACTCTACGATGTTCTTTCGAGACACTCGTGCCCACCGCCTTTGCAAATTCCCTACCACTGTTATATCCTTATGGATAACTACATATACCTGCCATTCTTACAAGATGCCTCGAACTGCTCTCCGTTGTTTCGAGAATCCTTTGAGCTTACTGCCTTGCAGTTCCTTGTCACCTAAATACACCTACAAATTAATCCTCACACACACACCGAGGATTTGTTTTCTCCCAAGTTGTTCATGTGTTTCACCAAAGTCTTCGAAATACTATTTGATCTTTCGAAAATCCTCAACAGCCTGTTGTTCTTGGAATTCTTGCGTACTTGCATTCCGGTTAATTCCATTTGTCTAGCAATTTACTTAAAAACCTTTGTGATTGTCATTCTGATCCTTTTGATTCAACATGTGTGTGAATGCACACAATCATCAGTTGTTCCCTGGAATTTATCCTTCTGATTCACCCGTCATTTTTAAACATGAGCTGGATCTCGGCCAATCAAATTGTCGTTGATTGTACCCCTAAGCTTAATCAACTTATCCATCCTTAATCAGAGCGTTTGCTTCTGATCCTTTGACTTGGAATTCACAATTCCTATGCAATTGAGCTTTGGATTAGTCAATTGTTTCTATAATCTGATTTCCTTACATTCTTTCTTCTTCTGGTTGAGTACCGATGCTCACATCAGCTCCATTATGGACCGTCAGTTCCTTTGTTGGATTTTATCAGACAGCGACCTTCGTATCCAACAAACTTGTGAGCCTTCCCTCGGATACATAATGCCTTGGTAAATTGTATCCTCTGCTTTCTCAACCATGCTCTACTTTCGAGCTTGTATATATTTACTCCAAAGTTTGTGGTATATGTTCCTAAGATGCCCTGATAGTTGAACCAATGCCTTCCCTAATCTGTGCAAACCCGAGAGTTTTCACGAATCATATTCTCCTGGTGATTTACCAGATAGAATTTCAACACTACAACTCCATCGAAAATGAGAAGTGAATGGAAGGTTATGCATTGAGGAAGTGGGAGTCGACCTTGAACCTTTGTGTTCATGCCCATGGACACGATGTAGATCCTATCATGGAAGCTTCTTGTAATAATAACTATTTCCTTGATATAATATCCTTTGGTATCGGTGAATTGATCCTTTGCAATCGTGGTTCCGACCATGATTGTTCTCCTTTGATTCTATTTCTCGGACAAGTTCAAGTACTTGCCTTTTACCGATCAATACATCTCTGCCACCTCTATTTTGATCTGCCTTCGAGTACTACCCCCTGGTATCTCGAGGATATAATGCCATCGCACTACATCTTATGAATTTCTGATGAAGTAGTACCTTTCCCTGTCATAGTCACTCCAATGGTTCTGGGTTGTCATCAACCGAGGACTCCGAGAATTGAATCGAATCCGCACTGCAATTCAGTACTCCTAGTACTTTGTTGTTGAGAAGTTTAATACTCCATCATGTCATTCCTAGCCTGATCGGCTACTGTATCATCGTGCTAAACTTAACTGTGCTACCTGGTTCTTCTTCTCGGAGCACAAAATTCGACGGTGAGCTAATCTTACGTCGATCTTTCTTGTCATATCATTTCTCCTTGAACAGCAAACTTGATTTCAAGTTTGTGTCATACCCATGGT
Organism: Aegilops tauschii subsp. strangulata; assembly: GCF_002575655.3. Classification (NCBI taxonomy): domain Eukaryota; kingdom Viridiplantae; phylum Streptophyta; class Magnoliopsida; order Poales; family Poaceae; genus Aegilops; species Aegilops tauschii. The sequence goes on from NC_053041.3 coordinate 511,716,731, forward strand.
TCCAATAACCTTTTGCTTCATCATTCCTTTGACTTGATGTCATCGCCGACCAATTACATCTTCATGAAACCTCTCGACAAATGTGCCGTGATCATAATCAACACTCGGAGCGTTTCCAGGATATCAATCAAATTCATGATGGGAAATACCATCCTTGTCCCTCGATGATTGTGTTATCATCGAAAACATTCTTGCCTTCCCCCAACACAAACTTGTTCATGTTATGGATGCAACTTGCTATCCAGCTTGTATGATGTTCTACCTTGAAGTATTAATGTCTTTTATGACAAGGGTGTTGTGAGGATTGCTCCACCTATTAAGAATTCTTGGTATAGTGATACTTCTCACCATCACCATTATTTCTTGGTCCTCGAGTTGATTCCAAACGGGGTACCAACAAGTGAATGATGCTGTTTGGATTATGCCCTTCTAGCAATCATGTTGCTTTGAAGTTAATGGCTGGTCATTCATTCTTAGGCTATTGATTACTAAATCACCATTCTGACATTGGTCATGCAACCGAACCCATATTTCAGGCGCACCTTTCAACCAATGTTTAATTCTGTATATTTTCCTCGAGCATATTTCATTATATCATTTGATCTGACAAATGTTATCTCCTTGTCCACATAATTGTGGAGATCCATCTTTTTGGATATCTCGTTCAATTATCGCTGAGTCCATCAGCCACCTCCTCATCCTCTCCTTGGCTTAAAGATGAACCCTTGTTCGGAACTCGCTTCCATAGTTCATTTCCCGAGAATCATATAATGTCATCTCGTCAATTGTGTTGCACCTCTTCTTATCAGGCATCGTGAGTCTAAGGTATCCTGGCACCAATTAGATCTGAATCTCGGTCAAACATGATGGTTGAAACATATTTCCAAGAGTTATAACATTGGTCTTTATATGACCTGGTAAAGTGATGTCATGCCTAGCACACCTGGACGAAGGACTTATAGTTTTCCTTTTTAGCAAGGTTATCCATTCTTCCATGAGGAAATTGTAAGACTTACTCGACAAGTTGTTCCTGATGGATCCTTCGAGTATCCAGAGTTTGAACTTTGCTTGAAGACCATGTCAATGCTATCTCGAAGCGTGTCTCTGGTACTCCGATTTTACAATCAACACATTTGTAGCACTATGCTAAATGTTTCTTGATCAATTATCCAAACACCGTTGTATGGGTAATGTCATGAAATTTCTCTCCCCTTTCCTGAAGGGTTTTCTACTTTATATCCTGCCATGGATATCATGCTCTGCTTGTCCTTGGGAAGGGTATACCCCTGGTATATGTGTCAAACACATTTGCCTTTCCGTTGTTCTGTTTGATCTGATGATCACATTTTCCTTTCCATTGATTTGTTTAACCTTCCTTGTGATCCATATGATCTAAGCCGTAATGTTCTTCTGCTTATGTAAACACCTTGGTGTACAACCGTGTCAGTAACACCCTGTTGCATTTGTCGATAGCATTCCGGTAACCACCGATGGACGAGAACTTTGACTATTGGTCCGCCTCGTTCAACGAGTAGGAAAATGGTTCTCTTTGTCCCTCGCCTTTGGTATCGATGTTGTTGCTGACATAACTGACAGGCTACCCTCTGACTGGCCTTGCTTACATGATCGTGCAAGATGTCAGCGCCCTTTCTACCTTCAACCCACATGGTGGGCCCATAACCCACAGTTCTGCAGGATCAAAACCTGACTCTCTTGTACACCCCTTGCTTCCAAAGTTATTCCTCACGCTTGGCTTCGTATGAAAATCACGAGCCACCTTCCTAGAGATGATCTACTTTGGTATCAAACACAATATTTTTTTTCGTAGCTCTGAACTCCTTTCACACTTTGTTTCAGGCATCGACCAAATGTCAATCTACTTGAAACTTCTTATTGTGCCTTCTTACTTTGCTCTCGATATTTTCTTGAGTTTCGATTCGAGAGGTACTTTCTACCACATTCCCTGAGTCAACCTTGTAAGGTCTGTTCTTCCGAAGTTACCCCTTGTCCTTTCGTAAGTATGATGAAAACCCAAAAGAAAGGATGACCACTTCATCATGATAACCAGAAGCAGAGAAATGAAGACATCAACATAGTGGATCGACCTCTTCGAGAAGAGCAACTAAGACCGAGAAGAATCATTAGAATTTAATAACCAAATCTTTCCCCTTACTCCACCTCTTAAAATCTCGGGACGAGATTTCTTGTAGTGGAGGAGAATTGTGACACCCCGATAATTAAGCTACAGTAAACCCCTGTTAATGATGCCAGGTCATCGTAATTAAAATTTTGCTAAACCTCGCTCGTTTCAAAATTAGTTCAAATACAAATTCAAATAACAAATCAAATTATAGTTTCATAAAACAGTGAATTAAAAATGTTCATTAGGTTGTAAATATTCCTTAGATAATTGTCATGCATCAATCAACATTTTCCTAATGGTTTAAAATGCCCCTGGATATGAAAACAGTAACCAAGACCGCCGCATTTAGGTCATTTCCATTTAATAAAATTACGAAACAACTACTAATCGCTCCAAAACTTTTAGTGACAGTGAGGTATGTTGAATACTAAATATTGAGACCAGCCACACATTTTACAAAAATGGATTATCGTTAAAAGTGTAACAGAAAACAAAATAGAAAACAAAAGAAAAGAACAAACAAGAAAAGAACAAAGGACCAGTCCCCCCCCCCTGTTGGGCCGTGAGGCCCAGCTGGCCAGCAAGCCGGCCCACCCCGTCCCTGGCCTATATGGCCTACCTCTCCATCCCCCGAAACCCTAACCCCCCACGTTCCCCACTCCTCTCCTCTCCGCCCCCCCCCCCCCCGCTGGATCTGGATCGGGGCGACGACCCCGACGACCGCGCCCTGTCCGCTGCCGCTCGAAGGCCTCCCCGACTCGCCGGACCGCTCCGCCGTCGCCGGAGACCCTACTCGCCGGACTGCTTCCCCTACGTCGCCCTCGTCCCCAATCTCCCCCTCACGCCTCGCTGCCCTTGACCCTATGGCCCCACGGTGAGGCCCGGCCTCTCCTCTGCCAGTCCCGCCGTCGCCTAGCGCCGCAGCTCCGTGCCTCGGCTCCCTCCGCCTCCCTGCTGCCGGCCCGCGCCCGTGGACCCCTCCCTACTCGCCACAACTCCGGCACGGCTCTGCCCGCGCCGCGCCCGGCTGCCCCCGCTCGAGCACACACGCTCTCGCCCGCGCGCTGCAGCCCCCTCCCTCCAGCCAACGCCCGCCGCTGCTCTGCTGCCGCCACAGGCCTCGCCGCTCAAGCGACGGTCGCCACCGTCCGCAACTGCCTCTCCCCCCCTACTCGCTCGCCTGCATCGTCGCACGCCGTGCAAGTCAGCTCACGCTAGCGCCTCTGCTCCTCGCGCCGTCGTGCGCGCACGCCCCCGCCAGGATTCAACTTGCGCCCGCTCGAGGCCCTGCTGCCTCCGCCGCCTGACCACACCGTCGCCACTCCGCCGTGCTCGCCCACTGCGCCGCCCGACCACTTCGGCGCTCTCCTTCCCCTACACGCCCGCGCTGCGCCCCACCTCGTCCAGCCTGCCTCATCGCCGTCGGCCGGACCAGCCCCCGCCGCGCCCCGGCAGCCGCGCTGCTGGACCCGCCCGAGGCCAGCGCCCGGGCTCGCCTCATCGGGTGCTCGTGGCCGAGCCCCTGCGCCCGCGAACCCGGCGCCCGCTAAGCCCCCTGCCTATGACACAGGGGGCCCACCCGTAGAACGTTTTAAAAAAAGGATTTACATAATAATAAATAAAATATTAGTTAATTAATTAATTAATTAAATTAATTAACTTAATTAATTATGTTTAATTTACCTAATTAACTTAATTGATTATGTTTAATTAACCTAATTAACTATTGTTAATTAATTAAACAGTAATTAGTTTAGTTAAACCCTAATTAGAATAAACAGGGTATGAGAGCTGGGACCCACACGTCAGTTTGACCCAGTCAACGCCCTGTTGACTGCTGACGTCATGCAGATGTCAGCATGCACTATTATGGATAATATTAATATAAAATAATTAAATAAATTCTAAAAATAATTAAAACTTTAGAAAAACATAGAAAATAAACCGTAGCTCAGATGAAAATGTTTTCTACATGAAAATTGCTCAGAACGATGAGACAAATCCGGATACGCAACACGTTCGTCTGCCACACATCCCTAGCATAGCAAACACGCAACTGTCCCCCTCCGGTTCATCTGTTTGAAAACGCGAAACACCGGGAATACTTTCCTGGATTATCTCGCTTCGCCGGTATCACCTACTACCGCGTTAGGGCACACCTAGCACCGTTCATTGTCATGTCATGCATCGTCATGCGTATGTTTACTTTTATATTTATTGTTTCTTCCCCCTCTTCTCTCGCTAGACACCGAGACCAACGCCGCTGCTACCCAGTATGACTACCGTGTTGACTACCCCTCCTTCTCGGCTGAGCTTCCAGGCAAGCCCCCCCCTGATCACCAGATATCGCCTATTCCTTCTCTCTACTGCTTGCATTAGAGTAGTGTAGCATGTTACTGCTTTCGGTTAATCCTATTCTGCTGCATAGTCTGTCATTGTTGCTACATTTGTTACCCTTACCTGCAATCCTAAATGCTTAGTATAGGATGCTAGTATTCCATCAGTGGGCCTACACTGCCATGCTATACTATCGGGCCGTGATCACTCGGGAGGTGATCACGGGTATATACTTATATACATAATATATGATACATGTGGTGACTAAAGTCGGGTTGGCTCGCAGAGTACCCGCGAGTGATTCACGGATTGGGGCTGAAAGGACCTTTGTCCCAATGGCCCTCTGGGTGGATCTTTTTGGCGGAGCGACAGGGCAGGTTGAGACCACCTAGGTGAGAAGGTGGGCCTGGCCCTGGTCGGCATTCGCGGTTACTTCAAAATAACACGCTTAACGAGATCTTGGTATTTGATCTGAGTCTGGCCACTGGCCTATATGCACTAACCAACTACGCGGGAATAGTTATGGGCACTCGACATCGTGGTATCAGCCGAAGCCTTCTTGACGTCAGCGACTGACCGGCGCGCGCCGGGTTGGACCGCGTAACGCAACTTCCTTTGTAATGGAGGTTGCTAGGTCTGCTCTCCGGCCGCCCACGCAACGTGCAGGTGTGCAATGGGCGATGGGCCCAGACCCCTGCGCGCATAGGATTTAGACCGGCGTGCTGACCTCTCTGTTGTGCCTAGGTGGGGCTACGACATGTTGATCTTCCGAGGCTGGGCATGACCCAGGAAAGTGTGTCCGGCCAAAGGGGATCGAGCGTGTTGGGTAATGTGGTGCACCCCTGCAGGGAAGTTTATCTACTCGAATAGCCGTGATCCTCGGTAACAGGACGACCCGGAGTTGTACCTTAACCTTATGACAACTAGAACCGGATACTTAATAAAACACATCCTTCCAAGTGCCAGATATAACCCGGTGATCGCTCTCACACAGGGCGACGAGGAGAGGATCGCCGGGTAGGATTATGCTATGCGATGATGCTTGGTGAACTTACCATCTACTCTCTTTTACATGCTGCAAGATGGAGGCTGCCAGAAGCGGAGTCTTCGAGAGGACTAGCTATCCCCCTCTTATTCTGGCATTCTGCAGTTCAGTCCACCGATATTGCCCCTTTAAATAGATACCAATGCATATGTAGTGTAGATCCTTGCTTGCGAGTACTTTGGATGAGTACTGTAACCCCACGATGCGGCTATATCTCCCACGTGTCGAGGCACGACTTAGAGGCATAACCGCATGGTGGTTTTGTTGCAAGAAGGGTCATCTTCACACAATCCCATGTAATTAACAAGAATGGGATAAAGAGTTGGCTTACAATCGCCACTTCACTCAATACATTAATTAAACATACATCATTCGGAGTACACACATAAACCGACTACGGTCAAATCCAAAAGAACAGAAGACAACCCCAAATGCCAGATCCCCGATCGTCCCAACTGGGCACCACTACTGATCATCCGAAAACGAAACATAGTAACGACCAAGGTCCTCGTCGAACTCCCACTTGAGCTCGGTTGCGTCACCTGCACTGGCATCATCGGCACCTGCAACTGTTTTGGTAGTATCTGTGAGTCACGAGGACTCAGCAATCTCGAAACCCGCGAGATCAAGACTATTTAAGCTCATGGGTAGGATGAGGTAATGAGGTGGAGCTTCAGCAAGCACTAAGCAAATATGGTGGCTAACATACGCAAATAAGAGCGAGATGAGAAGCAACGCAACGGTCGTGAAGCTAGCAATGATCAAGAAGTGATCCTGAAACTACTTACGTTCATACATAACCCAAACCGTGTTCACTTCCCGGACTCCGCCGAGAAGAGACCATCTCGGCTACACACATGATTGATGCATTTTAATTAAGTCAAGTGTCAAGTTCTCTACAACCGGACATTAACAAATTCTCATCTGCCACATAACCGCGGGCACGGCTTTCGAAAGTTTATACCCTGCAGGGGTGTCCCAACTTAGCCCATCACAAGCTCTCACGATCAACGAAGGATATTCCTTCTCCCGAAAAGACCTGATCAGTCTCGGAATCCCGGTTACAAGACATTTCGACAATGGTAAAACAAGACCAGCAAGACCACCCGAATGTACAAACAAATCCCGATACGAGCTGCACATATCTCGTTCTCAGGGCACACCGGATGAGCGAAGCGTACAGGTATAACCAGCCCTCGAGTTTCCCCAAGGTGGCCTCGCACGGTGCTCTGGTTTGGACCAGCACTCAGAGGAGCACTGGCCCGGGGGGGCTAAAATAAAGATGACCCTCGGGAGGGCGACTCCCTAGGGAAAATAAATATAGGTAGTGGGTAGGCAAATGGAAAATCCAATGTTGGGCCTTGCTGGAGGAGTTTTATTCAAAGTGAACTGTCAAGGGGGTCCCATAACCCCAACCGCGTAAGGAACGCAAAATCAAGGAACATAACACCAGTATGACGGAAACTAGAGCGGCAAGAGTGGAACAAAACACCAGGCATAAGGCCGAGCCTTCCACCCTTTACCAAGTATATAGATGCATTAATTAAATAAGAGATATTGTGATATCCCAAAATATCCATGTTCCAACATGGAACCAACTTCATCTTCACCTGCAACTAGCAATGCTATAAGAAGGGCTGAGCAAAAGCGGTAACTTAGCCAAACAACGGTTTGCTAGGAAAGGATGATTAGAGGCTTGACAAGGCAATATGGGAGGCATGATAAGCAAGTGGTAGGTAGCGCAAGCATAGCGATAGAGCGAAGAACTAGCAAGCAAAGATAGAAGTGATATCGAGGGTAATGGTCATCTTGCCTGAGATCCCGCAAGGAAGAAGAACAAGTCCATGAAGAAGACAAACGGACGTAGTCGAATGAATCCTCACAACTCCGGAACGAAACCGAAGCTAACGAGAGAAGCAAACCGAAAAGAAGCAAACAACATGGTAAACAACCATCACATCAACATGGCATGATGCACAATCAAGTATGATACATGTCCATGGTAAAGTGCACAAACAATACTACAAGTTAAGTGGAGCTCAATATGCAATGAGTTGCATATTGACGAAACACCACATTCAAGTCATTTAGTTCGTTCTCGTTTATGTACCCAACAACATTAAATGTTATTAAACATGGCAAAAGGGTGAAGCATAAATAAACTAACTATTTAGGCAAGTTTAAATGAGGCCGGAACAACAAACAACAATTCCGGAAAATCCCCATGTGCATTTAGCAATTTAAAGCAAACAACAATTTTAAAAGTTGTTAACATGATGCGGATGACATATGCAAGTTTTATGCAATTTAATGAAAATATTGACATGAGCATGTTATGAAGCATTTGATCACGATGACGAAATGGAAGGGTGCCACGGCGACGATAACGGACACGGTGCCACGGCAACGTTCCGGTTCCGACAACTCGTTGAGATATCGGTGCAAAAGAAGCAATTGTGCGGATGTGCGGAACATGCTGGAGATGGTGGGGTGATCCCGGTTACCGGGTTTCCATGGGTCGATGGCATGGTAAACGAGGAGGAACGTGCATTGACAACTCGGATATGGTGCAAACACGAGCATCTCATACAACACACATGCATTCGTTCACGGGCGTCGTCTCGGGGTTATACCTTTGAAGCGTGCATTTTCAGAACGGATCAAGTTCGTAGTGGAAGTAGACGTTCTCGTGACGGTAGTGGAAGTAGTGGTATTATCGGTCCTCGACGGTAGTGGTACACGTTTTTCAATAGATGTTCGGGTCATCGTGGAGGTACTTGCCGCATCGCCGGGCGTAGTCGTACACTTGTCGGATGCATGACAACGGTAGTGGAACTTGGCGCTTGAGGTTCGAATACGGGGTCGGACGTGTAGCCATTCATAGTCAAACTTGGCGCATCCGGGTCGAGTACTTGGCGAGTCCGCACGTAGAGGTACTTGGCAAAAAAATCCTGGAGACGATGCGTCCGCGTACGGTTCTTGGCGGCGTTCTTGCTGGTCCAAAAAGAAGCAAGACAGGAGGCCGGCGGCAGGGACTTGGCGCTGGTCGATGCGGGCGAGCGGAGGCGCGTCCTCCTCCCCTCGAACGAAGCAGAGGCGGGGCAGGGGGCTTGGACATGTACATGCGCTGGAGGTGACGAACTCCTGGCCGAGCAGATGGCTCGGGCGTGGAACTTGAGGTGACGAAGGCGAAGGGGAACGCGACGAGGCGGACGACAGCAGCTTGCTCGCCGGCACGGTTGGAGGCGGAGGTCACCGGTGCAGGCGCATGGGGAGGTGAGGAGGAGGCGAGATGGCGCGGCAGCGGCCTGGTTCTGCGGTGGCTGGCGGCGGATGCAGGCGACAAGGAGGCAGAGGGGACGGGACGAGGGCGCGGCTGCTGATGGAAGGGGGCGCGACGGCAGTGAGGAGGCCGACGGGGCCTGGTTCTCTTCTCCGGCGAGGGCGGAGCGCGGGTCTCGCACTGGAGGCGCGCGGATGCGGGAGCGAGGGGATCGGGCGCGATGCGGGTATGTGAGTGGCGGCGGTGTGGGAGGACGAGAGGGAGAGATAAAGAGGAGGGGGTCGGGGCTAGGGTTAACAGGGCACCGGCTGGGCTGCGGATGGGCCTAGGAGGTTAGATGGGCTGGTCTGGGTGGAGGTCCAAGTGGCCAGCTGCGCTGCTGGGAGGTAGAGCTGGGTTGGGCTCTCTTCTCTCTCTTTAATTTCTTTAACAGAAAAGCATTAGAGAGAAGAAAATGAAGAGGGGTTAGTAATTTGAGCACGAGGACAATTTTCCTAGACTCATAAAAATGAGCTTGAACCAAGAAAACTAGAAAGTGAGCATGGGCGAAGATTGGATTTGAACTCATTTGAATTAAATTCAAATGAATTTGAATAAGAAGTGGGCGTTTGAAAGGTCCAAAAAATGTTGAGAATTTAGGTGGTGCTTGGAAAAATGATGAAAGGATATATGGCAAAGTTAGAGACCAAGAATTGTGATAACAAAGGCATTGGGATTTATGTTTGCAAGTGTGTGATGGTTAATTCCAAATTAATGGAATATTTATAATAGCTCCCTAATAATAGTAGGAGACTTTGAATATGTTTTAAAGAGAAATCACCATGTGAATTCCCTCGACTTAAATGGATCAAAGATCCATGCAATTTATTTAGCTGAGTTTTAAAAAGGGGTGCAAGATGACATGATGCAATGCACATGATGCAAAGATGAATGCAACGAACAAAACAAATAAAACACACGACGGTCACGCATAACATGCAAGGCATCTGGAGCACCGGTCTTGGGGCGTCACAACACTCCTCCACTTATAAGAGATCTCGACCCGAGATCTAAGGATGGCACCGGAGAGAAACGGAAGAAGGAAGAGGTAAAACTAAGTTGCTTCTTGACAAAAGAGTGAAACCAAAGAACCTTGAGAGGTTGAACAACTTGAAAGAAAGAATACAACAAAGATGAACGAAGTTGAAAACACTCCGTTAGAAAAGAGGAACAAGGAACATTGCCAAAACCTTGGGGTTGCAAAGACATTAATGAAGAGCTCTAGCGACAAGAAAGGACATGTAACCACTCTAATTAAATGGATAAGCAAGGAAAGAACATGATCTTGATAAAACAAGATGATTGGTCGAAGTGAGCAACAACACAACGCCTCCGGAACAAAGAGTAGAGGCTAGATCGTTGGAAAGAAAAGAACGGAGAAGAAAAAGACAACTTCTACCACAATTGAATTTGAAAAGCATCCTGACAAGAGGGATTGAACGGAGTTGTTGGAAAACCAACAACAAAAAGAATAAGCTTGTAGTGGGCTTATGGAAACATCTCAACATTATGAGGTGACAAACGGCCACTAAAGGAAGCCATTGATTTGAGTGAGAGCACCAAGGCGATGAAAAACTTCTTTCACCAAGAGGATAGGAGAAAACTTGGATCATTGATAAGCACCATAATAGCAACATTCCTTAGGGAAGGCTTTAGGTGAAACATGACACAAGATAACTCCAACGAAGAGATTGGTGGATTTAAAATATCTCATTCTTGACAACATGTGAATCATGCAACACGAACTCAAATTGTCAAGAATGACATAACACCACCTCAAATGATAAGGTAGAACGAATTGCACTTCGGAATGCAAGATGAAGAATGCTTGAACTCCTCAAAACAAAATATGTGTTGAGCACCATGTTTATTTTAGAGTATAGCTTGGCGGATCATAACTTCAAGAGATATTTTGAAGAAAAATTGAAGAATGAAAAGAATCCTTGACGAACCACTATGTAGAGCCTCCATGAAGAACTCCGAAAATGAAAGGATGATAAAAAGAAAGAGAAGTTGAGAACACAAGGTGAAGCCTTAAAATGATTTAGATGAAGCTTCGGGATGATATAACCGAGAAAACTTGGAACTCCAGAAAGAAAGATGAACAACATATAACTGAGAAATTGATATCACGAACAAACTCCGATAGAAAAGAATTAAACACTTGAATGAAACAAGAATAAGAATTATGTTATGTGTATCCTTCACCAATTTAAATTGATGATAAGCAACGGATTTGGCATACTACTTATTCTTTTGCAAGGATTGAAGAGAGATATAGCGCCAACTTGGGAAGGTCTTCCACGAACCACCGGTAGGATTGAAACAACGAATAAATTAATATGAGAACATAGGAAGAGGAATCTTGAACAACCCGCCGTAAGAATTGAAAATGAAAGTAGCAAAGGCACAATTCACCGGGAAGAATTGGAAAAACAACGGAAGATACTTGAGGGAATTTAGATACATGAGAACGAAGAGATCATGAACTGACTAGAGGATATTTGAGCGATGCACCGGTAAGATTTGGAGAACGATAGCTGAAAGCTGGAATGAATAATTCTGAGATGATGGGCTCCGGAGAATCAAAATGAAAAGACTCCTGAATTGCTCCGGATGGGTGAAAAGAATTCTCACAATCAAAAACAATTATGAGAGGATGGCATAACGCTAGAACCATGAATCTTTGAGAGAACGGACCAAGATTTAGAGGAAACACTTCTTTGGTCTTCAAAATCTGAGAATGACGACGAGATACGGCACCATGAATTATTGAGGCACTCCGGAATGAAGAATAGAAAGGTTGAGCCAACGATGAAAATAATTTGAAAGATCTTGGAGAAAGACATATGACTGATGATAATCCATTCTTATGTCACACTTTGAAAGAATTTGAGAATAACTCCAGAAAAATTAGAAGATTCAGGTAAGATCCTGGGAAAAGACCTGTGGGTCAGGGCCCACTCAAAAGAAACACCGTTGAACGATTTAAAAGATAGATTGCACCGTTGAATTAAATGGCTTGAATCAGATAAGAACCTCAAAATAGCTTGAACGGATTAAGAATGGAAGAACGAATCTTCTGAGATATCTTCGCACTCCGGAACAAATGAATAGTGAGAGGTGAATGATTAAGAGGTGCACCGGCATGAGAAAACATTTGAAACGAGGAAAATGATATGATAAACACCGAAAGATTGCATTGAAACCTCCGGGGAAGATAAGAGAACAAAGAATGATAAACTTGAAGCTTCCTTTAGCATCTTCATGAGAATCACCGGATAAGAACATTGAAGCAAAATAATGAAGAGACTTCACAGCAATAAAATGGATGCTTGATTAAGATATATGAGTCCTTGAATAAAAGGGTGGGAGGGCGGGAACAACAAAGGCAACTTGGGGCAGATGGAATAAACACTGTTGAGAAAACTTAGAATTGATCTTGCGGATGGGGTGAATGATGGGATCATCTCGAAGAGAAATGCACCGGTTGGAAACAGAATTAAGATGGCAATATCGATGATCAAGAAGGATTAGTATCCACATAGGAATATGAGAACACCACTTAGAAAAGGTATGGAATCCACATTTGACTTCGAAGCAACTCGAATACCACAACTTAAAACAAAACAAAGGATTGGCTTGCAAAATAAGCCGGAAATGAACATATGATAGAGATTTCGTCCGAAGTTTTTGTGGTGGGGCCCGCACGGGCTCGATCGTACAGCACCATCATGTACAAGGCAGTGCACATGACATGCGAAGCGTCCCCGAGTCAGCATAGCCAAGGATTGTTTAAGACACACCGAGACCACTGTAAAACCAACTGTGGACAGGCGGACCACTAGACGTCAAACCCCAAACTCATATCATGCATATGTCGGAAAGATATCCTAGGAGATACTTGAATACCCACCTATAAACTCCCGAAACTTTCTGGTTATGCAATCTGGTGTTGGGAATACAGGAGAAGCAATATATCTCACCCAATTCTAACAATCCCTACATCCAGCTGTATCCATCCGTCAACACATAACCAAGAAAACTCCGGAAATCGTGTATCTCAACCTTCGAAAAGCATCCGTTATATGAGTTATGGCAATACTCCCGAACTACCGCCCCAGTACTGGGTGGTGTCAAGGTTATCTCACCAACAACTGCATAAAAGAGATTTTCGATGTCGGCAAAACTCAGGTATTCCAGAACTGCAACGATAAAATTGTGACGACAACACCTCGGAGCTCAACTCCCCGGGACAGTGCCACAACCCCTAAATGTCAGGAGGCACCAAGAACAATGTTCTCGTCACAAGAATATCGGAACGATCCCAAGATACCCGCGTGATCCTAAAAAAAATTTAGTGAAATTTGAGGAGAGGAAAGACAAAACATCTACGTCAGGAGGCCTCACCAGAGCGACGAAGGGACTGAGGAATAAAAAGAATCCTACTCTCCGATATATATAATCCTAAGACTCAAAACATTTTTGTTCTAGACTCAGCAACGTATATAATCCTACGCTTTGGCCTCACCCGAATGCGCTACTTAAAGCGGCAATGCCTAGCTAATCTCCACACCATAGCGCATCGTCCTGCAACCTGGCACCACATCCGCCATGACCGCGAGCGCGTACGCTCTGTGGTAGAGCTTTGTCTTCGGGGATGAAGCTCGAGGTCGCCGCCCTCGCTCATGACGCAATAGCGGCATAGCCGGATGCGGACGCGACCGCACAAGCGGTGGCCACGATGGCGGCTGATGACGAGAGCACCGTCAACCATGCGTCCTACTTGCCGCCTTCCAACGTCCAGCACCGCCGAGGTCGGGGACTCCTCCGAGGATGAGTAGGGCATGGGAGGCGGCAGGGCATGGTGTGCTAACTGGCCGGTCCGTCTCCCGTGTTCTACTCTTCCTCGCCGGAGACCGCACCTTCACTTCACGGGTCTTGAACCCCGCCCCCGTACATGGAGATTGCAGATGGAGGACGTTGGTCGCCGCCGTAGAATAGGTTTAGGGTCGGGTTTCTTTTATTTTTCTCTCCTATAAAAGTTCGAAATGTAATGAAAATTTGTCGTGTCTGCATTAATCTCAGCCGGTGTATATAAACTTTCACAATAATATAGTATATTGTAGGAGTACTAGCAAGATGCCCGTGCGTTGCACGGAACATCAAGATCTTGTGGGAGAAAAGGATGAACGAGGGAAGGCCTTATCTGCAAATGTGGAGAGGAGTGCGGGTACATTGTCATAGTTTCCTTCCTATCCATTAGATATAGATCGGATGGCCTATACCGCAGGATGGCAGGCACACCATCATCACCAACTCTGCTTTTTATTGAACCGAGACAAAGCTAACATGCGAAGTAAATAAACACATAGGGTATACATACACAATTTATCTTAGGCACTCCAATAGTACGTCCACTACACATTCACGCATTTCACATCTTTCTACATCTACGGGAACCTACGAAAGGGTTAACGTAAATTGCCTCTGTCTCTCCTCCCTGATTTTCATGGTGGTGGGCCCCTCCCTCCCCCCAATCTACAATCAACAGCTCACACGTTTCACATTACATTAATTACGTAACTGGGATTACTTAGGTGTAGCATTACTCGTCCAAAAAAACCAACTAAGCCAACCTCCCAGCATATCGCGCGGGAAAAGACCCGGCCGCGCCATTTTAGTCGGGATTACCAGATTACTAGTAGTACGCAAAGCACCAAGTTTTTTTTTTGAGGGGGCGAAGCACCTAGTTTAAAAGGAAAAAAGGCGGTACACTCACAGCACCCTTGTCGTGGTTGCATTGCACCCCACACACGTTCGGTCCTGCACACGGCTCACGCAAACGGAATGCGCTTCGGCTTGCCTCTTCACTGACACGTGGGACTGCACTTGGAGAAACCGACCATGCGCCAAACTCCCCCCGCCCACCGCGCGAAAATCCCCCCCCCCCAAATTCCCCCCAAATCCCAAATTCAACCGCCCTTCAGCCAACTAGCCAATAATATTCCCCAAACCCCCTCCCCCCTGCCCCCCTCCACTCCATTCGCTCCGCCAAAGCCGCCCTCCCCGCCGCACCGATACGTCGGTGCCGCGGTTCGTCGAGGGGACGCACGGCGATCCTCTCGCTCCCACAGTACGCTCTCGTAGACTGCCTTCGTCGAGCCGTGCCGCCACCGCTGGCGACGTTCTTGTGGAGGCACACGGCGGTCAGCGCCGCCACCGCTGGCGATGTTCGTGTGGAGACGCACGGCGGTCAGCTTCTCCCATGGTACGCGCATTCTAGACTGAGGCCCCGTGCATTTCGGTGTAGCGATGAAAGTTAGCTGATAGACGTTGTTAATCTCACTGTTTGCAGAAGTAGTTTACAGTAAATATGCTCTGCTTAAGAAGCTTCCTTGCTCTGTTCTGCACTCAATCTGCTTAGCTGAGATGGCATGCCAAGCCCGATTAGTTGCTAAAATATCCTGCCATATATTTATTGTGACGTAGATTGCCATAGTCTAGTAGCCAATATGTTAGGTGAAATAGCTCTACACCGTTTTATACTCGATCTTTGTTGTTGCGATGGCCTTCGATAGTTCGATGGTTGTGTGCTCGGCCTCATTGACTGCTGAAACAGCCTACCATAATTTAGCACTCAAATATGTTTGCTGAATTAGCTTTAAATATATTTCGTTACTTAGATATGCTTGTCCAAATATCTTGCCATAGCTTTAGACATCGACCTAGGTATTTTTTTCTGGACTTCATAAAAAAGCATATATATGTTTCCTGTAATATCTAGTAGAAGAACTAATTTGTATGTCTAACAGATGGACAGGACTTGGATAACTTCTGCTCGAAGATTCTCCATTGCATATGTTGAGGGGGTTGAAACTTCATGAACTTTATGATAGCTGAGTACGGTAGTCCGAAATCAGATGTGCTCTGCCCGTGTAGCAGTTGTATGAATTCAATTACAAGACCTCAGTCAACTGTGCAAAATCATCTACACTTGTATAGGATGTCGCTCACATATACTAGGTGGGTTCATCATGGTGAAGTTGTGAACGTTAATGTTACTGACTACGTGGAAGCAGCAGATCACCATCTTGATCTGCCTGATGCTCAGGCGGAAGAGGAGGAGGTGGTGGCGGCGGCGGAGCCAGTGAGTTTGACCAACATTGAAACAATGCTACGAAATGCTCGTGCATTTCGTGAACTTTCACCTGCAGAAGAGAAATGGTGGGCCCGCATGTTGGAACAATTCAACGTGTCTTTCACCCCAGGAAATAAGCTGTCAGTATTCTCGGCTATGGTCACCTTTCTTCAGGTGAAGACATCTGAGCAGATGACCAACAAATCATTCGATGCGATGTTGGCTGCTTTCTGCAAAGCTTTCCCAGATGAGTTTGAGCTGCCACACACCTACAGTAAAATGAAGAATTTCCTTCGTGCAGTTGGAATTGGATATGATATGATCCATGTTTGTAAGAATAATTGTGTTCTGTTCTGGAAGGATTATGCCAACTTAAGTGAATGCCCGAAATGCAAATCATCAAGATGGAAAGATGGCGATGCTGTGAAGGGGATTCCTCATAATGTTCTGAGACATTTTCCAATTACACCAAGATTGCAGAGGTTGTTTCATGATGCTGAACCAAGAGAGGATGTATTGTGGCATTCTAGGAACCAGGAGTACAGAGATCAGAATGTAATGAGCCATCCATCTCATGGTAGTGAGTGGAAAAGCTTCAATCAGAAACACAAAAAGTTTGCTGCTAACCCGAGAAATATTAGACTTGGCTTAGCTTCAGATGGATTTAACCCATTTGGCCACCAGAGCGCCACATATAGCATGTGGCCAGTGCTTGTTATCCCTTACAACATGCCTCCAAATGTCTGCACCAAAGAATCAAACTACATGATGGCCTTGCTCATCCCAGGTCCAAAAAGTCCTGGAAAGGATTTTGATTTATTCATGGAGCCTCTTGTGGAGGAACTTCAATAGCTATGTAGGGGTGTTCTCACTCGAGACCTATATAGCAACCCAGCAACTGATTTCTTTCTGCGTGTTGTTATAATTTGGTGCATCCATGATTATCCGGCTTTGGGCACTATGTCAGGGCGAACGACACATGGTTATAATGCATGTGTTCGCTATGACAGGAATCCGCTGTCATACGCAATACTTAGCAAGATCTGTTACATTGGACAATGTCTTTTCCTTGCCAAGGACAAGCCGCTCCTACAAAATACCGAAGACATGTGTTGAATGCAAAGCATGAAAACCGTGCTGCGCCAAAGAGGCTCACCGCCGATGAGTTGCAAGTGGAATTAGAGAAGGTCAGGCATATTACACCAGGAAACCATCCTGGTAATGGTAGCGGGAAAATGAAGCGTGGCAGGGTAGAAGAGAGATTATTGTTTACCCGCAGGTCCACTTTGTGGGACTTGCAGTATTGGAAAGATTTGGATCTGCGGCATAATCTTGATGTTATGCACATTGAGAAAAATATATATGTGACAGCATTATTGGCACACTTCTTAATATTGAAGGCAAGACGAAAGATACCTTAAAATCTAGGATTGATTTGACACACCCGAGTATCAGAAAGGATTTGCAGGTGGAAGATGAAGGTAAACCATGGGATATGGCACCAGCTGTGTACGTCTTGGACAAGGTAAAAAGAAAAGAATTCTGCGAGGTCCTGTCACGTGTGAGATTCCCACGTGGATTTGCTTCCAACCCTGAAAGGAGAGTCAGTGCAGATGGAAACAAGGTACAAGGGTTGAAAACTCATGACTGCCACGTCCTACTTCAAAGGATTTTACCTGTTATCCTTAGAGGATTGGGCCGCCCTGACTTATACAGAGCAGTTGCAGAGTTGGGACAATTCTTCAGGGAACTCTGCAGTAGAAATATCAGGGTAGATGCTTTGGAGCGTCTTAGAGACAAGATACCAACTATCCTATGCAACCTTGAGAAGATATATCCTCCAGCCTTCTTTGATGTGATGGTGCTTTTGGCTGTTCATCTACCTAATGAGGCACTACTTAGAGGTCCAGTACAGTATGGCTGGATGTACCCTATTGAAAGGAGGCTAGACACTTTCAAGGGCTATGTTAGGAATAGAGCTAGACCCGAGGGTTCCATTGCAGAGGCCTACATTGCTACAGAAGCGTTGACATTCTGCTCAAAATACATTGAAACAGCTGATCAGCTTAGCAAAGAGGTGGGTGAAGACAATCACAGGCTGAATGTTTTTGACTATTCTGTTCGAGTTATAGGGAAGAGTCGACAAGAGGACAAACCTAAAGATTTGGACAAAATGGTTTGGTATGTGTTGAATAACTGTCTTGAGATACTACCTTATATCAAGTAAGTGCTAAGTACTGCAGCTTATACATCATAATCTACTAAACTTGCAGCACATTCTTCTATATTTAGATGTTTGACGCGATCACTATGTTGTGCAGCATCTACAAAAAGGAGTTACTGCCATAAAATCCAAGAAACACTGACAAACTGGTTATGGCGGGATTTGCAAAATGGTTCAAGAGCCATGTAAGCTTTTGAATTGCACTGTCAGTTTTTTTAGTATATTGAGTACATAAGATGATCAGCTTGTCTATTTTCTAACCATAGGTTAAGAAGATGCGGGAGGATGGGCAGGCAGTTGATGATGCCCTTTACGCACTAGCAATGGGTCCTGATACTCGGGTAATGAAGGAAATATGCCCTAGAGGCAATCATAAAGTTATTATTTATTTCCTTATATCATGATAAATGTTTATTATTCATGCTAGAATTGTATTAACCGGAAACATAATACTTGTGTGAATACATAGACAAACAGAGTGTCACTAGTATGCCTCTACTTGACTAGCTCGTTGATCAAAGATGGTTATGTTTCCTAGCCATAGACATGAGTTGTCATTTGATTAACGGGATCACATCATTAGGAGAATGATGTGATTGACTTGACCCATTCCGTTAGCTTAGCACTCGATCGTTTATTATGTTGCTATTCCTTTCTTCATGACTTATACATGTTCCTATGACTATGAGATTATGCAACTCCCGTTTACCGGAGGAACACTTTGTGTGCTACCAAACGTCACAACATAACTGGGTGATTATAAAGGTGCTCTACAGGTGTCTCTGAAGGTACTTGTTGGGTTGGCGTATTTCGAGATTAGGATTTGTCACTCCGATTGTCGGAGAGGTATCACTGGGCCCTCTCGGTAATGCACATCACTATAAGCCTTGCAAGCACTGTAACTAATGACTTAGTTGCGGGATGATGTATTACGGAACGAGTAAAGAGACTTGTCGGTAACGAGATTGAACTAGGTATTGAGATACCGACGATCGAATCTCGGGCAAGTAACATACCGATGACAAAGGGAACAACGTATGTTGTTATGCGGTCTGACCGATAAAGATCTTCGTAGAATATGTGGGAGCCAATATGAGCATCCAGGTTCCGCTATTGGTTATTAACCGGAGACGTGTCTCGGTCATGTCTACATAGTTCTCGAACCCATAGGGTCCGCACGCTTAAAGTTTGATGACGGTTATATTATGAGTTTATGTGTTTTGATGTACCAAAGGTAGTTCGGAGTCCCGGATGAGATCGGGGACATGACGAGGAGTCTCGAAATGGCTGAGACGTAAAGATCGATATATTGGACGACTATATTCGGACTTCGGAAAGGTTCCGAGTGATTCGGGTATTTATCGGAGTACGACAGAGTTACGGGAATTCGCCGGGGAGAAGTATTGGGCCTTATTGGGCCATACGGGAATAGAGGAGAGAGGCCAAAAGCAAGGAGGCGCGCACCCCCCCCCCTCTAGTCCGAATTGGACAAGGGGTGCAGCCCCCTTTTCCTTCTCCCTCTCCCCCTCTTTCCTTCTCTCCTACTCCAACAAGGAAAGGAGGAGTCCTACTCCCGGTGGGAGTAGGACTCCCCCCTTGGCGCGCCCTCCTCCTTGGTCGGACGCCTCCCCCCTTGCTCCTTTATATACGGGGGCAGGGGGGCACCCCAGAGACACAACAATTGATCGTTTGATCTTTTACCGTGTGCGGTGCCCCCCTCCACCATAGTCCACCTCGATAATACTGTAGCGGTGCTTAGGCGAAGCCCTGCGTCGGTAGAACATCATCATCGTCACCACGCCGTCGTGCTGACGAAACTCTCCCTCAACACTCGGCTGGATCGGAGTTCGAGGGACGTCGTCGGGCTGAACGTGTGCTGAACTCGGAGGTGCCGTGCGTTCGGTACTTGATCGGTCGGATCGTGAAGACGTACGACTACATCAACCGCGTTGTGCTAACGCTTCCGCTTTCGGTCTACGAGGGTACGTGGACACACTCTCCCCTCTCGTTTCTATGCATCACCATGATCTTGCGTGTGCGTAGGAATTTTTTTGAAATTACTACGTTCCCCAACGGTGGCATCCGAGCCTGGTTTTATGCGTTGATGTTATATGCACGAGTAGAACACAAGTGAGTTGTGGGCGATATAAGTCATACTGCTTACCAGCATGTCATACTTTGGTTCGGCGGTATTGTTGGATGAAACGGCCCGGACCGACATTACGCGTACGCTTACGCGAGACTGGTTCTACCGACGTGCTTTGCACGCAGGTGGCTGGCGGGTGTCAGTTTCTCCAACTTTAGTTGAACCGAGTGTGGCTACGCCCGGTCCTTGCGAAGGTTAAAACAGCACCAACTTGACAAACTATCATTGTGGTTTTGATGCATAGGTAAGAACGGTTCTTGCTAAGCCCGTAGCAGGCACGTAAAATTTGCAACAACAAAGTAGAGGACGTCTAACTTGTTTTTGCAGGGCATGTTCTGATGTGATATGGTCAGGACATGATGCTAAATTTTATTGTATGAGATGATCATGTTTTGTAACCAAGTTATCGGCAACTGGCAGGAGCCATATGGTTGTCGCTTTATTGTATGCAATGCAATCGCCCTGTAATGCTTTACTTTATCACTAAGTGGTAGCGATAGTCGTAGAAGCATAAGATTGGTGAGACGACAACGATGCTACGATGAAGATCAAGGTGTCGCGCCGGTGACGATGGTGATCATGACGGTGCTTCGGAGATGGAGATCACAAGCACAAGATGATGATGGCCATATCATATCACTTATATTGATTGCATGTGATGTTTATCTTTTATGCATCTTATCTTGCTTTGATTGACGGTAGCATTATAAGATCATCCCTCACTAAGTTATCAAAGTATAAGTGTTCTCCCTGAGTATGCACCGTTGCGAAAGTTCTTCGTGCTGAGACACCACGTGATGATCGGGTGTGATAGGCTCTACGTTCAAATACAACGGGTGCAAAACAGTTGCACACGCGGAATACTCAGGTTAAACTTGACGAGCCTAGCATATAACAGATACGGCCTCGAAACACGGAGACCGAAAGGTCGAGCGTGAATCATATAGTAGATATGATCAACATAGTGATGTTCACCTTTGAAACTACTCCATCTCACGTGATGATCGGACATGGTTTAGTTGATATGGATCACGTGATCACTTAGAAGATTAGAGGGATGTCTATCTAAGTGGGAGTTCTTAAGTAATATGATTAATTGAACTTAAATTTATCATGAACTTAGTCATGATAGTATTTTTGCAAATTATGTTGTAGATCAATAGCTCGCATTGTTGCTTCCCTGTGTTTATTTTTGATATGTTCCTAGAGAAAAATTATGTTGAAAGATGTTAGTAGCAAAGATGCGGATTGGATCCGTGATCTGAGGATTATCCTCATTGCTGCACAGAAGAATTATGTCCTTGATGCACCGCTAGGTGACAGACCTATTGCAGGAGCAGATGCAGACGTTATGAACGTTTGGCTAGCTCAATATGATGACTACTTGATAGTTTAGTGCACCATGCTTAACGGCTTAGAATCGGGACTTCAAAGACGTTTTGAACGTCATGGACCATATGAGATGTTCCAGGAGTTGAAGTTAATATTTCAAGCAAATACCCGAGTTGAGAGATATGAAGTCTCCAACAAGTTCTATAGCTAAAATATAGAGGAGAATAGCTCAAGCAGTGAGCATGTGCTCAGATTGTCTGGGTACTACAATCGCTTGAATCAAGTGGGAGTTAATCTTCCAGATAAAATAGTGATTGACAGAATTCTCTAGTCACCATCACCAAGTTAGTAGAACTTCGTGATGAACTATAGTATGCAAGGGATGACGAAAGTAATTCCCGAGCTCTTCGCGATGCTGAAATCGACGAAGGTAGAAATCAAGAAAGAGCATCATGTGTTGATGGTTAACAAGACCACTAGTTTCAAGAAAAGGACAAAGGGATAGAAGGGGAACTTCAAGAAGAACGGCAAGCAAGTTGCTGCTCAAGTGAAGAAGCCCAAGTCTGGACCTAATCCTGAGACTAAGTGCTTCTACTGCAATGGGACTGGTCACTGGAAGCGGAACTGCCCCAAGTATTTGGTGGACAAGAAGGATGGCAAAGTGAACAAAGGTATATTTGATATACAGATTATTGACGTGTATTTTACTAGTGTTCATAGCAACCCCTCGGTATTTGATACTGGTTCAGTTGCTAAAGAGTAGTAACTCGAAACGGGAGTTGCATAATGAACAAAAACTAGTTAAGGATGAAGTGACGATGTGTATTGGAAGTGGTTCCAAGATCGATATGATCATCATCGCACACTCCCTATACTTTCGGGATTAGTGTTTAACCTAAATAAGTGTTATTTGGTGTTTGCATTGAGCATGAATATGATTTGATCATGTTTATTGCAATACGGTTATTCATTTAAGTTAGAGAATAATTGTTGTTCTGTTTACATGAATAAAACCTTATATGGTTACACACCCAATGAAAATGGTTCGTTGGATCTCGATCATAGTGATACACATATTCATAATATTGAAGCCAAAAGATGCAAAGTTAATAATGATAGTGCAACTTATTTGTGGCACTGCCATTTAGGTCATATTGGTGTAAAGCGCACGAAGAAACTCCATGCTGTTGGGCCTTTGGAATCACTTGATTATGAATCACTTGATGCTTGCGAACCATGACTTATGGGCAAGATGACTAAGACTCCGTTCTCCGGAACAATGGAGCGAGCAACTGACTTATTCAGAAATAATACATACTAATGTATGCGATCCGATGAGTGTTGAGGCTCGCGGTGGGTATCGTTATTTTCTGACCTTCACAGATGATTTGAGCAGATATGGGTATATCTACTTGATGAAACATAAGTCTGAAACATTTGAAAAGTTCAAAGAATTTCAGAGTGAAGTGGAAAATCATCGTGACAAGAAAATAAGGTTTCTACGATCTGATCGCGGAGACAAATATTTGAGTTACGAGTTTGGTCTTCAATTAAAACAATGTGGAACAATTTCAAAAATTTGTGCCACCTGGAACACCACAGCTTAATGGTGTGTCCGAACGTCATAACCGTACTTTATTGGATATAGTGCAATCTATGATGTTTCTTACCGATTTACCACTACAGTTTTGGGGTTATGCATTAGAGACAGCTGCATTCATGTAAAAAAAGGGGCACCATCTAAATCCGTTTGAGACGACACCGTATGAACTTTGGTTTGGCAAGAAACCAAAGTTTTCGTTTCTTAAAGTTTGGGGTTGCGATGCTTATGTGAAAAGTTTCATCCTGATAAGCTCAAACCCAAATCGGAAAAGTGCGTCTTCATAGGATGCCCAAAAGTTACTGTTGGGTACACCTTCTATCACAGATCCGAAGGCAAGATATTCGTTGCTAAGAATGCATCCTTTCTAGAGAAGGAGTTTCTCTCGAAAGAAGTGAGTGGGAGGAAAGTAGAACTTGATGCGGTAACTGTACCTGCTCCCTTATTGGAAAGTAGTTCATCACAGAAACCGGTTCCTGTGACACCTACACCAATTAGTGAGGAAGTTAATGATGATGATCATGAAACTTCAGATCAAGTTGTTACTGAACCTCGTAGGTCAACCAGAGTAAGATCCACACCAGAGTGGTACGGTAATCCAGTTCTGGAGGTTATGTTACTAGACCATGACGAACCTACGAACTATGAGGAAGCGATGATGAGCCCAGATTCCGCGAAATGGCTTGAGGCCATGAAATCTGAGATGGGATCCATGTATGAGAACAAAGTGTGGACTTTGGTTGACTTGCCCGATGATCGGCAAGCCATAGAAAATAAATGGATCTTCAAGAGGAAGACGGACGCTGATAGTAGTGTTACTATCTACAAAGCTCGAATTGTCGCAAAAATGTTTTCGACAAGTTCAAAATGTTGAATACAATGATATTTTCTCACTTGTATCGATGCTTAAGTCTGTCCGAATCATGTTAGCAATTGCCGCATTTTATGAAATCTGGCAAATGGATAACAAAACTGCATTCCTTAATGGATTTCTTAAAGAAGAGTTGTATATGATGCAACCAGAAGGTTTTGTCAATCCTAAAGGTGCTAACAAAATGTGCAAGCTCCAGCGATCCATCTATGGACTGGTGCAAGAATCTCGGAGTTGGAATATACGCTTTGATGAGTTGATCAAAGCATATAGTTTTATACAGACTTGTGATGAAGCCTGTATTTACAAGAAAGTGAGTGGGAGCACTACAGCATTTTTGATAAGTATATGTGAATGACATATTGTTGATCGGAAATAATGTAGAATTATTCTGCAAAGCATAAATGAGTGTTTGAAAGGAGTTTTTCAAAGAAAGACCTCGGTGAAGCTGCTTACATATTGAGCATCAAGATCTATAGAGATAGATCAAGACGCTTGATAAGTTTTTTCAATGAGTACATACCTTGACAAGATTTTGAAGTGGTTCAAAATGCAACAATCAAAGAAAGAGTTCTTGCCTGTGTTACAAGGAGTGAAATTTGAGTAAGACTCAAAGCCCGACCACGGCAGAAAATAGAGAGAGAATGAAAGTCATTCCCTATGCCTCAGCCATAGGTTCTATAAAGTATGCCATGCTGTGTACCAGATCTATTGTATACCCTACACTGATTTTGGCAAGAGAGTACAATATCTAGGAGTAGATCACTGGACAGCGGTCAAAATTATCCTTAGTGGAATAAGGATATGTTTCTCGATTATGGAAGTGACAAAAGGTTCGTTGTAAAGGGTTACGTTGATGCAAGTTTTGACACTAATCTAGATGACTCTAAGTCTCGGTCTAGATACATATTGAAAGTGGGAGCAATTAGCTAGAGTGGCTCCGTGCAGAGCATTGTAGACATAGAAATTTGCAAAATACTTACGGATCTGAATGTGACAGACCCGTTGACTAAAATTATCTCACAAGCAAAACATGATCACACCTTAGTACTCTTTGGGTGTTAATCACATAGCGATGTGAACTAGATTATTGAATCTAGTAAACCCTTTGGGTGTTGGTCACATGACGATGTGAACTATGGGTGTTAATCACATGGTGATGTGAACTATTGGTGTTAAATCACATGGCGATGTGAACTAGATTATTGACTCTAGTGCAAGTGGGAGACTGAAGGAAATGTGCCCTAGAGGCAATAATAAAGTTATTATTTATTTCCTTATATCATGATAAATGTTTATTATTCATGCTAGAATTGTATTAACCGGAAACATAATACTTGTGTGAATAGATAGACAAACAGAGTGTCACTAGTATGCCTCTACTTGACTAGCTCGTTGATCAAAGATGGTTATGTTTCCTAGCCATAGACATGAGTTGTCATTTGATTAACGGGATCACATCATTAGGAAAATGATGTGATTGACTTGACCCATTCCGTTAGCTTAGCACTCGATCGTTGTGGGGGGCTTCCCCTACCGCTTTCCTTTCAAAAAAAAGACAAAGGGAACAACGTATGTTGTTATGCGGTCTGACCGATAAAGATCTTCGTAGAATATGTGGGAGCAATATGAGCATCCAGGTTCCGCTATTGGTTATTGACCGGAGACGTGTCTCGGTCATGTCTACATAGTTCTCGAACCCGTAGGGTCCGCACGCTTAAAGTTCGATGACGGTTATATTATGAGTTTATGTGTTTTGATGTACCGAAGGTAGTTCGGAGTCCCGGATGAGATCGGGGACATGACGAGGAGTCTCGAAATGGCTGAGACGTAAAGATCGATATATTGGACGACTATATTCGGACTTCGGAAAGGTTCCGAGTGATTCGGCTATTTATCGGAGTACCGGAGAGTTACGGGAATTCGCCAGGGAGAAGTATTGCGCCTTATTGGGCCATACGGGAATAGAGGCGAGAGGCCAAAAGGAAGGAGGCGCGCACCCCCCCTCTGGTCCGAATTGGACAAGGGGTGCAGCCCCCTTTTCCTTCTCCCTCTCCCCCTCTTTCCTTCTCTCCTACTCCAACAAGGAAAGGAGGAGTCCTACTCCTGGTGGGAGTAGGACTCCCCCCTTGGCGCGCCCTCCTCCTTGGCCGGCCGCCTCCCCCCTTGCTCCTTTATATACGGGGGCAGGGGGGCACCCCAGAGACACAACAATTGATCGTTTGATCTTTTAGCCGTGTGCGGTGCCCCCCTCCACCATAGTCCACCTCGATAATACTGTAGCGGTGCTTAGGCGAAGCCCTGCGTCGGTAGAACATCATCATCGTCACCACGCCGTCGTGCTGACGAAACTCTCCCTCAACACTCGGCTGGATCGGAGT
This sequence comes from Aegilops tauschii subsp. strangulata, assembly GCF_002575655.3. Taxonomy (NCBI): domain Eukaryota; kingdom Viridiplantae; phylum Streptophyta; class Magnoliopsida; order Poales; family Poaceae; genus Aegilops; species Aegilops tauschii. The sequence continues at coordinate 511,743,273 of NC_053041.3, forward strand.
TCGAGGGACGTCATCGGGCTGAACGTGTGCTGAACTCGGAGGTGTCGTGCATTCGGTACTTGATCGGTCGGATCGTGAAGACGTACGACTACAGCAATCGCGTTGTGCTAACGCTTCCGCTTTCGGTCTACGAGGGTACGTGGACACACTCTCCCCTCTCATTGCTATGCATCACCATGATCTTGCATGTGCGTAGGATTTTTTTTGAAATTACTATGTTCCCCAACAGGTAAGACATTATGAATCTTGCGTTGTTGGAGATGTGCGCTACAACATCCTTGCACGCGACGAAGGCAAGAAGACACAAAACAGTGCCATCATGAGCACGGATACGTACGACAGAGAGACAACTGAAATGTATGCTAACATAACAGACATTGTTCAGTTGCAGTATATCTCCAGTTTCGAGGATCGTCGGTGTGTGGTTCTGTTGTGCTGTCGTTGGTATAACCTGTTTTCCAGGATCGCAAAACTAAGAGCTGATGATTATTTCAAATCCATCAATGTCAAGGCGGCGTACTAGACCAACGAGCCTTTTATTTTGGCAAATCAAGCAATACAGATATTTTTCCTGGAAGACACATTTGCACGTAGCGATGACTGGAGAGTATTGCAAAGGTTTGAGCAGAGAAATTCGTTTAATGAAGTTGCACAACAAGATGATGCTTACACTGCTCCTGATGTACAAGATTCCACAGATGTTCCTAATATCTTTGAGAACCATCACGTCAATGACGCTGGCGAAAAGATTGCTTATCGTGCTGTGGACATACAAGAGTTGATCAAGAAGAAGCCAACGTTCGAGGACATTGAGGATGAAGAAGAAGATGACACTCTGGGGAATTACGATTCAGACTGATACACATGGCGAAGATGTTGACGCTGCTGCTGTGGATGATGATTAGATTGCTTTTGTCGTATTTGCCTGTTAGAAGACATTTTTTATCTACTATGTGAAATTGTGTTTGCTATGACAACTGAAACCTGATGAACGTGATGTTTAGTATTTTGCTGTGAGAACATCACTTATTATGTGTGTTCATTTGTGTTTGGTGATTGTATGACAACTAAAACATGATGACATTGTTGTTTAGTTGTACTCATATTTGGCTGTGAAAATTGAATTTGATGACATAGTTTGCTATTGGACTGCAATTTGCTCGACGTCTTCGAATGGGAACAAAGCTGACCCGACAGGGCCTCTGCTAATTTATTTATTTTTTACCAAAAGGGCCTATGCTATTTATTTATTTATGAGCAAAAGGGGATACCCCCCGATTTCTGTTAATAGAAATCATTAGATGTTAATGACACTACGCTCAGCCTGCTACACGGGTTTCATTCATTACTAGTTTCAACAAAGTGCTCATGTCATAGCCACTGAATACATCACGAGTGCTACATACACTGCAAATAAAGAGACAATCATCCTACAGAGCACATCGATTTTTCCCATTATCTTCACAAGATCTTTCATCTCCTCATTGCTGTCAAGGCCGTTCAGCGGCTGTTGCTTGGCCATGATCAGAGGAACTGCATCTTTAACCTCCTGCTCTACATCTTCCTCTTCTGTTGTTCCTTCAGTTACTTGTCCAACACCCCAACCTGCTGGTATTGGGATTCCTCGGCTAACCAAATAATCAGCATAGTTGCATTAATCCCCCACATCAGCAACTTCCCAGAAATACAAATCACACGAATCTTCCCTTTTTGCACGAATCAAATTGGAAGATCATCAACTAAACTATTAAAAAATCAGCAACTGAAAGCAGCAGAACAACACTTAAACATATTATTACCCCATGATTCGGGCATTTGTAGAAGACTCGACCAGGGTTGAGGATTGTGGTTGAGACGCGACGGATGACTCTGCGTGATTTGCAGCAGTGGCACCACACCAACGGCAGCGGGTTGCAATGAGCAACCGGCTACGGTGCGCCTGCCGGCGGGGGTGTGATGAGGCCCACGAGCGATGGTACGAGTGGCGACTTGGCGCATATTTGGTTGTTGCTTGCTGAAGAGCAGGTGGACGAGCAGCCAGCGGACATGGTTGTTGCGGCCAGAGCGTCTGATGCTAGGCAGAGTAAGTAGAGAAGAGTAGAAGCGAACGTTGGATATGTCAGTTTCATTACTTGGAGAGTAGCATAGCACCTTATATAGTCATAGTCTAGGTTTGGATTCGAACCAGCTACAGGAGCACGTCTCTCTTTTTTCTAAAACTCAGCAACATCTCTTTACTGGTACACTAGCTTGTTCTGTACGCCTTCTCAAGTCTTTGATTTTATTTCTCTTTTTTTGCGAGGAAGGAACGAGGACAAAATTGAGAATTCCTGGGACTCGAACCCAAGACCTCTCAGTTGAAAACCAAGGGTGCTAGTCACTTATGTGGCGAACGTTCCCTGGGAGGAGGACGGCAGACGAACGCATTTTCCTCGCAGTTTTAGTTGCAACGCAAGATCGAACGATCGCAGTTTCAGGAATGTTATCAGGCGAACGAGCCCGGTTTTTCTTTTCTTCCTATATATAGAAAAGTATGCTACTTGGTGTCAGCTTAGTCAACAAATGATTGTGCCAACCTTGACCGTTGGATTCACATTCAACGTCTGTCGTGTTTCTTCAGTCTCTTCTTCCTCCAGCCGCCAAAGCCAAACCAGCGCCGGCGGGACTGCCTGCTCCCGCCTCCCACGGCTGGCTGTGCTGCCGCGTACGCATCATGGCCACATCGCACCCTAAAACTCTACGCATCTTCCCCGGCTCCTATTCGTTCCCATCCGAGGCCACACCATCGTCCTCCGCCTTGGTTCGCTCACCGCGGCGCCGCCCTCCGGTGTTGTCAACATGGTCAACGGCCGAGAGGAATAAGGAGATGGATGTACATGGTGAGGATGACAATAGGGACCCAGCAGCGCGCGCAGTAATTTTGTTTTTTCGGGACGGAGAAGGGTATCAACTGGGTTTTTCGGGAGTTGTGGCCCGTGTAGCACATGACCAGCCTAGTGTTTTTTTCCTTTCTAAAAATGGCTAGCCCAGCTATTTTTTTTTTTGCAGAATAATCAACATAGGCCTACTTGCTTTTATACGCCCTGCTGGCCCGGAAATCTTTCAAGACGAGGAGGGGTGCATTTTGCCTAGAAAATGGGCTATAAGTAATAAGAAATGGGCTATAAGTAATATTAAATGGGTTGTAAAATGAAAAAATACAACAAACAGGCAATTAGTTCCAAAATACTTTTTTCTTTCGGATTTTGATATTTTAAATTTCATTGTTTTTGTGCGGGTAAAATTTCATTGGATTTAAATTAAGGTATGTTTAGTTTTAAATTAATTTGAATCTGGCTAGAAATTTCGGGTTGTATGATGTTTGGGACAGATTTGGAGGCTGACTTGTGAGTCTACTAGGTTGACGTGTACGAAAGGCTTTGTCAACTTAGTCCACAAACGATTCTAGCAGCAGTGACTGTTGGATGTTAATCCAACGGCCGTGTTGCTTCTTCAATATCTGATCTTCTTGCTCCAGACGCCCAAACCAGCGCCGGTGGGACTGCCTGCTCCCGCCTCCCGTGGCCGGCTATGCTGCCGCACAGGCCGGACCGCCCCACCCTACTCCATTGTTGGCCAGGCCATTCCTCTACTCACCCACACCTCCTGTTATTTTCCGGCGACGGCAGCCGGACCAGCAAACCCTCGTACTCCCCACCGTGTGAGCAACCACTGCCGAGTCTTCCCCGGCTCTGTGTCATTCCCTTCCTAGGCCTCGCCGTCGTCCACCGCCCTGGTGCTCTCAGCGCGTTGAGGTCAACGTGGTCAACGAACGACATCCATCGGACGTGGACTGTACGTGGAGAGGCTGACAGCTGGGTCCATGGCAGCACACAAGGAAATGCCTCCTTATTACGCACAAAATAATGATTCCTCCACCTGACATCTGGGACCCATCGGAAGGGCCTCTGTATTTCGCAAAAAAACGTTCCCCCCGCTGACAGGTCGGACCCACCAGCTATATCTTCGCACGCAAGGAAGTGCCTCCTTATTACGCAAAAAAAAAATGAATACTCCCCCGCTAGCTGGGACCCAGCATAGTGGGAGGCTGACATGTGGGCCTACTAAGTTGACGGGGACGGAGGGCTTTGTCAACTTAGTCAATATGAACGATTTTAGCTCCAGTGACCGTACGATGTCCATCCAACGACCGTAGTGCTTCTTCAACCTCTGCTTTTCTTGCACCAGCCGCCCAAACCAGCGCCGGCAAGACCGCCTGCTCCTGCCTCTAGTGGTCGGCTGTGCTGCCGTTGAGGCCTCACCGCCCCCTACTACTCCCACCGCTGGCCAGGCCCTGCGGCGACGGCAGGCTCACACCGCAGCCGAACCAGTGAACCCTCATACTCGTGTCCGCGTGGGCTTCCACTGCCGTGTCTTCCCCGGCCCATGTCGTCCCCTTCCTAGGCCTCGTCGTCGTCCACCGCCCTGGTGCTCTGATACGTCTCCAACGTATCTATAATTTTTTATTGTTCCATGCTATATTATATTATGTTTTGGATGTTTAATGGGCTTTATTATACATTTTTATATTATTTTTGGGACTAACCTATTAACCGGAGGCCCAGCCCAAATTGCAGTTTTTTGCCTATTTCAGTGTTTCGCAGAAAAAGAATATCAAACGGAGTCCAAACGGAATGAAACCTTCGAGAACGTGATTTTAGGAACAAACGTGATCCAGAGGACTTGGAGTCCACGTCAAGAAAGCAACAAGGAGAACACGAGGCAGGGGGCGCGCCTACCCCCCCCCCCCCCCCCCAGGCGCGCCCTCCACCCTCGTGGGGCCCACGTTGCTCCACCGACGTACTTCTTCCTCCTATATATACCTACATACCCCCAAACCATCAGAGGCATCCATGAAAACCTAATTCCACCGCCGCAACCTTCTATACCCGTGAGATCCCATCTTGGGGCCTTTTCCGGCGTCCTGCCGGAGGGGGCATTGATCACGGAGGGCTTCTACATCAACACCATAGCCTCTCCGATGATGTGTGAGTAGTTTACCTCAGACCTTTGGGTCCATAGTTATTAGCTAGATGGCTTCTTCTCTCTCTTTGGATCTCAATACAAAGTTCTCCACGATTCTCGTGGAGATCTATTCGATGTAATCTTCTTTTGCGGTGTGTTTGTCGGGACCGATGAATTGTGGGTTTATGATCAAGTTTATCTATGAACAATATTTGAATCTTCTCTGAATTCTTTTATCTATGATTGGTTATCTTTGCAAGTCTCTTCGAATTATCAGTTTGGTTTGGCCTACTAGATTGATATTTCTTGCAATGGGAGAAGTGCTTAGCTTTGGGTTCAATCTTGCGGTGTCCTTTCCCAATGACAGCAGGGGCAGCAAGGCACGTATTGTATTGTTGCCATCGAGGATAACAAGATGGGGTTTATATCATATTGCATGAGTTTATCCCTCTACATCATGTCATCTTGCTTAAAGCATTACTCTGTTCTTATGAACTTAATACTCTAGATGCATGCTGGATAGTGGTCGATGTGTGGAGTAATAGTAGTAGATGCAGGCAGGAGTCGGTCTACTTGTCACGGACGTGATGCCTATATACATGATCATACCTAGATATTCTCATAACTATGCTCAATTCTATCAATTGCTCGACAGTAATTTGTTCACCCACCATAATACTTATGCTCTTGAGAGAAGCCACTAGTGAAACCTATGGCCCCGGGTCTATTTCCATCATATTAATCTTCCAATACTTAGCTATTTCTATTAACTTTTATTTTACTTTGCGTCTTTATTTCTCTTTATCATAAAAATACCAAAAATATTATCTTATCATATCTATCAGATCTCACTCTCGTAAGTGACCGTGAAGAGATTGACAACCCCTTTATTGCGTTGGTTGCGAGGTTCTTATTTGTTTGTGTAGGTGCGAGGGACTTAAGCGTGGTCTCCTACTGGATTGATACCTTGGTTCTCAAAAACTGAGGGAAATACTTACGCTACTTTACTGCATCACCCTTTCCTCTTCAAGGGAAAAACCAACGCAGTGCTCAAGAGGTAGCAAGAAGGATTTCTGGCACCGTTGCCGGGGAGTCTACGCAAAAGTCAAGACATACCAAGTACCCATCACAAACCCTTATCCCTCGCATTACATTATTTGTCATTTGCCTCTCGTTTTCCTCTCCCCCACTTCACCCTTGCTGTTTTATTCGCCCTCTCTTTTCCGTTCGCCTCTTTTCCGCTTGCTTTGTCGTTATGGCTAGTCCTTTATCTACTCCCTTATCTCCCGAGAATGAAGTTCTTAATTTTAAACAAAGGGAGGGAGAAAATCTAAAAGATGCTTGGTACAGAATTTGCAATGCGCAAAATAGATCTACTAGGAAGCAATCTACTTCCGTTCTTCTTCGCAATTTTTATGTAGGCATCACTCCTTGGAATAGATACATTCTTGATACCATTACCGGAGGAAATTTCTTGGGTAGACATACTTTTGATTCTTATAATGCTATGATCGATTTGTTTGGCCCACCACCTCTTTTGGTTAATGGAACTATGTTAACTTTGGAGCATGTGATGCAAAGACTTGAAATTATTGAAAATAAAGTTGCTACCGTAGAGTTAATCAAAAATTTGGATAAAAAGATCCACAACCAAATTACCCAATATGGATCTAAGGTAGGAGTCACTTTGAAATTTTTTAAAGAAAAGGAACCCATGGTTAATGAAAAAATAAATCAAGATTCTACTAGAATCGATAAACTTGAGGGTATCATTACCAACTTGGGGACCGCCTTTTCTTCCGTAAAGAACACTTCAAATCCTCCTACCAAAATTTCCAAGCTTATTTATGTTCCTAAAAATAAAGGTGAATCCTCTAACAAGGAAACCGCGGATCTCAATTCAATAAATGTTCATCCCAATCTTTTTGCTATCATTAAGGAACCAATTGCTACAAATGATTTTTTTGATTTCATGCCTAGAAGTTTGATAATTAATAGAAAGAAAGAAACTCCTAAGGGTTATAGGTGTCTTATTGAAGAATTTCCTACCAAAGATGGCAATACCTAGATCTATCCTTGCTATTATGCCTAGCTAGGGGTGTTAAACGATAGCGCTTGTTGGGAGGCAACCCAATTTTATTTTTAGTTTTTTGCTTTTTGCTTCTGTTTAGGAATAAATATTTGATCTAGCCTCTGTTTAGATTTTTTATGTTTTAATTAGTGTTTGTGCCAAGTTAAACCTATAGGATCTTCTTGGATGATAGTTATTTGATCTTGCTGAAAATTCCAGAAACTTTCTGTTCATGAAAACAATTGTTAAAAATTACCAGAACGTGATAAAATATTGATTCCAATTGCAGCAGATCAATAAACAAATTATTTAGATCGTCCTATTTTGGCTGAATTTTTTGAGTTCCAGAAGTTTGCGTTAGTTACAGATTACTACAGACTGTTCTGTTTTTGACAGATTCTGTTTTTCGTGTGTTGTTTGCTTATTTTGATGAATCTATGGCTAGTAAAATAGTTTATAAACCATAGAGAAGTTGGAATACAGTAGGTTTAACACCAATATAAATAAAGAATGAGTTCATTACAGTACCTTGAAGTGGTGTTTTGTTTTCTTTCGCTAACGGAGCTCACGAGATTTTCTGTTAAGTTTTGTGTTGTGAAGTTTTCAAGTTTCGGGTAAAGATTTGATGGAGTATGGAACAAGGAGTGGCAAGAGACTAAGCTTGGGGATGCCCATGGCACCCCAAGATAATCTAAGGACACCTAAAAGCCAAAGCTTGGGGATGCCCCGGAAGGCATCCCCTCTTTCGTCCTCATCCATCGGTAAATTTACTTGGAGCTATATTTTTATTCACCACATGATATGTGTTTTGTTTGGAGTGTCTTGTATTATTTGAGTCTTTATTTTTTATTTTGCCACAATCATCCTTGCTGTACACACCTTTTGAGAGAGAGACACTTGATTCGGAATTTGATAGAATACTCTATGTGCTTCACTTATATCTTTTGAGCTATATAGTTTTTGCTCTAGTGCTTCACTTATATCTTTTAGAGCACGGTGGTAGATTTGTTTTACAGAAACTATTGTTCTCTCATGCTTCATTTAGATTATTTTGAGAGTCCTACAAAACAGCGTGGTAATTTGCTTTAATTATGATAGGCATTCAAGATTAGTAAAAAAAATCTTATGAGTGTTGAATACTATGAGAAGTTTGATGCTTGATAATTGTTTTGAGATATGAAGATGGTAATATTAGAGTCATGCTAGTTGAGTAGTTTTGAATTTGAGAAATACTTGTGTTAAAGTTTGTGATTCTCGTAGCATGAACGTATGGTGAACCGTTATGTGATGAAGTCGGAGCATGATTTATTTATTTATTGTCTTCCTTATGAGTGGCAGTCGGGGACGAGCGATGGTCTTTTCCTACCAATCTATCCCCCTAGGAGCATGCGTGTAATACTTTGTTTCGATAACTAATAGATTTTTGCAACAAGTATATGAGTTCTTTATGACTAATGTTGAGTCCATGGATTATACGCACTCTCATCCTTCCACCATTGCTAGCCTCTCTAATACCGCGCAACTTACGCCGGTATCATACACCCACCATATACCTTCCTCAAAATAGACACCATACCTACCTATCATGGCATTTCCATAGCCATTCCGAGATATATTGCCATGCAACTTACCACCATTCCGTTTATTATGACACGCTCCATCATTGTCATATTGCTTTGCATGATCATGTAGTTGACATCGTATTTGTCGCAAAGCCACCGTTCATAATTCTTTCATACATGTCACTCTTGATTCATTGCATATCCCGGTATTCCGCTGGAGGCATTCACATAGAGTCATATTGTTGTTCTAAGTATTGAGTTGTAATTCTTGAGTTGTAAGAAAATAAAAGTGTGATGATCATCATTATTAGAGCACTGTCCCAAGTGAGGAAAGGATGATGGAGACTATGATTCCCCCATAAGTCGGGATGAGACTCCGGACTAAAAAAAAAGAAAGGCCATAAAAAAGGGAAGGCCATAAAAAATTGAGAGAAAAAGAGAGAAGGGACAATGCTGCTATCCTTTTACCACACTTGTGCTTCAAAGTAGCACCATGATCTTCATGATGGAGAGTCTCTTATGTTGTCACTTTCATATACAAGTGGGAAATTTTCATTATATAACTTGGCTTGTATATTCCAATGATGGGCTTCCTCAAAATGCCCTAGGTCTTCGTGAGCAAGTGAGTTGGATGCACACCCACTTAGTTTCTTTTGTTGAGCTTTCATATATATACTTATAGCTCTAGTGCATCCGTTGCATGGCAATCCCTACTCACTCACATTGATATCTATTGATGGGCATCTCCATAGCCCGTTGATACGCCTAATTGATGTGAGACTATCTTCTCCCTTTTTTGTCTTCTCCACAACCATCATTCTATTTCACATATAGTGCTATGTCCATGGCTCACGCTCATGTATTGCGTGAAGATTGAAAAAGTTTGAGAACATCAAAAGTATGAAACAATTGCTTGGCTTCTCATCGGGGTTGTGCATGATTTAAATATTTTGTGTGATGAAGATAGAGCATAGCCAGACTATATGATTTTGTAGGGATAACTTTCTTTGGCCATGTTATTTTGAGAAGACATAATTGCTTAGTTAGTATGCTTGAAGTATTATTATTTTTATGTCAATATTAAACTTTTGTCTTGAATCTTTCGGATCTGAACATTCATACCACAATTAAGAGAATTACATTGAAAATTATGCCAAGTAGCATTCCACATCAAAAATTCTGTTTTTATCATTTACCTACTCGAGGCGAGCAGGAATTAAGCTTGGGGATGCTTGATACGTCTCCAACGTATCTATAATTTTTTATTGTTCCATGCTATATTATATTCTGTTTTGGATGTTTAATGGGCTTTATTATACACTTTTATATTATTTTTGGGACTAACCTATTAACCGGAGGCCCTGCCCAAATTGTTGTTTTTTGCCTATTTCAGTGTTTTGCAGAAAAAGAATATCAAACGGAGTCCAAACGGAATGAAACCTTCGGGAATGTGATTTTCGGAACAAACGTGATCCAGAGGACTTGGAGTCCACGTCAAGAAAGCAACGAGGAGAGCACGAGGCAGGGGGCGCGCCTACCCCCCCCCCCCCCCAGGCGCGCCCTCCACCCTCGTGGGGCCCACGTTGCTCCACCGACGTACTTCTTCCTCCTATATACCTACGTACCCCCAACCCATCAGAGGCATCCACGAAAACCTAATTCCACTGCCGCAACCTTCTGTACCCGTGAGATCCCATCTTGGGGCCTTTTCTGGTGTCCTGCCGGAGGGGGCATTGATCACGGAGGGCTTCTACATCAACACCATAGCCTCTCCGATGATGTGTGAGTAGTTTACCTCAGACCTTCGGGTCCATAGTTATTAGCTAGATGGCTTCTTCTCTCTCTTTGGATCTCAATACAAAGTTCTCCACGATTCTCGTGGAGATCTATTCGATGTAATCTTATTTTGCGGTGTGTTTGTCGGGACCGATGAATTGTGGGTTTATGATCAAGTTTATCTATGAACAATATTTGAATCTTCTCTGAATTCTTTTATGTATGATTTGTTATCTTTGCAAGTCTCTTCTAATTATCAGTTTGGTTTGGCCTACTAGATTGATCTTTCTTGCAATAGGGGAAGTGCTTAGTTTTGGGTTCAATCTTGCGGTGTCCTTTCCCAATGACAGCAGGGGCAGCAAGGCACGTATTGTATTGTTGCCATCGAGGATAACAAGATGGGGTTTATGTCATATTGCATGAGTTTATCCCTCTACATCATGTCATCTTGCTTAAAGCGTTACTCTGTTCTTATGAACTTAATACTCTAGATGCATGCTGGATAGCGGTCGATGTGTGGAGTAATAGTAGTAGATGCAGGCAGGAGTCGGTCTACTTGTCACGGACGTGATGCCTATATACATGATCATACCTAGATATTCTCATAACTATGCTCAATTCTATCAATTGCTCAACAGTAATTTGTTCACCCACCGTAATACTTATGCTCTTGAGAGAAGCCACTAGTAAAACCTATGGCCCCGGGGTCTATTTCCATCATATTAATCTTCCAACACTTAGCTATTTCTATTGCCTTTTATTTTACTTTGCATCTTTATTTCTCTTTATCATAAAAATACCAAAAATATTATCTTATCATATCTATCAGATCTCACTCTCGTAAGTGACCGTGAAGGGATTGACAACCCCTTTATTGTGTTGGTTGCGAGGTTCTTATTTGTTTGTGTAGGTGTGAGGGACTTAAGCATGGTCTCCTACTGGATTGATACCTTGGTTCTCAAAAACTGAGGGAAACACTTACGCTACTTTACTGCATCACCCTTTCCTCTTCAAGGGAAAAACCAACGCAGTGCTCAAGAGGTAGCATGCTCTCGGCACGGCGTGGTCAACGTGGTCAAGGAACAACTTCCATCGGAAGAGTTCTGTACATGGAGAGGCTGACAGCTGGGTCCACGGCCGCAGCAAGGAAGTGCCTCCTTATTACGCGGAAAATAATGATTCCTCCACCTGACAGCAGGGATCCACCGGACGGGCCACCGTATTTCGCAAAAAAAAAGTTTCCCCCTGACCGCTGGGACCCACCAGCTACATCTTCGCATGCAAGGAAGTGCCTGACAGTCGGGACCCACCTGGTCGAAGCGTACGTAGCGTTGTCACTCTGGACGCGAACGTGTACATACATACTGGTCGATGTAGAGGCGCGCACGTTTCGTAGTAGAGGCACGCACGTCTCATAGTAGAGGCGTGCACGTAGCATGTACACGTACGTACAGCCAGGGTGCAAGAAAGTAAATATGGCCATGTACGTACATACGGGCGGGGTCTCGAACGCCTACTCGCGCATACGTATGGCCAGGGCTCGTGTACATGGCTGGGTCGGAACGGAGAAGCTGCGACGTCGTCGTGATCATGGGGAGGCAACCGGCTGGGTCGGAACGACATGCGTCGTCATGTTCATCGGGAGCCAACCGGCTTGGACGGAACAGCCGATGGAAACGAGGCCTGGCGTACCACAAAACGGAGGAACCGGCCTTGTGTTCGACCGGCCACGGTCGAAACGGGATCATGTTCATCGGGAGGGGTCTGGCGTACCGCAAAACGGAGGAAACGGACCTCCTACGGTGGAAACGGGGTCCTGTTAATCGGGAGGGGTGTGGCGTACCGCAAAACGGAGGAAACGAACTTGTGTTGGAGCGCTACGGTCGAAACGGGGGTCCTGTTCATCGGGAGGGGTGTGGCGTACCGCAAAACGGGACTCCACGAGATACTGTTCATCTCCACCGTTGTCTGCCTCCACGGGCTACTGTTCATCCACCGTCAACCTCCTCCAGCCTCCACCTGCGACTGTTCATCCACGGGCTCCTGTTCATCCAGCCTCCACCGCGCGCTCCTCAACCGGCTACTGTTCAACCAGCCCTCTCCACGGGGTCCTGTTCAACCACCCCTCCACGGGCCACTGTTCATCCAGCCCTCCACCGGCTACTGTTCAACCAGCCCTCCACCGGCTACTGTTCAACCAGCCCTCCACGGGGTCCTGTTCATCCACCCCTCCACCGGCTCGATCGATCGGGGTCCTGTTCATCCAGCGGCAACGGCCTCTACTACCACGGGGTCCTGTTCATCCAACCCCCCACTAGGAACTGTTCATCCAAACCCCCCAACAACGCTCACTGTTCATCCAGAGGTAGCATCGATCGGCTTCAGTTAGCAGCAGTAGCGAAGGAATCCCTCGGGTTCAGTTAACAGTAAGGGATTGATCGATCGCTCGGGTTTAGTAACGCGTAGCCTGCAGTGCAATCGCTCGGGTTCAGTTAGAGCCCAACGCCTCGCTCAGGTTCAGTTAGAGCGCAACGCCTCGCACACATGCGCGTATTTATGAGAGAAACGCGCATCGCTCGGCCCCCGACCACCCACCGTAACCGGGAACTCCCCCGATATTTTCCTCGCCCTTGCTTCTACCATGGTTTTTTCCGTCATGGACGGCCCAAAGAATGTCATGCAGCTACGTCTCCGGCCCGCCCAGGAAGAAAAGCCCATTTTCTGTCATGATTTTTTTGTCATAGAAGTAGGAGCCCACCACATCTATGATGATACAGGGTTTTGTCACAATTATCGTCATAGAAGTGTCACAAGCATGCAGGAAAAAAATTCATTCGGCCCAAAATGTCACGGATGTGTCTTTTTTTGTAGTGATGATTCACACTCGACCTTTCGATCTTAGTGTTCCGAGGCCATATCTGCATATGCTAGGCTCTTCAAGTTTAACCCGAGTATTCTGCGTGTGCAAAACTGGCTTGCACCCGTTGTATGTGAATGTAGAGCTTATCACACCCGATCATCACGTGGTGTCTCGGCACGACGAACTGTCGCAACGGTGCATACTCAGGGAGAACACTTGTACCTTGAAATTTAGTGAGGGATCATCTTATAATGCTACCGCCGTACTAAGAAAAATAAGATGCATAAAGGATAAACATAACATGCAATCAATATAAGTGATATGATATGGTCATAATCATCTTGTGCCTTTGATCTCCATCTCCAAAGCACTATCATGATCACCATCGTCACTGGCTTGACACCTTGATCTCCATCAAAGCATCGTTGTCGTCTCACCAATTATTGCTTCTACGACTATCGCTACCGCTTAGTGATAAAGTAAAGCAATTACACGGCGATTGCATTTCATACAATAAAGCGACAAACATATGCCTCCTGCTAGTTGTCGATAACTGTTACAAAACATGATCATCTCATACAACAATTTATATATCATCACGTCTTGACCATGTCACATCACAACAAGCCCTGTAAAAACAAGTTAGACGTCCTCTACTTTGTTGTTGCAAGTTTTACGTGGCTGGTACGGGCTTAGCAAGAACCGTTCTTAACTACGCATCAAAACCACAACGATTTTTATCAAGTGTGCTGTTTTAACCTCAAAAATGACCGGGCTTAGTCACACTCGATTCAACTAAGGTTGGAGAAACATACACCCACTAGCCACCTGTGTGCAAAGCACGGCGGTAGAACCAGTCTCATGAACCCGGTCATGTAATGTCGGTCTGGGCCGCTTCATCCAACAATACC